>NC_135638.1:39946513-40256372 GCF_053574225.1 Canis aureus | reverse complement strand
ACACAGGTACTCCTCATTTTCAAGATTTTAATTTATTTCATTTCATTGACTTATTAGCTATAAATTTTTAATGGCTATAATTATTGCATTAGGATTTATAATATATATCTAATTTATCACAGTCTGATTTTAAATGATATACCATTTGACATATAGTATAAGAACCTATAGCAGTATGCTACCACTTTTCTGGTTTTTTCTTTCCATTTTTTGCTCTGGTATTCATGTCTTTATGTTAATTATTTTACACCTAAGTATAGAATGAATTTCACAGGACATTGTTACGATTTGGCTTATTTTTAAAAGAAATTTAAGGGACTCCTGGGTGGTGCCCTTAGTTGAGCATCCAATTCTTGGTTTCAGCTCAGGTCAAGATCTCAAGGTCTTGAGATCAAGCCCCACATCAGCTCTTCACTCAGCACAAAGTCTGCTTCAGATTCTCTCTCCCTCTCTCTCTACCCTTCCAGTTTATGCATGCATAGATGCTTGCTCTCTCTCTCAAATAATAGATGATAGATAGATAGATGATAGATAGATAGATCTATGATATCTATGATAGATAGATAGATAGATAGATAGATAGATAGATAGATAGATAGATTAGATAGATAAAGTAAATCTCTTTTAAAAAAACATTTAAGTTTTAAGTGTCTATTATATTCTTTCCTTTCATGGCTGAATAATATTTCATTGTATGTGCTCACTACATTTTGTTTATCCATCAGTTAATAGCTATATGAGTTATTTCCACTTAACTATTATGAATAATTTTACTATAAACATTTGTGTGCAAGTTTTTGTAGACATATATTTTTATTTCTCCAGGGTATATTTATATGCCTGAGAATAGAATTGTTGAGTCATATGGGAGTCCTGTGTTTTGCTATTTGAGAAATTGGCAGATACAACATTTCACATTCCTACTCACAAAGTTTCTCCCTTGACCAGACTCTAGCCAGGCTCCTCTGAACCCTCTTCTGAACTAGACCTCAACCTTTGTCTATAGATATTTGAACAAACACTAATGTAGTTTCGAACCGCTCAAGATTGCCTTGCTTGTTGATCCCAGCCTCCATTAAAGTGCCTGAGAAAACTGTGGCTGCCAAAAGGATTTACTTTGCTCCAGGCAGCGCCTGAAGGGTCCCTGCTTTCCACAGTGTGAGAGGGTAGGATCCTCAGTTTAATAAGAGCCGCTTAGCAAATCTGTATGGTTTTCGCATGAAACAACCTCCCCCACCTCTGTCATGCTTTTTGTAATTTTTTTACTTTCCCAAATTCTACTCAAACCATGCTATTCCCCCAACTTTCCTTCCATTCAGTCACTTCTATACAAATCAGTTGAATTGAGCTCATCCTGAACCCTTTTCCCTATCGCAATAGTATATTAATTAGTATTTAATTAATAATTAGTATTTAATTAGGAATTAATTCGTATAATAATCAGCATATTAATAATCTGTCCTTAATATTTTAACTAGTGTCTTAGACAATTTGGGTTGTCATACAAAATACCATGGAGTATGTGGCTTAAACAATAGACATTCACTTCTCATGGTTCTGGAAGCTAGAAAGTCCAAGATCCAGGTACCCACATATTCTGTGTCTGATAAAGACTTTAGTCTGCAGGTGGCCGTCTTCTTGTTGTATGCTCACACAGCAAATAGAGAGGGCTCTGATCTCTTCCTTTTATGGCAAGGGTATTAATTTTGTCATGGGGGCGCTATCCTATAAGGAGCTAAATCTGACTACCTCCGAAAGCCTCCATCTCCAAATACCATTACATTGGGTTAAGACTCACCAGAAGAGTCTGAGAACACTAGTGTCTCACTTTGCTCATCTTTAATACTCCCAGCAGTGTTAAAGTATATGAAGATTCTGATTTTTCTACCTTCTCATCAATACTTATTATTTGAATTCTTGACTCTAAATTTGTTTCTTTTTATTGCTGAGTGTAATATTGCAGTGTAGGACATTATGGTTGTTTCTGGTTTGGGACTATTATAAATAAAGCTATGAAAATTCATAATAATATTTTTCTATGTGCATGTATTTATTTTCCTGGGATAAATGCCCTAGAGTATAATTACTGGGTCATATAACAATTGCATGTGTAGTTTTTTAAAAGGCACTGCCCAACTATTTCTGAAGTGGCTGTACAATTTTATATTCCCATCACAAACATATAAGTGATTAATTTTGGCTACATGTTATACTTTTGTAAAAGATTGATTGATTGATTGATTGATTGATTATTTATTTGAGAGAAAGAGAGATGGAGCAGGGGAAGGGCAGAGGGAGAGAGAGGGAGAGAAGCAGACTATCTGCTGATCACAGAGCCTGATGGGAGGCTTGATCTCACAACCCTCATCATGACCTGAGACTAAATCAAGAGTCAACTGACTGAGCCACCCAGATGCCCCTTCTCTGCATTTTAAAAAGCATTTTGTATTGTCACTATTTTTCATTTTATCTCCTCTAATAGTGTGAAAAGACATCTACTTTTTTTCATAAATAGAACTGAAATTGAGAAAAGTTTATTGTATTTATCCATATATTCACTCTTTCCATTGTTCTTTCTTCCTTCTTAATATTTCAGGATTCTTTATTTTATAATTAATTTTCCCTTTGGAGAACTTCCTCTACGTCATTCTTACAACATAGTTTTTTTTTTTTTTTAAGATTTTATTTATTTATTCATGAAAGACACACAGAGAGAGGCAGAGACATAGGCAGAGGGAGAAGCGGGCTCCCTGCAGAAAGCCCAACTTGGGACTCAATCCCAGAACTCCAGGATCATGACCTGAACCTAAGGCAGATGCTCAACCACTGAGCCACCCACCCAGCTGCCCCTACAGGATAGGTTTTATCATGACAAATTCTCTTAGTGTCAGTTCACCTCACACTATTATCTTGATTTTCCCATCATTCCTGGAGGGTATTCTCACGGGGTACAAATTCTGTGTTGACAGGTCTTTTCCTTTAGTACATGGATCATGTCAGACTCATTTTTGGCCTTTGTAATTGCTGATGAGAATCCACTAATATTTGAATTGTTTTTCCTATTAATGGAGTTGTGCTTTCAAGGTTTTCTGTATCCAGCATTAAGAAATGCATAATATTTCTTGGTATATGTTTCTTTGGGTATGTTTGTATTTTGTTTAGCTGCCTGAATTTATGGACTTTTGGCTTTTGCCAACTTGCAAATTGTTCAGCCATTATTTTCTGTAATGTTTGTTCAGTTCTACTCACTTTCTCACTTTCCTTTTTGGAATTTTGATGATGCAAATATTAGATCTTTTTTTTTTTAATTTTTATTTATTTATGATAGTCACAGAGAGAGAGAGAGAGAGAGGGGCAGAGACTCAGGCAGAGGGAGAAGCAGGCTCCATGCACTGGGAGCCCGATGTGGGATTCGATCCCGGGTCTCCAGGATCGCGCCCTGGGCCAAAGGCAGGCGCCAAACCGCTGCGCCACCCAGGGATCCCGCAAATATTAGATCTTTTGTAATAGTTCAATAGGACCCCACAGTTGTGTTCTTTTTAAAAAAATTTTTTTTCAGTCTATTTTCTCTCTGATAATTCTAGAATTCTATCTTCAAATTCAGTGATACTCTTCTCTGTCCTTCCCATTTTGCCGTTGAGTCTATTCATTGAGGGTTTTTCTAAATTTATTATAATGTTTTTTTAGTTATAAAATTTTCATTTGGTTGTCTTTTTACCTTCCATTTCTTCACTGTGACTTCCTATTTCTTTGCTAGGATTATTTTCCCATTTGTTTCAAGCATGTTCATAATTGCTCATTGAAACTTTTTTTGATGGCTGATTTGAAGTCATGGACTAGAAATTTCATCATCAGTATATCATCTTTGTGTCAACATATGTTGATTATCTTTTCTTATTCAAACTGAAATTTTTTGCTGGTTTCTGATATGACAAGTGGTTTTTGATAAGTACCTGGGCATTTGGGGTACTATGTTATGAGACGTTAGAGCTTATTTAAACCCATTATATTTGACTTTGTCTGACACTTCTGTGATGGAGAAGGTGAGTGTTGCCTTGTTGATTTCAGGAGAAAGTAGAAGTCAGGCTCCCCCATAGGTTTTTGTTGATACTCATGGGTAAACTTTTATATGATGGTCTGAGATAAAAGTTCAAGTTTTCTGACACGCTTTCACTGATGTTATCCTTTGCTAAAAGTATCTCTTGATACTTGTAGTCATGTGGCCTCCACTGGCACTATGGTGGAGAGAGTGTGACTTCACACCTGGGTTGAGGTAAAAGTCCTGGCTCTCCACTGGGCCTTCTTTGACATTACCCTGCAGGGACAAGAAAGAGTTTCTCACACTATCAGATTGGAGTGAAAGTCCACTCACATGACCCATGCAGTCTCCGTTGAAGCTGTGAGGCTGGAATCTTATTATTACCCAGCAAGAATGAAAGTCCTGGGTTTTTCTAAAACCCAGGTTTTTCTAAAAAATAATATATAACAACAGAAGTCTTTGTTACCTGAAAAGCTTAAAATATTTATGCCTCACCTTTTATAGGACAAATTTATAAGCCTCTGCTTTACAGCAAAAGAAAACATGCAAGAAAGTAAAACAAACATACTATAGCTTAGCTACACAAAGTATCATGAAAGTATGATTTCTGGTTTCTAGTCTTACTACATCTCAGTAGCATGTGAGAAATATAAGCCAAAGATACACCAAGTAATCTCATTTTATTGATTCTATTGGCCCGAGGGAAGTAGGCACACAAAAAATCTATATAAATGTCAAGTTCTTAGACTGGGAGTACTCTAAATTTCTATTTAGAGTAAATCCAATTTGTTTTTTTCAACCTTTCCCTCCTCATTAGCACAACTATTATTATAGGTACCCTACAATTTTACTCCTTGTCTCCATAACCACTCTAGGAAAACCCAGACCTATACACCAATTTTCCTTCATTCAGTCCTAGCAAGCCAAGAATAACTAAAGTCAGAGATTTGTAGTTTGACAAAGGAATTAATACAAAATGTTGTTAATGAAGTACCTGGAAGAATAGGCAACTGTTGACACAGGTGCTCTGAAAATCCAACTGCTGAAGTGGCCATTACATTATACATTGTGCCTTAATTTATAGGAGAAAACAGAAAAATTATACTTTGATTTGTTATCTTCCCCTCCTTCTTTACCATTTTCTCATTGCTCTCCTCAAACCCTTTTGTTATTTTCAAATGTATTTGCCAATAAGCTACCTCAGGTCTACTATATGCAATTATATATTCTTATGATTAGTATTGCCTCCAGGAGAAAGGATTGTGGATGTGGAGATGTAGTCAGGAACCAGCAATCATAGAAGGCCATTGATACACTTGGCAGTTGAGAAGATAACTTGATGATAGGATCTGGAGTATATTTCAAAGTTAAAAAGGCCTGGATCTAAAATCTAAAATCTAAAATCTAAAAAAATCTAAAATCTAAAATCCACCTCAACTTCCTAGTGGTATTATGTTGTATTGGTCAAGTGGCCTTGTCTCAGTTTCCAATGGTTCACAACTCCTATCTAAGTATACCAAATTGGCTGATGCTTCCACTTGACGTCAAACAGACCTGGGTTTGAAACCAGCCATGTTAATTACTAGCTGGGTCTTTTAAGAAAGTTATAAGTAACTAAGGTCTCTTTGTCTTAGTTTATTATTTTGTAAAATAGTAAATCTTTAATCAGGCCTGACATATATAAACACTCAATATATTTTAATTAACAACACAATCACTGTTAATACACATCACTAGGCTTCTCTTAAGTATGACTTCAATGATTGCAAAAATAACATGATTTTATAAGTTGAAGGTTCAGAAAAGACAAGAAAAGTTTTAGAAGGAGTGCCTGGGAGGCTTAGTTCATTAAATGTCCAACTCTTGATTTCAGCTCAGGTCATGATCTCAAAGTCATAAGATCAAGCCCTGCTTTGGGTTTTGGGATGGCATGGAGCCTACTTAAGATTCTCTCTCCCTCTCCATCTCCCCATTCCCCGTGCCTGTCCATCCTTGCTTGTTCATGTGCACATGTGTGTACTCTCTCTCACTCTCTCTCTCTCTCTCAAAAACAAAAGTTTTAGAAAAGACAAAAGTAAGAAAATTCAATTTATACACAAAATTGTAACTGAACAACTGACTTTACAAAATTAATTGCCATAAAATAAATCTATTGCAGTTTAGTAAACTAAACTGAAAAGTAACCCAGATTATATCTGTATGAAGGGAATTGGCATGAACTCGATGTGAATATAATAAAAAAAATTACTGCCATGATTAGAATTATGCTATGCCTTTACTTTCATCTGAATTAATTTTTTATCTTTCTGAGAATAACTTATAATTTTGCTCAAGTATTAAGAAATTATGAGAATAAATTATAACAAATATCTTCCATATTGATGTAACTGCCATGAAGAGATTTTATGTCAGTGAATAAATAAGCCTATAATAGTTCACAAAAAAAATAGGAGTGATTGCTTTGCAAATATATTGTCACTTTTTTAATGTATCCGAATATTCCCTCTTCTAGTGATTGTTTGCTTATTTCACTTGACTAGAAAACTTGATGGAATAAAGAATACTTCAAACCTACAAGTCAATTGAAATAATGCAAAGAAAATACCATTATGCACAGTAATTGAAATAATGGGATTTCTGTAAATCCCTATTAACACACAATAGCTGTAATCAATATTAGTTCCTTAAATCTATTTGCCTTGAATTATGTGTTTATAGGTAAAATCATGTATGCTTCAAAGAAATCATTATACTATAAATTGCAATATACACATACACTTATACACATAAACTGCAGTGTGTGTATATATATATGTATAATATATATATACACACAATAAAACTTTACTGATACATAAATTTAAATTTTAAAATTTTTTGCTATAAGCTTTATTCATTTATGAGAAGCTGTAGAAGTCATTAATAAATCAGTGTAACATTTAAAATCTAAAGTGATGCTTTACCATACATAAGTTATTTCTACTTTATTATCTTAAGAATTTTTTAAATCAAGCAAAATGTATGAATTTTATTAACGTTTTTATTCTGAAAGATGACTAACTTTAAAAAAGCACTCAATAATCGTGTAAGATTATTCAAGTTATTCAACTGTATCTTTGAAATTATATATTAGAAAATCCTATTTTCAAATTTTTAATTGTGGTAAGCTATACTTAACATAAAATTTGACATAGTAGTAATTTTTAAGTGTATGGTTCAGTAGTGTTAAGTACACTCATGTTATAGACCCAATCTCTAGAACTTTTTATCTTTATGGCTTAAACTCTGTACCCATTAAACAACTTCTCTTTCCCCCCTCTTCTAGCCCCAACCACCATCTATGTCACAGCATGTGACAGAATTTACACCTGCCTTTAGGCTGAAAAATACTCCATTTTATGTTTATAACACATTTTATCTAATCATCTATCAATGTACAATGCCATGTTGCTTGTACCTTTGGTTGCTTCCACCTTTGGTTATTATGAATGATGCTGTGTAAACATGGAGTGCAAGTATGTGTTAGAGATCCAGATTGCAATATTTGTGGATATATACCCATGAGTCAAATGGCTGGGTCATATGGTGATTCTGTTTTTCATCTTTTGTGGAATGTCCCACTGTTTTCAATAACATCCGTACCATTTTTCTTTAGAAATAGCCATTCAAGTTCTTTTTTTTTAAAGACATATTTATTCAGCATCATGATCAGACTATTACATTTAGCAATCAACAACATGGGTGCAAAACAAAAAATCTACATTAAAACCCTTTGTTGGAATGCTTTACACTTTCCACAGAACAGAAACTAAAGTAACCTGTTATACAATTAGTCACAAATACAGTCCTCAAGGTTTTTTTGCCCATACACATGAGTATTGTCTAAAACATGTCTTGTTTTAAAAGATTTTATTTATTTATTCATGAGATACAGAGAGGGGGGTGGGCAGAGACACAGGCAGAGGGAGAAGCAGGCTCTATGCAGGGAGCCTGACCTGGGACTCAATCCCAGGTCTCCAGGATCAGGCCCTGGGCTGAAGGCAGCACTAAAGCGCTGAGCCACCCAGGCTGCCCTAAAACATGTCTTCTTTGTAGCAGCTACACCCTGCCACCATTGTGCTTGGCTGAGTTCACAAATCTGTTGTAACCTGTAACTTCCCTGTCACTTCTCTGGCTCTCTTCTCCTGCTAAGCTTTGTTTTCTGGCAGTAATTAATACCTTCTGCTACTGCCATAGCAGCTGCTGTTGCTGGAACCACCATAGCCACCTTGGTTTCGTGGTTTGGCAAAATATTGGCCTCCACCACCATAGGGGCCAGAGTTTCTGCCTCCAAAATTTCCTCCTTTCGTGGGTCCAAAATTTGAGGATTGATTGTTGTAATTGCCAAAATCGTTATAGCTTACGCCACCTCCAAAGTTGCTTCCATCATTGCCAAATCCATTATAGCCATCCCCATTGCCACCGTATCCACCACCACTTCGACTGCCACCAAAGCCACCTCAACCACTGAGGTGACCAGTGGTTGTCATGATCAAAGTTGTCATTCCCACCAAAACCACCTCCACGACCACCACCAAAGTTTCCAGAACCACTTTGGCCTCTTTGGCTGAACGAAGCACTAGCCATCTCTTGCTTCAGTAGGGCTTTCCCTACTTCACAGCTGTGGCCATTCACAGTATGGTATTTTTGAATGACAATCTTGTCTACAGAGTCATGGTTATCAAATGTCACAAAAGCAAAACCTCTCTTTTTGCCACTGCCTTGGTCAGTCATGATCTCAATCACTTCAAATTTCCCATACTGTTCAAAATAATCTCATAGATGATGTTCTTCATGTTCTTCAGTGTCTTCTTTAATGCCACCAACAAAAATCTTTTTCACAGTTAAGTAGGCAGCAGGTCTTTGAGAATCTTCTCTTGAGACAAACCTTTTTGGTTCCAGAACTCTTCCATTCACCTTGTTTGGCCTCGCATTCATGGCTGCATCTACTTCCTCCACGGTGGCATACATGACAAACCCAAAGCCTCTGGAGCGCTTGGTGTTGGGGTCTCTCATTACCACACAGCCCGTAAGCGTCCCCCATTGCTCAAAATGGCTCCTCAGACTCTCATCGGTTGTTTCAAAGCTCAAACCTCTAATGAAAAGCTTCCACAGCTGCTCAGGCTCTTTGGGAGACTCTGACTTAGACATGACAGTGGTGGGAGGGGAGACTTTAATGATGCTTACCCGGTGGCATCCAGGGGCAGAAAAGCGCCATTCAAGTACTTTGTTTTTAATTGGTTACTTACTTTTGGTTGTTGTAGTTGAAATATGCTTCTTTTTATATTCTGTATATGAATGATTTACAAATTCTTACTCCAATTCCATTAACTGTTTTATCACTCTGTTGACTGTTCTTTGATGCACAGACGTTTCTAATTTTAATATAGTCCAATTTATCTATTCTTTTGTTGCCTCTACTTTTGGTGTCAAATTCAAGAAATTCTGCAAGTCCAATGTAACAAAGATTTTTTACCTTCGTTTTCTGCTAAAAGTTTTATACTTTTAGCTTTTATGTTGAGGTAGTTTACTCATCTTGAGTTAAATTTTGTATATGGGGCAAGGTGAAGGTCCACCCTCATTCCATTACATAAGAATATTCGGTTTTCACAATGTTTATTTGGTGAAAATACTATTCTCTCCTCATTGAATGGTTTTGCATCCTTGTAAAAAATTACTTAACGATGTATGTGAAACCTTATTTCTGGCTATGGATTCTATTCTAGTCTATGTGTTTCTCTTTTAAGCAAGTATCACACTGTTTTGATTATTGTAGTTTTGTAATAAATTTTGAAATAAGAAAATATGAGACCTTTAAATTTGCTTTTGGTTTTTCAAGATTGCTTTAGCTATTTAGAGGCACTTGAGATTTCATATGTTTTAGGAAGAAATTTTCTTGTCCTGCAAAAACAGCCTGAGATTTTGATAAGGATTGCATTGAATCTATAAGTCACTTTGCATAGTATTTATGTTTTAATGATATAAAGTCTACTTATTCATATACACAAGATGTCTTTGTGTCTTTTTAAATTTCTTTCAAAAACTTTTTGCAATTTTGCCTGTACAAGTCTTTTGCCTCTTCGGTTAAGCTTATTCCTAATTATCTTATTCCTTTTTATGCTATTGTAAATTAAGTTTTTTCTTGGGGCACCTAGATGGCTCAGTGGTTGAGCATCTGCTCTTGTCTCAGGTCGTGATCCCAGGGTCCTGGGATTGAGTCCTGCATCAGGATCCCCACAGGGAGCCTGCTTCTCCCTCTGCCTGTGTCTCTGCCTCTATGTGTGTGTGTCTCTCATGAATAAATAAATAAAATCTTCTTGGTTAATTGAATGTTCTTATTATAAAAGGGTATTGAATGTTGCCAAATCTTTCTTTTGCATCAATTGAGATAATTATGTTGTTTTTCTTCTTTATTATGTTAATATGGTATATTATATTTATTAACTTTTATATGTTGAACTATTCATGAATTCCAGGAACAAACCCACTTGATCATGGTGTATAATTTTTTAATGTGTTGTTCAGTTCTACTTGCTAGTATTTTCTTGAAGATTTTTTCATCAGTATTCATATGGGACATTGAGCTATAGTTTTCTTAAAATGTTTTGTCTTTAGTATCAGGAAAATGCTGGCCTCTTAGAATGAGTTTGTAAGTGCTTTTTTCTCTTAAATGTTATTGAAGGTTTTGAATATTGATGTTAATTTTTCTTTATATATTTGATAGCATTTGTCAGTGAAGCCATCTGGTTCTGGACTTTTCTTTCTTTTTTTTAATTTTTATTATTATACATTCAATTACTTTACCTTACCTGTTATAGATCTGTACAGATCATTTTTTTTAACACTTCAGTTTGGTGGGTTGTATGTTTCTAGGAATTTATTCATTTCATGTAGGTTTTCTAATTTGTTGGTATAGAATTTTTCCTGATACTCTCTTATAATTATTTTTAATTCTATAAAATTGGTTATACTATTTTCTCTTTCATTTATGCTTTTAATTGAGTCTTCTCTTTTTTCTTAGTCAACCTAGCTAAATATTCGCTAATTTTATTAAGCTTTCAAAAAACAAATATTTGGTTTCATTTATGTTCTCTATCGTTTTTCACTGCTGTATTTTTATCTCTACTCTAATCTTTATTATTTCCTTCCATCTATTAGCTTTGAGTTTAGTTTGCTCTTTTTCTGATTTCTTGAGTTATAAAGATGGAATTCTGATTTTAAATCTTTTTGTTTGTTTTCATTTTTCTTAAGATTTTTCTAATTTCCCATGTAATTTTTCTTTGACTCATTGGTTGCTTAAGTGTATGTGGTTTAATTTCCACATCTTTGTGGATTTTTTAGTTTTCCTTCTGCTATTTATTTCTAGTTTCTATTGTGATCATAAAAGACACTTTGTATGATTTTAATCTTTTTAAATTTACCATGACTTACTTTGTAGGCTAATATTTGATCTGTCCTAAAGAATATTTTGTATATGCTTGAGAAAAATGAGTTATATATTGTTGCTTAGAATGTTCTGTATATGTCTGTTAGTCCAATTGGTCTATAGTGTTTTTAAGTCTTCTGTTACTTTATTGATTTGTCTAGTTCCATTATTGAAAGTGAGATATTAAAGTTTCCTAGTATTATTTTAAATCTATTTTTCCCTTTGATACTGTTTATGTTTCACATATTTAGGAGCTCTGATGCTTATATATTTACATTTTTATATTTTGTTCATTTGAATTTTTATCATTATATAATATTCTTTCTCTTGTAACAATTTTTTAAATTTTTTTTTTTTTAATTCATGAGAGGTGCAAAGAGAGACAGGGAAAGAGAGGCAGAGACACAGGCAGAGGGAGAAGGAGGCTCCATGCAGGGAGTCCAATGCGGGACTCGATCCCGGGTCTCCAGGATCATGCCCTGGGCTGAAGGCGGTGCTAAATTGCTGGGCCGCCGAGGCTGCCCTCTTGTAACAATTTTAAACTAAAACCTTATTTTGTATTATATTAGGATAGCGTTACTGTCCTCTTTTGCTTGTTATTTGCATGGAAATATATTTTTCTATCATTTCACTTTTACTTACATATGTCCTCAGGTCTAAAGTGAAACAATGTAGTTGAATCCTATTTTTTAATCCATTTTGTAATTTCTTTTGACTGAGGAGTTTAATCCTTTTCATTTAATATAATTACTAGTAGAGAAGAGCTTACTTTTGCCATTCTATTGTTTTCTGTAGGTATCTACCTTTTTGTCCCTTACTTCCTTGCTTGTTGACCTCTTTTCTGTTTAGTCGATATTTTTGTAGTGACACGTTTTGATTCTTTCTTCATTTCCTTTCTTTGTATATTTTATGGATGTTCCTTTGTGTTTACAGGGAGGACTCCATAAATCTTACCAATGTTGTAACACAATTTTGATCTGATAACAATTTAGCTTCAATCACTTATAAAACCTACTTCACATATCCCCCCTCCCATTTTTTGTTATTAATGTCACAAAACATGTTTTTATATATTGCATACCACTTAAAATAAATGTACAGTTATTTTATATTTTTTATCTTTTAAATTTTATAAAAGAATTAAAAGAGAAAAAATAAACCAAAAATAAGTAATCTTTTTTACATATAGCTACTTTTATCTGAGAGTTTCTTATTTTCTAATTGCTCCAAGTTACCCTTGGTTACCTTTTCATTTTAATTTTAAGAATTCCTTTAGCACTTCTGGTAGAGCAGGTATAGTAATAATGAACTTTGGGTTTTGTTTGAGAATGTCCTAAGTTCTTCCACATTTTTGAGGAACAGTTTTGCCAGATATAGAGTACTTGGTTGAAGTTTTTTTTTCCTTTTTTTTCTTTTTTCTTTTTTTTAAGATTTTATTTTATTTTTTTATTTATTTATGATAGTCACACACAGAGAGAAAGAGAGAGAGAGGCAGAGACACAGGCAGAGAGAGAAGCAGGCTCCATGCACCGGGAGCCCGACGTGGGACTCGATTCCGGGTCTCCAGGATCGCGCCCTGGGCCAAAGGCAGGCGCCAAACCGCTGCGCCACCCAGGGATCCCCGCGTTTTTGTTTTTGTTTTTTTTTCTTTCTTTCAGTACTTGAAGATCTCATCCTTTCTATACCTATCAATGGCTGACTTCTAAGGTTTATGCTAAGAAATCCACTAATCATGTTTATAAGGGTTTCCATATACATCACAAACTATATTTCTATTTCTGCTCAAGGTTTTCTCTTCATATTGACTCTTGATAGTTTAATTATAATGTGCCTCAGTGTAGGTCTCTTTTGGTTTCCCAGTTTAGAGATCATTAAGATTCTTATATTTCTATATCAATTTTTTTCCTCAAATGTGTAACTTTTGTATTCTTTAAATCTGTCATATTTCTTTAGATAAGCTTGGTGTAACTTTTTCTATCTTTTCTCCTTCTGGTTCTCTCATAATATATACATTTGTCTGCTTGATTTCATACCATAATTCCCTTTGACTCTGTTCACTTTTCTTCATTTTCTTCATTTTCTTCATTTTGTTCCCAGACTCAATAATTTCAAATGATCTGTCATTAAGGTCATTGGTTTTTAATTTTGTCTGTTCAAGTCTGCTGTCAGAACTCTCTAATGGATTTTTCAATTCATTTGTATTTTTTTAGCTCCAGAATTTTTATTTGGTTCATTTTTATAATTTCTACATCTTTTTATATTCTTACTTTGCTTATGAATTGTTTTCCTGATTTTCTTCATTATATGTCTCTCTGTACTCATTAAGCTATTCAAGACATATGTTTTAAAAGTCTTTGTCAAGTAATACATAGATCTGTAGTTTTTAGACTCTTTCTAGGGACTTACTTTGTTCTTTTATCCTTGTGTGCCGTTATCTTTGTTGAAAATTGGAAATTTAAAAATTAACCACTTCTCCCAGTCTCCCAAAGGGCTGCAGTCCTTCTGAAGCTTTTTTTAATCATGGGCTTCACCACTGCTTTCAGCAGCCTCTTACCTAATATCCTCCTACCCATGCTGTTCTCCTTAGCTTTCCAAGTCAAGCATAAACCAGTTCCTTGGCAGCCACTTGCCCCCCAGTTAAGCCAAAATATTGCAAGTTTCACTTTTTTCCTTCTATTTTAAAGAGGAACTAGAATAGCATATTCCCCACTGCACCATGGTCAACCGGGGATGGGATAGGGAAAGGTCAAGCAAAGATGCCATGAAATTTCCTGGCATTTTAATTGTGGCTCTTTATTGGTTGGGCATTTGCTTGATTGCTGAAGCATCTTAACTATTCTCTGGAGTTCTTACAAAGCTATGTTGATCTGTATGTTGGTTTTTGTGTGATCTTTCTGTGGGAGTGAGGGCTTGTAACTTCCTGTCTGCCATCTGTTGACATTGTTTCAGAAGTATCCATGTTTATGCTCCACTAAACCTCCTGGGTGTGCTCAAACTTACAATCCCCTTTCTTCTATTGACTGTGTTTAGGGATGGCTCACTAGGCATAACTAATAATAACAGGACACACTACCCAGAGCTACAAGTATTTAGATACATTTTATTAAGATAAAATCATATTGGTATTCAAAAATGTAAGTTTAAACAGATAAGACCTTAAAATGTGAAAACTGAAAAAAATTGTAATGTCTCATCAAATGTACATTTATAATTTAGTGTTACTTTACTCATTATTACTTTTTTGTTCAACAAAATGCTGCTAAGTATAGACAGGCAACAAATATTTTCTCTTTCCCCTTCTTACTCAGCTGTCTTTCACCACAATTTACTCTTTTTTCACTTTCTTCCTCCCACATGTTAACCAAAATTTTACAGTCTCAATCATGCTCAAACTCACTGAATTCTGAAGGTCTTTTCTATTAATTATATTCAATAGGTGCTAACATAGCATAAATCTATTAAAATATTCTTGCATACCAAATATTGTGATATGTAGTCTTTGATGACTAAATTACAATAGATTGATGTAATGCTTTTGATTAAGTGTATGCCAGGTGTTCTGACCTTGAGATTATAATGAATAATGGTTAGCACAGTTTCCTACTGAACATAATCTAGAACAATGCAAAATATACTCTGATTATTTTTATTATACCTAGAAAAACTATATTAACTATATTTTTCTTGGTACTCACAAAAATCAATAAAGATCAACTCTACTATTTCTGATAAATTGTTCTCATCTTAGAATCACCACTGGGGCCAAATTGGGTCAAAGCCTTTTTCGACTTAGTCTGTGGGAGCTTGATTTCAAGAATCAATCCCAGCTTGATTGTACTAAAACAAGTACACTATTTGCATTAGACATAATGCAAATATATTTTGCAAACTATCTCAAAAGATTTTGAAGACATAAAAATTGGGGGATTAAACACTTTTATTACAAATGTGAAACTTATTTGTACCATCTGCATATTAATGAATCTTACTGCCTTTATATTACTGTTCTTTAGTTGCAGCCTGTCACAAAATGTAGAATCTTTAGGGCTCCTTCAGGAACAATATGAGATCTTTAAAAATCAGGACAATAAAGTTAGGCAGGACATCTGGGAACATGAAGAATGTGACAATGTGATCAGAATGCTTTGTCAAAATGAGAACAATGAAGAAGGATTTCTAATGACTCCCTAAACACACTTATTGGATGACATAGTTGTAATACCAAAGTTAAAATGAAAATAATTTTTTCCCTAGCACTACCATAGCATTTATCTTATTGCCTTTTGGTTTTACATTTTTTAAATCCTCCACAAGATATTGAACTTTTTATTTTATTTTTTTTTTGAACTTTTTATTTTAGAACAAGTTCTGCATTTTTTTTTATTTTTGTTATGTTTTGTTTTGCCATAGTCCATTGTGTGATGTCTGATACATAATGGATACTCAATAAGTATTTATTGAGTGAATAAAGGAAGTTAATGTTCTGCTAGACACATTTTCTACTAGAATAAAAGCTAATGGGCAATTAGAAACTAGAAGCCATTTATAAATATATGATAAGGGGAATCGGTAGATTTCAAAATATTCTTTTGAGTATTCTAGTCTACTAATTGAAGGAATGTTCCAAAATCATCTAATAGAAATTACTGAAATGAGCCCCAAGATATAGGAACCACCCTATGTAGCTGATGGGATTATAATTTGGATATTAGACTCAATTTAGAAATATCAGAATTTGATTCTTCCCAGAAATAATTTTAAAAATCTAAGTATTAATATGCTCAAATTAAACCTGAGTTATATATACAAATACTAATGAGCTATATTTAGGTTTTTCTTATTTACTGATTTCTATATTATTTGATTTGACCAATTATGATCACAATACTGTTGGTGATGATGATAGTGATGATAGTGGTAATGATGATGATGATGATATTTGTGGTGATTTACACATATGGGATTTACTTTGATAATGTGCAAATCACTATTTAGTGTATAATGCAGTGCAATTTAGGGTATGATACAGGCATAATTTCCCTTAATCTTACTGAACAGATAGATCATATTGAGTTTTCCATAAATGTAGCAGTTCACTCAACTAAAGTCTATAGAATAGAATGTAGATTGAAAGAATAATGTACTGTAGAAAATCAAAGAACAAAAAAAAAGGCTTATACAGAATCAAACAGGGTTAGAGAGTCCTTAGAACAGGGAATTCTCTCCAAGATACCCATAGAAATTTGTTACCCTTGTGAATGTATCATTGTTCAGGATATTGCCTTTCTTTTGTTTTGAGGCTCACAAATCTGACTTTATAGAAAATATTTTAGGTTTGTGCCAATGTTAAACCAATTTGTGAATTTCGTACAATAAACCCACATGTTTATTTATTGATTTCGCATCAGGGTGTGTTACTGTAGCATGCACTCAAATTCTCATGATGGTATAGTACATTTTTTTTTCCATTAAAAGCAGGATGTGTTGGCTTGAGATCCTCAGAAATGAACTCTGAGATAAGAATCTGTGTATAAGTGGTTATGAAAGTTTCCTAGAAAAAATGAGCCAGGGAGGGAGAAATGGTACAGGGAAATGGGGAGACTATTGATAGTCTCTCAAAGAAATTTGGGGTGTGCCTAACCTCAGAATTGCCCCACCTGGGAAAAAGGCTTCTGGAGCACCTGTCATTGCACACATCAATCACTCAGACTTGTAAAGATGCAAATTCCCAGGCAATTGTGTTCTCCATTCATACAACTAATAAGGGCTCCCATGATCCTTGGGCAGCCTTCCAGAAAGAACGAGTTGCAGCTACTGACTGTTGGAAGCAAAATCACACAGAAGATCTGGGAGTATACAAAATGATTAAAATGAATCCAAGTGGTCTGGGCAGAGCACCAGTGTGGTTCTCGTGCACAGACGTGTTTAGGAAGCTAAACCATGATCGTAAAGTTTTGTGAAAGCAAACTAGAATTAAATTTTACTTACAGACTGGATGATTTCATGTTACCAGGTAAAATAATCTGGTACATCACTGTTTACAGGTAGTATGGTCTTTCCCACAGGAAAGAAGCAAGTTGGCAAGGTATTTCCTCTTCCCAAAAAAGTATGCAGAACTAATGGAAAAGTTTGTCTTTGTGATTAGATATACTTTTTCTTCTTCTTTTCTTTTCTTCTCTTCTTCTTTTATTTTTTTATACAAATAATCAATCCCTGTCAGAATATCTTGTTCTTTCTTTGGAAATTTCAATAATCTTAGTCAGAATACAGTCAAGATTATCAGGCCAGCAATTTATCCTATAGTTCTAACATATTACCCTCAGTTTGCAACACTCTCAGGAGCTTTTTGTTATAATCTCAGACCAACTGGCATAGGCACAAGTCAGGAAGAGACTGAAAAAAGAAGCAGCCACTCCGAGTTGGCAGGTGGAACTTATAATAAGCAGAGATTTTACACAGGTGGCTTGTCTTGGGTAGCAGCTAGATGAACAGATCCCCATATCTGCCCCCACATCTTAAAAGTTTATAAAGAAGCCTTCACTGGTTTTAGTCACCACACACAATGCAGATGTTTTCAACATCATATACCTTCTCAAGGTTCTGTCCCAGAGCAGCCTCTGAGAGTGGGAAAGGCAAAGCAGAATCACATCTCAAGGACAGGGGAAGGGCCTCAATATGCCCACCAGCAGCACACAAGGTCAATCTTCAATCATCTCTCTTTAACGACCTCTCCCCAAAATTACTGTATTTCTTTTATGTTTAAAGTGTAAATTTCAGAGGGCAAAATTGTTTCCAAGTTATTAGTAGAGGCCTATAGTGTTCAAGTACTAAAAACATATACTGACACTACATGAATTTAATAAAACTAATTTAGTTATTTTACTTTGATCAGAACAAAATTAACCAAATAAGCAACAAATACAGATGATATGAGAATTTTAACCCATGTTGTCATAACATACCTAAAGTTACATTAATAAAGAACACTTCTAAAAAAAAAAAAAAGCCAAATAGACACTTCCAGTTTCAATTTTCTCATCTTTAATGAGGTGGTTCTAGCTATGATGGCATTATTTTTCCTCCTGCTATAAACAACCAAAGCACTGGGCAAAATATATGATAAAACTTTTTCCATGTGTCAGACAAGGGGCACACAGGACTGAGATCTATAAAGAAGAAGAAGGAAGGGAGCCCACAACAGTGCTGGCTCACTCTCAGAGGCTGCTCTGGACCATAGGGCAGTATGGGAGAATGGGGGACCCCCAAGGGAAGTGCCATGCTTCTCTGAGCCCAAGAGGGTTAGGGGAGGAGTCAGGGGAGGAGGAGGTGGATGGGATTCAAGTGCTAGAGTAATGAGGAAGGAACTCTGCAGACCAAGAAGCCCAAAAATCTGCATAAAGAACCCTTAATACAGAGTCTCACATACACAGAGTGAAACATGTTGCAAGCAAAAAAGGGACAGGAAGTGTAATAATTGCATCAGCTCTCGCATCTTAGGGAAAGTTTGTGTTCTGATCAGCAAGGTTAAGACTCCTTGTTAAACCCCTGGGCATTCACTCCAGAACTGTAGTAGCAGGGTGAAATTTCCCTCCCAAAACTACACTGAGCAGCAAGAGTTGTACTTCACTAGTTTACTCTTGCTTTCTTAAGAAGCCCCATGATGTAAAGTCCATGTTACCAATCATTTGCAATTTGTACTAGCTTTTTTGTAATTATCATATCTTTTTATGATTTTACATTTTTGTATTTAATATTATCCTGCTATCTAGCCACATTGGCTTCTCCAAGTTATACTAGCGTAACCCTATTTTCATTTTGCCTTTCTACTGTTCTTTTAGTGAAAAAAAATCTGTATATTTGCCCCTGTTTTATTTAATCTACTTCTTGTTTGCCAAAAAATTAAGTCATTTTGTTTTCCTTAACAGAGCCACATTTTGTTTATAATAATAAATGATATATTGTTATCATGAGTACATATTGTAATAAAAGTCAATGAGTCAGTTTATTTTTAGAATAGTTTTGATCAAAATACTTCCTTTCTGTTATATTTCACATGCATGGACCTCACAATGATATATGAGTTCTTGCCTTAGTACTTAAAATTGCTGGTGTATTCATTACACACACAGTGTTTTTCCTTATCTCTTTGCCTAGAAAACAATGCAATTATGGAAAATATAGTGTTTGCTGTGCATAATATTTCCCAAATGAGAGATAAAAGTTTACATTTCTGCCATGATATGGTTATGTTTTCTCTGAAATATTTTCATATTCATTAAGTATTATGTGCAGAGTTGGGTACATATGAATATAAATGCTATATGCCTTTCTCTAAATTTAATTAGTCTACAAATAATATAGCTCTTTATTTAAAAAATATAAAAAGTGAAAAAAATTATAATTTCACCATTCTAAAAATCATTCAAAAAAATTTTTTTTTCGGGCAGCCCGTGTGGCTCAGCGGTTTAGCGCCGCCTTCAGCCCAGGGCGTGATCCTGGAGACCCAGGATCTAGACCCACGTCGGGCTCCTGGATGGAGCCTGCTTCTCCCTCTGTCTGTGTCTCTGCCTCTCTCTCTCTCTCTGTCTCTCATGAATAAATAAATAAAATCTTAAAAAATATTTTTTTTCCTAAAATATATAACATGCACAAAAAAAGAGCACAAGATACAAACATAAAGTCTAAAGAATTATCATCTCAGGAAAACAGTATCCTGGCCAAAATATTGGATATGACAGTATTCAGAATTTATCATAAAAATCACTCTTTGTCTTCCCTGAAAGTACCTACTAATATAACTTCTAAACCTCTATTCTACTAGTTTTGTGCTTTATATAAATGGAACTATAAAACATATATTATTTTGTTTCTGGCTCCAGAGGTTGGATGCGGCCATGCACAGTGCCATCATACAAGTTTGTAAGCAGAAGATGAAAGCGTGGGAAGAGCCTCTGCGCCCCGACAGCCCAGGGTGGAGCAGAGGGCAAGGTCGAGCGAGGCCCCTCCGCCCCCCTCTGCCTCCCACTCTGCCGTGGCTCGCAGGGGTCTCCATGCTCTTCTGCGATGGGCTGGGGGCAGGAAGAGGGCCTTGTCGGGGGCAGTCCCCAGCTCCTGGGACAGGTGCTAGGACAGCACAGCGCAGCCGCCACCCCAGCCGTGTGCGGTTCAGGGTCTGGACGATCCTGGAGATCTGCAGCGCGACCGCCGGCCTCCGGGTCGCTCGTCCACTGGGAGCTGCTCAGGGGGGTTCAAGCATGTGTCCAAATGCTGGTAACATTTCCGGGCTGGTCAGGCCCGGGCTGGCTTGAAAGGGGGGCAGCTGGGGTCGACGCGCAGCTCCTCGGGGGAGGGTTCTGGTCTCCCAGCAGCCCCCACAGGCGGCAGTCTGCAGGTGGTGGTTCACTCTCAGGGCATCGCTCACCTCCCCATCGAAGCCCATTTCCATCAGGGAAATGACAGCCCGAGCGCCGGGTCGAAGCCCCCTTTGCCTCTGGACCTTCTCGGAGATCTCCGTGAGCTGGTCCCTGGGCTCCCGGGCTCGGTGCGCGTCCCTGCAGCCGCGGGCGCCGCCTCGGCCCGTCCCCTCCCGGCGCGCCCTGGCCCGGGGAGGCGAGTCCGTGTCGGCTCCTCCGCGCTCCGTCACCCACCCCGTGGCCTGGGCACCCACACGGCATCAGCGGGGCCCCGGCGGCGCTGCTCCCCGGAAGCCGGTCTCCGCGGGCTGCCGCGGGCAGCCTCCTCCTCTCCCATCCTCCTCCTTGTCCAGCGTCCATCCGCCTCCTCAAACGGTCCCTCGGCCTCTGGGCTCGGGGCTACCAACTTGATGAGAGCCGCCGGGATTTTCTGGAGCTCCGGAGAGGTCTGATGTCGGTCTGGACCTCGGCCGGGCCCCGTGGCAGGCCGGCACGTTGGCGGTCGCTCAGGAGACGGGACCTCCATCTGGGGCTTTCTGGTCTTGCGCTTTCTTCTCTTCTGCTGGGACGTCAGCCCTTTCGGGAAGCGGGGTCGGGGCGCACGGCTTTACCCACAACAAGACATCTGGGTCTTGGCTCTTCGCGTCCAAGATTGTTTCGGCATCGCTCTGCACCCGCTCTGGAGCAGCGTGTGTCAACTGTGCCGGTCACACTCCGGGGTCTTCTAAGCTCCCACGGGCACCGCGCTTGGGGCAGCGCGCCTTGAGCTCGGCCGACGTGGCCTCGGCTGCCTCCTCCTCCAGCCCCTCGGCCCCGGCGCCGTCGCACACGGACCTGCAGCCGCAGCGCTTTGCCCGCGAAGCTCTTCTCCTGCCCGAGCCCCGCGCTCCCCGCCGGCCCCGCCCCGCCCCACCCCGCCCCACCCGGTCCGGCCCCGGCCCTGCCCCGCCCCGGCCCGCCCCGCCCCGGCCCGACCCCACCCCGCCCGGTCCCGGCCCGGCCCCGCCCCGCCCGGCCCCGACCCCGGCCCGCCCCGCCCCGCCCGACCCCGGCCCGCCCCACCCCGCCCGGCCCCGGCCCGCCCCGCCCCGGCCCGGCCCCGGCCCCGGCCCCGGCCCGCCCCGTCCCGCCCCGTCCCGCCCCGGCCCGACTCCGCCCCGCCCCGCCCGGCCCCGCCCGACTCCCCTCCGCCCCCCGCCTGCAGCCGGCGGCCCGACTTCAATACTTTAAGGCCGAAGAATCACACGAAATGCCACAATTCTGGTGATCATCCAAAAAGTCGGATGGGAAATGAAAGCACCACGAATGGCACCTTTTAAGAAGATGGACGTTGGTAAGGGAAGTGGAGACGAGGAGGCAAATCTCCGGGGAAATCCAGGAAGCTAAGTGAGAGGAGAGGGCCTGGTCGCTAAGCTGACGTGCGAAGTATCGCGGATTCTAAGTTGAGCAATTGATACTTTTAATCATGACTAAAAGCGTAGTAGAGGAGAAGGGGCAAGGTGTAAGAAATAGGGCGTGTCATCCAGATTATATAAAACATCAAGTGCTTGTTCCACTTCTAGTTGAAGTAAGGTATAATAATAATAAGCATAAAAATATGTCTGCAACCATCATAATAACCCCCTCAGGCAAGAAAAATGCCAGCATTCTAATTTTTCCAATAAAAAGGAGAATTAAGAATGTCTCCATGACTTATTTTCAGCCACACTTCTATAAAGACTTCCAATCCCAAACTAATTGTTCTGCCCGATAGCTTGCCAGTGGGCTTAGGGATTGCATAGCCTTTGGAAGCAGCAAAATGACTTTCACACACTGATCAGAGAAGTGCATTCTGCTCTTCCATGTCTGTGTGCATCTCGTGGTATTCTCTTTCAAGTCTGGGCTTCAATACTGCGGTCAGTTTACAGTGAGTAACTGTATCATCTTATACTTCTCCCTTCAGTGGTTCTAGGCTTCATAGATATATCTCCAATGGTCTACATACATCATATCTTCTTTTGTATACTACTTCAGTTAGGCTTTATTTTCTTATAATTTGCAGAACCATCAACTTCAGACGGCTTAGGCAATAAAGGACTACACATCAGAGTTAGAAACAGCTTCAGGGTTGGTTTGATTTAGCAGTTCAACAGTGACATAGAAACCTACTTTCTTTCCATATCTCACTCGGCTTATTTTAAGACTAGCTTCCTCTTAGGGTCACAAGGTGAATGCTAGCAATTACCTTGGCTTTCTACTTTGTCTTTGGGGAGAAAAATCTGCATTTATTCTCTCGGACAGCAGTGGAAAAGTGCTAAGGTCTTTGGAACTTGACTTTATCTTCTCCTATTTCAATTACTCTTGGACAGGCTCCCAGTCTGCCAGCAGTCATGCTTCTTGGACAAATGAGAGCTTTGTATTCCTGAGAGGAAGATGCTTCAGTAGACACTCACTTGCTGATATTGACTATCTACAGGTCATTTACATGACAAACATTAAGACTGCTCTTTAGTCTTTGCTAATATGTGATGACAAAGATTTAGTATAAACAATGTTCTCTGAAAAAATTTAACTAAATAACATGAGTAGTTCTGGTAACACTTTTCTTCATCTAGAGAGATGTAGAGTAGCTTTGGAAGCTTTCTCAGACAGGAAAGGAAGTATCGTTCCCTATAAACCCTCACTAAAAGTTTTCTCCAGAGGGGCACCTGGGTGGGCTCAGTCAGTTAAGCATTGGACTTTTCCTTTCAGCTCAGGTCATGATCTCATGGGTTATGAGATGAAGTCCCACATACGGGCTTCACACTCAGAAGTGAGTCTGCTTAGAGATTCTTTCCCTCTGCTCCTTCCACCCCTCATGTGCTCATGCACACACACACACACTCTCTCTCTCTAAAATATATAAATAACATCTTTTAAAACAAAGTTTTCTCTATGCTCATTGGTTAAAAATGGGCTCCTATCCAACAATGAAAGAATAAATGGTAGCAAGAAATGGGAGTTTCTGACTAGAGTGTGTCTGGGCTACATCTTGGAGCCAGAAGTAAGGATAACTTCTTGGAACCATTTGAGCTGTTGTTAGGGAAGAAGGGACCTGATCAACAATTTAGGATCCTTATGAAAGAAAGGGATTTTTGTGTTGAGAAAATAACACCCAAACAGTAAAAAAAGACAATTCTTACTTTATAAATCTAAAACAGGATGTTGCATTTTTTCCCACAATTAGTCTTTCTCATCTCAGTTAATGGTAACATAACCTAGTGCCAATTACAAAAAAAGAAACAAAGAAGAGAAAAGAAAAGACAAATAAAAATGAAAATCCTAAGAGACACTTTTTTACTTTTGTATCATTAATACCCCAATGTGGTTTAAGCACATCCATAGGGCTCTAGATGCAATCTAGTGTTCTCTCTCCATGCTCACTACAGAGCTTCTTTGACAAGATCTTTCACAGGCCGCCCTAGTATGCCTCCACATCTGCTGCTTTGTAGTCCACTCCACAAGTGAACATAGATTCTTTTCCTACCTCGGGCTCACGCACAACAGTAGGATCAAGATGTGGAAATATAAGATGTATAGAAGTACACTCGAGATATGAATTACAAATTTACCTGCTATTCCATCATTTCTACATGCAATAAATAAAAATGGCATGGTCTTCTGTCCTCATGACTGACTTCTCACTCAAATGAAAATCTGTCAGTAAATATATTCCACCTGATGGGAGCTGTACAAGTTATCAATCAATATATCTAGGTGATTTATTTGCAAACTTTATCAATGATGAAAGAAGGTCTCTTTCTTAAAAACAGCTTAGCCATTACCTAACTGTGAAGCCATTCGGAAATATTTATTGGGTTTTAGTTGTAAATAGAAAAATAATTAACTGTAGACCTCAACAATAATTACACAAGATAACAACTGTTATCAAGGTAGATAATAAAAGGACATCAATACTGACTAAATCAGGGATCCCTGAGTGGCGCAGCGGTTTGGCGCCTGCCTTTGGCCCAGGGCGCGATCCTGGAGACCCAGGATCGAATCCCACATCAGGCTCCCGGTGCATGGAGCCTGCTTCTCCCTCTGCCTGTGTCTCTGCCTCTCTTTCTCTCTGTAACTATCATAAATAAATAAAAATTAAAAAAAAAATACTGACTAAATCAGTAAGGTAAGTTTCAAACTAATATTACAGTAAATGAAACTGACTCTGTTTAGGAGGTGAATGTGTATTTCAATGATTTTATATCTCTATATATTTAACAGTGCTGTAATGATTGTTTATGCATCTATATTTTAATGATTATGTTGTTATTCATCACTATTTTTTATGTCACTTAGAATTCTAGCCCTGGCTTTGTAAATACCAAGTGGGTAATTTAGAGCAATTTGTTAAGCTTTTCTGAAATTCAGCATCTATAAATGCTTAGTTTCCAATGTTGTTGGGAGACAATTTAAAATTTAAATCTAAGCAAATACTAAAATTACTTTGAAATTAAAGTTTTCATATTATACCAAAATTAGCATTTTTGATAATTTATATCATTTTTTACTCTTCAGGTTTTTTTTTCTTCTGGTTTTTCATCCCTAATCTACTGAGCACATTTTTGTTAGATTATTCCCCTTACTAGCCATAAACAATTGGATGAGGAAGGGGAGGCAGAACTAGGTGGGGTCCCTTTACCTTATGGTCTTTTAATATGCAACTAAGAGAACTTCTTTTAGAGATAATTCCAGTGTGTATCTTCAAGCAACTTTTTTTTTCACTTCTATTGCAGCTGTCATATTTATGTTATTATGTAAACAATGACTTTCATTTTTTTGTGATTAAAAAAAAGAATGAGGAAAAAACCTGTTTGTGGGTTTACTAATATGTTAGATGTTTCAAAATATTTTCTCATACAAAATAATTGAAATGTTCTAGAAAACTTAACAAATCACTGTTTTTTTTCTCCAAACTTTTTCCATAACTCTGAACTAGTGTTTTTTTGTTTTATGTTTTTTTTTTTTTTTAGTTTTTGACTTGAATGCAAGAATGCGTTCTCATTTTTTATGATTCAGAGAATTTCAAAAATTATAATTGGCACAGGCCTTCAAAAACACAAATATTCATTATTATTTATTAAGTGCTTATAATATGTCAAGTATCATTTGATATGACTTAAATGTTTTATCTCGTTTCATTTTCAAAATCAACACATTAAGGGGGTATTGCTTTTCTCCTTATTATTTTGCAAATGGTAATGATTTAAAAAGTAAATAAAAGAAAAAAGTCCCAGGGTGATTGGGTGGCTCAGTTGGTTAAGCATCTGCCTTCAGCTCAGGTCATGAGGGTCCTGGAATCGAGCCTCACATTGGACTCCCTGCTCAACAGGGACTCTGCTTCTCCCTCTTCCTCTGCCCCTCCCTTCTGCTCAGGTTCTCACTGGTTCTCTCCTTCTTCCTCAAATGAATAGATTAAAAAATAAAGAATGAAGAAATGAGTCATGGAAATAATATAATCTATTCAGACTCATATATGAGCATGTGCCATGCTGCCAACAGTAAATGACTGTATTTTCTTATTTTCAGATTTTTTTAGTAACTAGAAATTCTATTTTATTTATTTACAGTCCTACAGATAACTATTAAAATCCATAAAATACGCTATCCTATCAAAGACAACAACAAAGTAAAAACAAATAAAAAAAGAAACAATACTACCCAGCAATTAAGAAAATTTCATAATCATCCTACTTAGGCAGTAAAAAATAATGGGAAATAATTGCTTTTGTTTCATTAAAATAAAGAAGCTGGCCAGATTATGTCTAAAGTCCTCTATTGCTCTAAAATTTAGGATTCTCTCTTTGAGCCATGAAAAATATGTAGCTTTATAGAAATCCAGTATTGCTAAAAAAAAGTTATCCATGTAACCAAATAGGCATTTCATCATCCCAGAAATTTCCCCTTTATTGTCAATCACCAGCCCTCACCATTCTCAATCATGCTCTACATACTCTTTTATGTTTGGTTTATTTTACTCAACATTATTTTAGTGACATTAGTCTATGTTGATGCATGCATTACCAATAGATGCATTGAAATATATTCTGGCCTATTTATGACAGTTTATTTTTCTTTTTACATCTTGTATTAGCTCAGGATGCTGTAACAAAACACCATAGACTGGGTAACTTACACAGCAGAAGTTTATTTTCTCAGAATTCTGGGGCCTCAAAGTCTGAGATCAGAGTGCTAGCATAGTCAGTTCCTGGTAGGATTTCTTTCTGGCTTACAGATGGTTGCTTCCTCTCATTGTTTGCTCACAAAGCAGAGAGAGAATGAGATCTCTGGTGTCTCTTCTTAATGGACATCAAGGACATTGGAAAAGGTCCCCCTCATATAAAACCCTCATTTCCTTAATTATCTTCTTGTTTGCCCTACCTCCAGATACAGGCACATGGGGGATTAGGGATTCAACAAAACTTGGGGGACTCAATCCAGTCCGTAACACATATTGACCAACAGGTGGTTTCTAGTTTGGAGTGATTCTGAACAAAATACTATGAACAATCCTGTCCAAAGCTTTTTTAAGGACACATGCTTTCATTGCTTTTAGATCCATTGAGGAAGCAGAATGCCTAAGTTACTAGTTCCTAAGATAGTGTATGCTTATGATTCCCAAAAAAAAACTGCCACATTTTTCCAAAGGTAACATTTTGCATTCCAATCAACTATTTCAATAAGGTCAGTTCAAAGTCCTCAAAAAGTTTTTCATTATCCAGACCTTTAATGTTAGTTTTCTAGTGAAAGTGATGTGATATTAAATTGGGGGTTTACTTTTCATTTATCTGATCTGTGAGGAAGGTGAGCATATTTTCAAGTGTATTTGGTTGCTCATATATCTTCTTTTGTGAGATTTCTCTTCACATCTTTGCACATTTTGATTGGGAATTTTTATTTTACTATTCTAATTTAATTTGTTTTCTAAATATTTTGAACATTTTTATTTAGGATATAAATTGTATGTCACATATTTTTATATGAATATCTCCCACAAATTTTGATTTACACACAATTTCTTTTTCAAGTTTTTATTAAATTCTAGGAAGTTAACAGATAGTGTAATATTGGTTTTAGCTATAGAATTTAGTGATTCATCCCTTACATATAAAACCCAGTGCTTAGCACAAGTGCCCTCCTTAATGCCTATCACTCATTTAATCCATTCCCCCCATCAACCTTTCCTCCATCAACCCTCAATTTGTTCACTATAGTTAGGAGTTTCTTTTATGATTTGCCTCTCTCTTTTTCTCCCCTTATGTTGAACTGCTTTTCTTAAATTCCACATGTGGGTGAAATCATATGGTCTTTGTCTTTCTCTGACTGATTTATTTTGCTTAGCATAATAGTATCTGGCTCTACTGATGTCATTGCAAGTGGCAAGATTTCATTCTTTTTGATGGCTTAGTAATAGCCATATATATGCTATATACTATATATATATATATATGTTACATATACTATATATATTCTCCTTTTATATATATACATATTTCATATATATGTGTGTATATTATATTATATTATATTATATTATATTATATTATTTTATTTTATAATTATATTATATTCCTCATCCATTCATCAGTCAGACTTTTGGGCTCTTTCCATAATTTGGCTATTGTTGATAATGCTGCTATAAATATAAACATCAGGGTGCATGTATCCCTTTGAATCTGTATTTTTTAATCTTTTGGGTCAATACCTAGCAGTGTAATTGCTGGGTCATAGGGTAGTTCCAATTTTAACTTTTACAGGAAACCACAGATGGTGAGGTTTTGAAGAAAGGGGAATCCTTGTGCACTGCTGGTGGGAAAGCAAACTGGTGCAGCTACTCTGGAAAACAGTATGAAGATTCCTCACAGTTTAAAATGATCTCATTGAAGCTTGGTTTTAGAATTTCTTAGGGCCTTCAATAGCTGTTATCTTAATATAGCTTCTTATTCTTTTTTTTTTTTTTTTTTTTTTTTTTTTTTTTATTGGTGTTCAGTTTACTAACGTACAGAATAATACCCAGTGCCCGTCACCCATTCACTCCCACCCCCCGCCCTCCTCCCCTTCTACCACCCCTAGTTCGTTTCCCAGAGTTAGCAGTCTTTACGTTCTGTCTCCCTTTCTGATATTTCCCACACATTTCTTCTCCCTTCCCTTATTTTCCCTTTCACTATTATTTATATTCCCCAAATGAATGAGAACATATAATGTTTGTCCTTCTCCGACTGACTTACTTCACTCAGCATAATACCCTCCAGTTCCATCCACGTTGAAGCAAATGGTGGGTATTTGTCATTTCTAATAGCTGAGTAATATTCCATTGTATACATAAACCACATCTTCTTTATCCATTCATCTTTCGTTGGACACCGAGGCTCCTTCCACAGTTTGGCTATAGTGGCCATTGCTGCTAGAAACATCGGGGTGCAGGTGTCCCGGCGTTTCATTGCATTTGTATCTTTGGGGTAAATCCCCAACAGTGCAATTGCTGGGTCGTAGGGCAGGTATATTTTTAACTGTTTGAGGAACCTCCACACAGTTTTCCAGAGTGGCTGCACCAGTTCACATTCCCACCAACAGTGTAAGAGGGTTCCCTTTTCTCCGCATCCTCTCCAACATTTGTTGTTTCCTGCCTTGTTAATTTTCCCCATTCTCACTGGTGTGAGGTGGTATCTCATTGTAGTTTTGATTTGTATTTCCCTGATGGCAAGTGATGCTGAGCATTTTCTCATATGCATGTTGGCCATGTCTATGTCTTCCTCTGTGAGATTTCTGTTCATGTCTTTTGCCCATTTCATGATTGGATTGTTTGTTTCTTTGGTGTTGAGTTTAATAAGTTCTTTATAAATCTTGGAAACTAGCCCTTTATCTGATATGTCATTTGCAAATATCTTCTCCCATTCTGTAGGTTGTCTTTGAGTTTTGTTGACTGTATCCTTTGCTGTGCAAAAGCTTCTTATCTTGATGAAGTCCCAATAGTTCATTTTTGCTTTTGTTTCTTTTGCCTTTGTGGATGTATCTTGCAAGAAGTTACTATGGCCGAGTTCAAAAAGGGTGTTGCCTGTGTTCTTCTCTAGGATTTTGATGGAATCTTGTCTCACATTTAGATCTTTCATCCATTTTGAGTTTATCTTTGTGTATGGTGCAAGAGAGTGGTCTAGTTTCATTCTTCTGCATGTGGATGTCCAATTTTCCCAGCACCATTTATTGAAGAGACTGTCTTTCTTCCAATGGATAGTCTTTCCTCCTTTATCGAATATTAGTTGCCCATAAAGTTCAGGGTCCACTTCTGGATTCTCTATTCTGTTTCACTGATCTATGTGTCTGTTTTTGTGCCAGTACCACACTGTCTTGATGACCACAGCTTTGTAGTACAACCTGAAATCTGGCATTGTGATGCCCCCAGATATGGTTTTCTTTTTTAAAATTCCCCTGGCTATTCGGGGTCTTTTCTGATTCCACACAAATCTTAAAATAATTTGTTCTAACTCTCTGAAGAAAGTCCATGGTATTTTGATAGGGATTGCATTAAACGTGTATATTGCCCTGGGTAACATTGACATTTTCACAATATTAATTCTGCCAATCCATGAGCATGGAATATTTTTCCATCTCTTTGTGTCTTCCTCAATTTCTTTCAGAAGTGTTCTATAGTTTTGAGGGTATAGATCCTTTACATCTTTGGTGAGGTTTATTCCTAGGTATCTTATGCTTTTGGGTGCAATTGTGAATGGGATTGACTCCTTAATTTCTCTTTCTTCAGTCTCATTGTTAGTGTATAGAAATGCCACTGACTTCTGGGCATTGATTTTGTATCCTGCCACGCTACCGAATTGCTGTATGAGTTCTAGCAATCTTGGGGTGGAGACTTTTGGGTTTTCTATGTAGAGTATCATGTCATCGGCGAAGAGAGAGAGTTTGACTTCTTCTTTGCCAATTTGAATGCCTTTAATGTCTTTTTGTTGTCTGATTGCTGAGGCTAGGACTTCCAGTACTATGTTGAATAGCAGTGGTGAGAGTGGACATCCCTGTCTTGTTCCTGATCTTAGGGGAAAGGCTCCCAGTGCTTCCCCTTTGAGAATGATATTTGCTGTGGGCTTTTCATAGATGGCTTTTAAGATGTCGAGGAATGTTCCCTCTATCCCTACACTCTGAAGAGTTTTGATCAGGAATGGATGCTGTATTTTGTCAAATGCTTTCTCTGCATCCAATGAGAGGATCATATGGTTCTTGGTTTTTCTCTTGCTGATATGATGAATCACATTGATTGTTTTACGGGTGTTGAACCAGCCTTGTGTCCCAGGGATAAATCCTACTTGGTCATGGTGAATAATTTTCTTAATGTACTGTTGGATCCTATTGGCCAGTATCTTGTTGAGAATTTTTGCATCCATGTTCATCAGGGATATTGGTCTGTAATTCTCCTTTTTGGAGGGGTCTTTGTCTGGCTTTGGAATTAAGGTGATGCTGGCTTCATAGAACGAATTTGGAAGTACTCCATCTCTTTCTATCTTTCCAAACAGCTTTAGGAGAATAGGTATGATTTCTTCTTTAAACGTTTGATAAAATTCTCCTGGGAAGCCATCTGGCCCTGGACTCTTGTGTCTTGGGAGGTTTTTGATGACTGCTTCAATTTCCTCCCTGGTTATTGGCCTGTTCAGGTTTTCTATTTCTTCCTGTTCCAGTTTTGGTAGTTTGTGGCTTTCCAGGAATGCGTCCATTTCTTCTAGATTGCCTAATTTATTGGCGTATAGCTGTTCATAATATTTTTTTAAAATCGTTTGTATTTCCTTGGTGTTGGTAGTGATCTCTCCTTTCTCATTCATGATTTTATTAATTTGAGTCTTCTCTCTCTTCTTTTTAATAAGGCTGGCTAATGGTTTATCTATCTTATTAATTCTTTCAAAGAACCAACTCCTGGTTCTGTTGATCTGTTCCACAGTTCTTCTGGTCTCGATTTCGTTGAGTTCTGCTCTAATCTTTATTAACTCCCTTCTTCTCCTGGGTGTAGGATCTATTTGCTGTTTTTTCTCTAGCTCCTTTATGTGTAAGGTTAGCTTTTGTATTTGAGTTCTTTCCAGTTTTTGAATGGATGCTTGTATTGCGATGTATTTCCCCCTTAGGACTGCTTTTGCTGCATCCCAAAGATTTTGAACGGTTGTATCTTCATTCTCATTAGTTTCCATGAATCTTTTTAATTCTTCCTTAATTTCCTGGTTGACCCTTTTATCTTTTAGCAGGATGGTCCTTAACCTCCATGTGTTTGAGGTCCTTCCAAACTTCTTGTTGTGATTTAGTTCTAATTTCAAGGCATTATGGTCCGAGAATATGCAGGGGACAATCCCAATCTTTTGGTATCGGTTCAGACCCGATTTGTGACCCAATATGTGGTCTATTCTGGAGAAAGTTCCATGTGCGCTTGAGAAGAATGTGTATTCAGTTGAGTTTGGATGTAAAGTTCTGTAGATATCTGTGAAATCCATCTGGTCCAGTGTATCATTTAAAGCTCTCGTTTCTTTGGAGATGTTTTGCTTAGAAGACCTATCGAGTATAGAAAGAGCTAGATTGAAGTCACCAAGTATAAGTGTATTATTATCTAAGTATTTCTTCACTTTGGTTAATAATTGATTTATATATTTGGCAGCTCCCACATTCGGAGCATATATATTGAGGATTGTTAAGTCCTCTTGTTGAATAGATCCTTTAAGTATGATATAGTGTCCCTCTTCATCTCTCACTACAGTCTTTGGGGTAAATTTTAGTTTATCTGATATAAGGATGGCTACCCCTGCTTTCTTTTGAGGACCATTCGAATGGTAAATGGTTCTCCAACCTTTTATTTTCAGGCTGTAGGTGTCCTTCTGTCTAAAATGAGTCTCTTGTAGACAGCAAATAGATGGGTCCTGCTTTTTTATCCAGTCTGAAACCCTGCGCCTTTTGATGGGGTCATTAAGCCCGTTCACATTCAGAGTTACTATTGAGAGATATGAGTTTAGTGTCATCATGATATCTATTCAGTCTTTGTTTTTGTGGACTGTTCCACTGAACTTCTTCTTAAAGGGGAATTTTAAGAGTCCCCCTTAAAATTTCTTGCAGAGCTGGTTTGGAGGTCACATATTCTTTTAGTTGCTGCCTGTCTTGGAAGCTCTTTATCTCTCCTTCCATTTTGAATGAGAGCCTTGCTGGATAAAGTATTCTTGGTTGCATGTTCTTTTCATTTAGGACCCTGAATATATCCTGCCAGCCCTTTCTGGCCTGCCAGGTCTCTGTGGATAGGTCTGCTGTTACCCTAATACTCCTCCCCATAAAAGTCAGGGATTTCTTGTCTCTTGCTGCTTTAAGGATCTTCTCCTTATCTTTGGAATTTGCAAGCTTCACAATTAAATGTCGAGGTGTTGAACGGTTTTTATTGATTTTAGGGGGGGATCTCTCTATTTCCTGGATCTGAATGCCTGTTTCCCTTCCCAGATTAGGAAAGTTTTCAGCTAGAATTTGTTCAAATACATATTCTGGCCCTCTGTCCCTTTCGGCGCCCTCGGGAACCCCAATTAAACGTAGGTTTTTCTTCCTCAGGCTGTCGTTTATTTCCCTTAATCTATCTTCATGGTCTTTTAATTGTTTGTCTCTTTTTTCCTCAGTTTCCCTCTTTGCTGTCAACTTGTCTTCTAGGTCACTCACTCGTTCTTCCACCTCGTTAACCCTCGTCGTTAGGACTTCTAGTTTGGATTGCATCTCATTCAATTGGTTTTTAATTTCTGCCTGATTAGCTCTAAATTCTGCAGTCATGAAGTCTCTTGAGTCCTTTATACTTTTTTCTAGAGCCACCAGTAGCTGTATAATAGTGCTTCTGAATTGGCTTTCTGACATTGAATTGTAATCCAGATTTTGTAACTCTGTGGGAGAGAGGACTGTTTCTGATTCTTTCTTTTGAGGTGAGGTTTTCCTTCTAGTCATTTTGCTCAGTGCAGAGTGGCCAAAAGCAAGTTGTATTGGGAAAAAGAGAAAAAGAGAGGAGAGAAAGAAGGAAAGAAAAGAGAAAGAGAAAAAAAAAGGGAAGAAAAAGAAAAAAAAACGAAAAAAAAAAAGAAAAAGAGAAAGAAAAAGAAAGGAGAAAAAAAAGGGGGTGGGGGAAGGAAACAAATCAAAAAGCAAAACAAAACAAAAACAAAAACAAAAAAAAAAAAAAAGAACCACCGGGGAGTATCTTCTGATTCTGTGTTCTTTAAGTCCCTTGGCTTCTCCTGGAACTTGTCCGTCTAGCTGGTGTTCTGGGGGAGGGGCCTGTTGTGCTGATTCTCAGGTTTTAGCAGTTGGGGGAGCTGCTGTGCCCCTGCCTGGTGCAGGGCTCAGTGGGGGTTGTTCACCCCGTGAGGCCCCAGGAGGAACAACCGCAGTGACGGGGCCAGCTCTGCAGCCCCGGAGTCAGCTCCCACAGTCACCACGGAGCTCTCTGTCTGCAGGGCCTGGAGGCTCCGGGGTGGGGCCGCTGATCTGCTCAGCTGGGGCAGGAGCGTCCTCGCTGTCCTGGGCCCTCCCGGCCTCTGCCTGTCCCGGGGGAGGCGGGATCCTGGGCTGTGTCCCGGCGCCCTGTGCTCCCGGGCCTGCGCTGTTGGATTCGCTCCCGCCCCGCAGCCCCCTCCGTGGAGCCGCCGCCCGAGCCCCTCCGAGCTGCTCCTGGAACCGCGCAGCCCCCTCCGCACGGAGCCTCTTCCTCTGCCCGAGCCCCTCCTAGCTGCTCCCGGGGCCGCGCAGCCCCCTCCGCGGAGCCGCCCCCGAGCCCCCCCGAGCTGCTCCGGGTCCCGCCGTGCGCGCTGCAGCCCTTAGGGAGCTCGGCGCACTCTCCCGGGGCGCAGGTGCTGTTAGTGTCCCCGGGAGCCCGAGGGCATCCCCGCCCTCCTGGGTCCTGCTCCACCTCCCCGCGAGCCCCTTTCCCCCGGGAAGGTCGGTGCAGCTCCTGCTCCTCCGGGACGGGGCTCTCCTGTCCTGGGGACACTCGCCCCGGCCTCAGCCCGGCTCCTCGCGGGGCCCCTCCCCCTTGGAGGCCTTTGTTTCTTTATTTCTTTTTCCCCGTCTTCCTACCTTGATAGAAGCGCGAACTCTTCTCACTGTAGCATTCCAGCTGGTCTCTCTTTAAATCTCAGGCCGAATTCATAGATTTTCAGGATAATTTGAAGGTTTTCTAGGTAGTTTGGTGGAGACAGGTGATTTGGGGACCCTACTCTTCCGCCATCTTGCTCCTCCCCTCTATAGCTTCTTATTCTTAAGTGTGGTCATTCTATTGTCTTATTTGAATACTTTACATATGTAGTAAGATCTTCCCATTCTGGCTGGTCTGAAACTCCAATGTTTTCCATGTGCAGTGCCTCTAGCATTTTCATTCTGCCATCAATCCAAGAAGCTGCACCTATATAACCAAATGACTTAGCCAAGGATCCTTGAGGAATGCTCATAGAGGTTTCTATCTTTCCTTTCCCCAGTTCTAGTTCTTCTCTAAGGATCAGATCCAAGTAATTCAGAGCCTCTATTATGCTTTCTCTCTCCTCAGTACAGTTGGATTATCACATTCTTCTTGTGTTCCATGTCTACGCATTGTTTCAATTCCAGGAAATGTTATCTGTGCAGAGAGCCAAAGAATATATAGCTCTTACCTCATGAATTTCCCTTCTCTGAGAAATAGTCCTGTGCTTATAATTTTTAAGGCCTAAAAATAGATGTTTTGGGGCACCTGGGTAACTCAATTGGTTAAGCATTTGCCCTCAGCTCAGGTCATGATAACAGGGTCCTGAAATTGAGTCCTGCACTGGGCTCCATGCTCAGTGGAGAGCCTGTTTCTTCCTTTGTCTGGCCCCCTGCTCAGGCTTTCTCTCTCAATCTCTCTCAAATAAATAAAACATTTTTTAAATTAATAAATAAATAAAAATAGGTGTTTTGTATATTTTGTGAATTCATTTATAATTGCCAGGAAATTCTAAGTTATTTTATCATGGAAAGAAGTGTAAGTAACCATTTAAAAAATATATAACTGAATATTTATCCAAAGAAAATGAAACTAATTTGGAAAGATATAGGAACTCTTATGTTTATTGCAGAATTATTTACAATAACCAAGATATGGAAAAAAACTAAAAAACCATTAATAGACAAATAGATAAGGAAGATGTGCTGTATGCAGTGGAATATTATGCAGCCATAAAAAGTGATTATGCCTTTTGAGACAACATAAATGGACCTAGAAGGTATTATGCTAAGTGAAATAAGTCAGACTGAGAAGGACAAATACCATATGATTTCACTCATGTGTGAAGTCTAAAAAATGAATAAATAAAAAGAAGAATCAGTCCCATAAATGCAGAGAACAAATTGATGGTTGTCAGAGGATAAAGGGGTGGAGACCAGGAAAAATGGATGAAGGGGAGGGGATATATAGTCTCCTAATTATAGAGTGAGTAAGCCATGGACTAAAATGCACAGCTTATAGTCAATGACATTGTAATAACAATTTTAAAAGACAGATGGTAGTTACACTTGTGAAGAATAAACTTGTTAAGCAGCGCCTGGGTCACTCAGTTGGTTGAGCATCAGCCTTCACCTCTGGTCATGATCCCAGGGTCTTGGGATCAAGCCCAAATTGGGCTCCCTTTTCAGAAGGGAGTTTGCTTCTCCCTCTGACCCTCTCCCTGCTCCCGCTCTCTCTCTTTCTCTCAAATAGTCTTGTCGAATCATTATGTTGTATACTTGAAACTAATGTAATGTTTTGTGTCAACTATACACAAATAAATAATTTAAAATTTAAAAATAAAAAAAGGAAAATAATTTACAAGAGAGCTTGATACTCTTCCCAGTCATGTGATTCAGGATCATCAGTTTATCTTCACAAACATGCGTGTCCTTCCAAACTATCCTAGTTACTTGGATGGGAAGCTCAACATAGTCAAATGTTAAAATAAAATCATCTGAAATAAATATGAAAAAATATACCTGTGGATGTGTATGAATACATACTTATGTTTAAATTTCTCATTTCTTAGATATTCCAGATAATAATATTCATATTATGTGGTTATTTTTAATCCATTTTTTAATTTAATAATGCTTCATGGAGATTTTGCCATAATAGTCCAAAAGATATTTTTACACTTTTTACAGCATTGTGTACTACATTGTATGGCTATATAATAATTTATTAAACTAGTATTATATTGATAGACATTTGAATTATTTCTGGTCTTTGTCATTTAAAGGTACTGTTTAGAATAGTATTATGCATATATTTGTTTATTCATTTTTTTGGGCAGAGTATCCTTGGTTAATTTCTTAGAAGTGGGAATGCTGGGCCAATGGGTATGAAAGTTTATATAAAGTTAAAACTTTATGAAAGTTACATATATTACATATTATATAATGTATATACAGCTTTATTAAATATGACAAATTATCTTTCACTGATGGTACAGTTTCATTTTGCATTCCACCAGTAATAAGGAACAGTGAAACACACTTTGTGGAAAGCCCATTTATATTATAAAAGTTATAGTAAAAAGACAAATTATAGAATAAGAGGGAAATGTCTTGCTAAAACTCTTTTATTAATTATAGACAATGATATCCATAAGTGTCCATTACCTTGTTGAAATAAAGTGTGTTCAATCCTTTGTGTTTAAATTAAACAAATGAATAATCCAGAAGAATAAAATTTTTTGAAATTTTTTTTCTTGGAGACCATACATCTTTAGTTAAACCATTAACTCCAGCCTAACTTCTAAATTAGAGAATGGTTACTGGAGCTTTCCTTTAGAAAGTTACTTATTTTTGCCTTTAAGAAAGGTAAGATATACAGGGAAGAGAATCTCAGGGACAGATATATGGTGGTTCTGATCATTACAAAAGCTTCCATTGTGTATTTGATTTCAAATCATATATAAATTATTTAATTAACGCTGAGTTTAAAGTATGAGATATGTGAACTCAATTGAAACAATGATCTGAAAGTGCCGATTCCTTCCAAGTTACATAATTGAATTATTCTTTTTCTGAAGGAGTATGGATGGTTTATTGCACATGAAAACAAAAGATAAAATAAAATAGGGAACATTCAACTTAGAGATATGATGGGAGAAGTAATATCTAATCTGTTCAAATTAAATCCCTGATTTTATTCTTTATCATTATATAAATTAGTGATGTTAAAAATAAATTGGGTTGAAAAACAATCTCTTTAAAAATCAGAGGACAGTAACACCGTATCTAAAAATACAATTACACACAATAAATTTCAGTTACCTTGAATGTAGAAACAACAATGGAGAAGTTATGTAAGGTTTTTTTTTGTTTGTTTTCTTTTACTAGATCAATTTAACAATAAAATATCTACAGGTAAAGAGCAATAGCAGTGCTGTTATAGTTAAGAGTATCTAAAAATAGTTGGAATATTATTAACTCAAGGGGAAAATGCACTAAAAATTTATACTGGGTTTATTTTATCTTCATTTTCTTTGCTTTGTTTTATGTTTTTTGCTTTTGCACTAAATCAGACAGTTCTTGGAATAATATAATTGTGATGAGAAATCCTACAATAAAAAGTAATTATCTACTTCATTTAAATATTTCATCAGAGGGAGGGAGGGGCAAGATGGTGGAAGAGTAGGGTCCCCAAGTCACCTGTCCCCACCAGATTGCCTAGATAACCTTCAAATCATCCTGAAAATCTATAAATTCGGCCTGAGATTTAAAGAGAGAACAGCTGGAATGCTACAGTGAGAAGAGTTGCGCTTCTGTCAAGGTAGGAAGACGGGGAAAAAGAAATAAAGGAACAAAAGGCCTCCAAGGGGAGGGGCCCCGCGAGGAGCCGGGCTGAGGCCGGGGCGAGTGTCCCCAGGACAGGAGAGCCCCGTCCCGGAGGAGCAGGAGCTGCACCGACCTTCCCGGGGGAAAGGGGCTCGCGGGGAGGTGGAGCAGGACCCGGGAGGGCGGGGATGCCCTCGGGCTCCCGGGACAGTAACAGACACCTGCGCCCCGGGAGATGCGCGGAGCTCCCTAAGGGCTGCAGCGCGCACGGCGGGACCCGGAGCAGCTCGGGGGGCTCGGGGGCGGCTCCGTGGAGGGGGCTGCGGGGCGGGAGCAGGGAAGGGAAGGGAATCTGGGAAGGGAAACAGGCATTCAGATCCAGGAAATAGAGAGATCCCCCCCTAAAATCAATAAAAACCGTTCAACACCTCGACATCTAATAGTTAAGCTTGCAAATTCCAAAGATAAAGAGAAGATCCTTAAAGCAGCAAGAGACAAGAAATCCCTGACTTTTATGGGGAGGAGTATTAGGGTAACAGCAGACCTCTCCACAGAGACCTGGCAGGCCAGAAAGGGCTGGCAGGATATATTCAGGGTCCTAAATGAGAAGAACATGCAACCAAGAATACTTTATCCAGCAAGGCTCTCATTCAGAATGCAAGGAGAGATAAAGAGCTTCCAAGACAGGCAGGAACTGAAAGAATATGTGATCTCCAAGCCAGCTCTGCAAGAAATTTTAAGGGGGACTCTTAAAATTCCCCTTTAAGAAGAAGTTCAGTGGGACAATCCACAAAAACAAGGACTGAATAGATATCATGATGACACTAAACTCATAGCTGTCAATAGTAACTCTGAACGTGAACGGGCTTAATGACCCCATCAAAAGGCACAGGGTGTCAGACTGGATAAAAAAGCAGGACCCATCTATTTGCTGTCTACAAGAGACTCATTTTAGACAGAAGGACACCTACAGCCTGAAAATAAAAGGTTGGAGAACCATTTACCATTCAAATGGTCCTCAAAAGAAAGCAGGGGTAGCCATCCTTATACAAGATAAACTGAAATTTACCCCGAAGACTGTAGTGAGAGATGAAGACGGACACTCTCTCATACTTAAAGGATCTACCAACAAGAGGACTTAATAATCCTCAATATATATGCCCCGAATGTGGGAGCTGCCAAATATATAAATCAATTAATAACCGAAGTGAAGAAATACTTAGATAATAATACACTTATACTTGGTGACTTCAATCTAGCTCTTTCTACCCTCGGTAGGTCTCTAAGCACAACATCTCCAAAGAAACGAGAGGTTTAAATGATACACTGGACCAGATGGATTTCACAGATATCTACAGAACTTTACATCCAAACTCAACTGAATACACATTCTTCTCAAGTGCGCATGGAACTTTCTCCAGAATAGACCACATACTGGGTCACAAATCGGGTCTGAACCGATACCAAAAGATTGGGATCGTCCCCTGCATATTCTCAGACCATAATGCCTTGACATTAGAACTAAATCACAACAAGAAGTTTGGAAGGACCTCAAACACGTGGAGGTTAAGGACCATCCTGCTAAATGATGAAAGGGTCAACCAGGAACTTAAGGAAGAATTAAAAAGATTCATGGAAACTAATGAGAATGAAGTTACAACCGTTCAAAATCTTTGGGATGCAGCAAAATCAGTCCTGAGGGGGAAATACATCGCAATACAAGCATCCGTTCAAAAACTGGAAAGAACTCAAATACAAAAGCTAACCTTACACATAAAGGAGCTAGAGAAAAAACAGCAGATGGACCCCAAGCCCAGCAGAAGAAAAGAATTAATTAAAATTCGTGCAGAATTCAATGAAATCGAGACCAGAAGAACTGCAAAACGGATCAACAGAACCAGGAGTTGCTTCTTTGAAAGAATTAATAAGATAGATAAACCATTAGCCAACCTTATTAAAAAGAAGAGAGAGGAGACTCAAATTAATAAAATCATGAATGAGAAAGGAGAGATCACTACCAACACCAAGGAAATACAAAAGATTTTAAAAACATATTATGAACAGCTATACGCCAATAAATTAGGCAATCTAGAAGAAATGGACGCATTCCTGGAAAGCCAGAAACTACCAAAACTAAAACTGGAAGAAATAGAAAACCTGAACAGGCCAATAACCAGGGAGGAAATTGAAACAGTCATCAAAAACCTCCCAAGACACAAGAGTCCAGGGCCAGATGGCTCCCCAGGGGAATTCTATCAAATGTCTAAAGAATAAATCATACCTTTTCTACTAAAGCTGTTTGGAAAGATAGAAAGAGATGGAGTACTTCCAAATTCGTTCTATGATGCCAGCATCACCTTAATTCCAAAACCAGACAAAGACCCCACCAAAAAGGAGAATTACAGACCAATATCCCTGATGAACATGGATGCAAAAATTCTCACCAAGATACTAGCCAATAGGATCCAACCGCCCATTAAGAAAATTATTCACCACGACCAAGTAGGATTTAGCCCTGGAACACAAGGCTGGTTCAACACTTATAAAACAATCAATGTGATTCATCATATCAGCAAGAGAAAAACCAAGAACCATATGATCCTCTCATTAGATGCAGAGAAAGCATTTGACAAAATACAGCATCCATTCCTGATCAAAACTCTTCAGAGTGTAGGGATAGAGGGAACATTCCTCAGCATCTTAAAAGCCATCTATGAAAAGCCCACAGCAAATATCATTCTCAAAGGGGAAGCACTGGGAGCCTTCCCCTAAGATCAGGAACAAGACAGGGATGTCCACTCTCACCACTGCTGTTCAACATAGTACTGGAAGTCCTAGCCTCAGCAATCAGACAACAAAAAGACATTAAAGACATTCAAATTGGCAAAGAAGAAGTCAAACTCTCCCTCTTCACCGATGACATGATACTCTACATAGAAAACCCAAAAGCCTCCACCCCAAGATTGCTAGAACTCATACAGCAATTTGGTAGTGTGGCAGGATACAAAATCAATGCCCAGTAGTCAGTGGCATTTCTATACACTAACAATGAGGCTGAAGAAAGAGAAATTAAGGAGTCAATCCCATTTACAATTGCACCCAAAAGCATAAGATCCCTAGGAATAAACCTAACCAAAGAGGTAAAGAATCTATACCTTAAAAACTATAGAACACTTCTGAAAGAAATTGAGGAAGACACAAAGAGATGGAAAAATATTCCATGCTCATGGATTGGCAGAATTAATATTGTGAAAATGTCAATGTTACCCAGGGCAATGTACACGTTTAATGCAATCCCTATCAAAATACCATGGACTTTCTTCAGAGAGTTAGAACAAATTATTTTAAGATTTGTGTGGATTCAGAAAAGACCCCACATTTTAAAAAAGAAAACCATAACTGGGGGCATCACAATGCCAGATTTCAGGTTGTACTACAAAGCTGTGGTCATCAAGACAAGTGTGGTACTGGCACAACAACAGACACATAGATCAATGGAACAGAACAGAGAACCCAGAAGTGGACCCTCAACTTTATGGTCAACTAATATTCGATAAAGGAGGAAAGACACTCCACTGGAAGAAAGACAGTCTCTTCAATAAATGGTGCTGGGAAAATTGGACATCCACATGCAGAAGAATGAAACTAGACCACTCTCTTTCACCATACACAAAGATAAACTCAAAATGGATGAAAGATCTAAATGTGAGACAAGATTCCATCAAAATCCTAGAGAGGAACACAGGCAACACCCTTTTTGAACTCGGCCACAGTAACTTCTTGCAAGATACATCCACGAAGGCAAAAGAAACAAAAGCAAAAATGAACTATTGGGACTTCATCCAGATAAGAAGCTTTTGCACAGCAAAGGATACAGTCAACAAAACTAAAAGACAACCTACAGAATGGGAGAAGAGATTTGCCAATGGCATATCAGATAAAGGGCTAGTTTCCAAGATCTATAAAGAACTTATTAAACTCAACACCAAAGAAACAAACAATCCAATCATGAAATGGGCAAAAGACAGGAAGAGAAATCTCACAGAGGAAGACATAGACATGGCCAACACGCACATGAGAAAATGCTCTGCATCACTGGCCATCAGGGAAATACAAATCAAAACCACCATGAGATACCACCTCACACCAGTGAGAATGGGGAAAATTAACAAGGCAGGAAACCACAAATGTTGGAGAGGATGCGGAGAAAAGGGAACCCTCTTGCACTGTTGGTGGGAATGTGAACTGGTGCAGCCACTCTGGAAAACCATGTGGAGGTTCCTCAAAGAGTTAAAAATAGACCTGCCCTATGACCCAGCAATTGCACTGCTGGGGATTTACCCCAAAGATTCAGATGCAATGAAACACCGGGACACCTGCACCCCGATGTTTCTAGCAGCAATGTCCACAATAGCCAAACTGTGGAAGGAGCCTCGGTGTCCATCGACAGATGAATGGATAAAGAAGATGTGGTCTATGTATACAATGGAATATTCCTCAGCCATTAGAAACGACAAATACCCACCATTTGCTTCAACGTCGATGGAACTGGAGGGTATTATGCTGAGGGAAGTAAGTCAATTGGAGAAGGACAAACATTGTATGTTCTCATTCATTTGGGGAATATAAATAATAGTGAAAGGGAATATAAGGGAAGGGAGAAGAAATGTGTGGGAAATATCAGAAAGGGGGACAGAACATGAAGACTCCTAACTCTGGGAAACCAACTAGGGGTGATGGAAGTGGAGGAGGGCGGGCGGTGGGGGTGAATGTGTGACGTGCACTGAGGGGGGCTCTTGACAGGGTGAGCACTGGGTGTTATTCTATTTGTTCGTAAATTGAACACCAATAAAAAATAAATTTATTTTGTCTACAAAATTCCTTATAGGAATTGTCTACAATTCCTTATAGGAGTTTCATTGTTTTAGGTCTTACATTCAAGTCTGTTATTTATTTCAAGTTAATTTCTGCATATGTTCAATGAAAGTGCTCTGGTTTCATTCTTTTTCATTTGGCTTTTCATTTTTTCCTGCACCATTTACTGAAGACTCTGTTTTTTTCTCCATTGTATATCATTGTCTCCTTTGTCATAAGCTAATAGTTTCTATATGTGTGGATTTATTCGGGGGCTCTTAATTATGTTTTATTGGGCAGTGTTTAATGCCAATCCCATACTGTTTTGATTATTGCAGTTTTGTTGTATAGTTTGAAATCAGGGAGCATGATTCCTCCATCTTTGTTCTTTCTCAAGATTACTTTGGCCATTTGAGGTCTTTTGTCATTCCATACAAATTTTACAATTATTATCTTTTTTATTTCTGTGAAAAATGCCATTGGGGTTTTGATAGATATTGCATTAAAATTTTAGATTGTTTTGGGTACTATGGGTATTCTAACAATATTAATTTTTCTGATCTATGGGCACAAAATATCTTTTTGTTTATGTTTATCTTCTGTAATTACTTTTATCACTGTTTTATGGTTAAGTGTTGATGTTTAAAACACAAAACAATTAGGGACACCTGGGCAGCTCAGTAGGTTGTGTCTGACTCTTGATTTTGGCTCAGGTCATGATCTTAGGGTTATGAGATTGAATCCCATGTCAGGCTTCATGGTGAGTGTGGAACCTGCTTAAAATTCTCTCTCCCCCTCTTCCTCTGCTTCTTCTCCTCCTCTAAAACAAAGCAGCAGCAGCAGAAACAACAACAAGCCCTGAAAGTGACATTAGTAAGATGATAATATAGAAGCCCAGTTCCTTGTACCTCCATGGAGAAGCCGACTTAATATCAATATATGGAATGAATTATCTTTATGATATTTCCAAAAATAAGTTTAGAATGTGCAGCACCTCAGGCAAACACAAAACCAAAATCCACATCAAAACAGATAAGAAAGTTTATTGCATTTGCCAGCTACAGCCCATTCCTCTTCCCTGGAACAGCATGGCATGACTGAGAGAAAACCACCAACCCCACGAGGGAACAGAAAAGTGAAATGTGCATCCAACTTTCTGGCTTTTAAGGGGGCTGCCTGAAGGACTTGTTTCTGCCTTGCCTGACTCAAGCACTAAGGGAATAGTGGTATTAGTTGGTCACCCGGGTGGGGGCCCACTGAGAACAGAGATAAATGTGACAGCTTAGTATAGCACCAAAAAGTCTGCAGTACTCCAGAGAGACACCAGAGGGAATAAGAAATTATGGGCACTTGGAAACAGAGGCAAAACTCCCTAAGTAGGAAGTTAACTGCATAAGCCCAGAGAATGTAGGCCCATAGAAAAGGTTTGAAAGGACTTCAGAATCTCTAGTTAGTCTTAGTGACAAAAGTAATTACGTGTGAAGCCAATCCGTAAAGACTGAGAAGAGCAACTATCGTTCAAACAATAAGATCTCAACAACAACAACAACAACAACAACAACAGAATATCAACATAGAGAAACCATTTTTAAAAAGTGTCAAAAAGGGGATCCCTGGGCAGGTTTAGTACCTGCCTTCAGCCCAGGGTGTGATCCTGGGGTCCCAGGATCGAGTGCCATGTCAGGCTCCTTTCATGGAGCCTGCTTCTCCCTCTGCCTGTGTCTCTGCCCCCCCCCCCCATATATCTCTATCTCTATCTATCTCTATCTCTATCTCTATCTATCTATCTCTATCTATCTCTCATGAATAAATAAAATCTTTAAAAAAGTAAAAATAAAATAAAAAGAGTCAAATGAAAATTAAAAAAAATACAGTGACTTAATTGAAAAATTTACTAGAAGCATTTAACAGCTGACTTGATTAAGCAGAAGAATTGGCAAACTTAAAAACAAGTCATTTGAAATTATTGATCAAGAAGACTACAAAGGAAAAGAATGAAGAAAATTGAAGAGCCTGAGGGACTTACAGGTAATTAGCAAATAAATCACTTATGTATTATAGAAGTTGCAGATGGAGAAAAGAAAGAGAAAGGGAAGAGAGCCTAATTGAGAAAATAATGGCTGAAAACCTCCTAACTTTAAGGAAGGAAAGGGACATGCAAATTCAAAAAGTTCAATTAGCTCTGATGAGGATAAGTCAAAGGGGCTCACACTGAAACATATTTTCTTTTCCAAATAAGAACATAATTTCCTAAAGTAATCTTTAAAATGTGAGAGATTTTTATGAATAGTTGCTAACATCAACCAAATCTTTACTGATTACCTTAGTTAGAATGTTAATATCACTATCTGCTACAATTTAATATTTATGGTTTCTGTGCTTAGAAAAATATTCCAAAAGGATAATACATATTTTTAAAAAATAAATAATAGCTTTATATAGTCTATTTTTAATCTAATCATACAAAGTTACAAATTATTCAGAAATAGAGTATTATCATTCTAAATTCCCTTTGAAGATAGCCACCTTTGCTTCACTTCCTCTAGGTTATTATTAAATTAAGATAAATATTTAAATAAATTTATGTTATTTACTAAGTTTTGTAATAAGGAAAGTATTGAAATTTCTATAGATCTGTATGACTAATTATATGAGAATAACAGCCAATTGAGTAACATCTTTTGCTTTTGACAAGTTATCCTGTCCCACAATTACTAATAAGAAAATTATCTACATATTCTTAAATTAGATTGTAAAATATTTAGTCAACTCCTTGATGAACTCCATAGCAGGCAATTTTATAGATTGATGAGTATGAAACTTAATTACCACATTTTAAACTTTATATTTAAAATATCTCTCATTGTTAAATGAAGAAAAATGTGCCTTCTTTTACTGTGTTATCCTTTTTTATTATTCTTTATAGTATGTTACAGATACTTTGCACAATGTTCTGATAAAGAAAACAAAAATACACTTGCCTTTACTTAACTAGCAGTCCAATGATAGCTAGCATTTATAGACTGGCTGCCTGGCAAGAAATCTAAAAAGATTTTACATATATATATATATTTTTTTTTTCAGTTCATTCTCACAAAAATATCAGTAAGTCCTATCTTTTTAAGCGCTTCACAGATAGTAAAATGAGATATTAAGTTATTCCTAAGGCCACACAGTAAAAGACAAAGTCAGGCCCGTTCAAGCATGTCCTCTAGAATTCCCTTCTCTCTTACTTTACTGCCAGGGGCACTGACGCTTAAGGTATCAGCTCATTTATTGGTCACATTTTGTAGTAAGTATTCAAATTCCCACTTTATAGATCAGTAACAAAATTTCTGAATGATTATATAATTTTCCAATCACAAAATTTGAAAAGGAGCTATTGAAATATAAAGCCAAGTCTTCTGAGTCCAAAGTCAAAACTCTTAACCTGAAAGTAAAATTGGTAAAAGTAGAAAAATGCCTTATTCCTAATCTTGTGTTGTATAATGTCAGTGCTATCACTAAGTGGAATAATGTAGACTGAAATATATTCCTCCTGGAATGGCTAAGAATTATAATATATTTACAGTACTAGTTACCAGTGAAAGTTAAAATCTCTACATTAAAGATTTTCAAAAGTGCTGTACCTGTTTAAAGTGGGAAAGAGTAATATTAACTAACAAATGTTACAAATTTTAAATGATAAAATTCAATTAAAAACTTTTAAAACAGACGTTTAGATTCAGGACATTATATTTAGGTACTATGAACATTTAGTTGACTTATCCCTACTTGAAAAACATTTAAGAACACACGTGTAGGGATGCCTGAGTGGCTCAGTGGTTGAGCATCTGCCTTTGGCTCAGAATATGATTCCAGGATCCTGGGATCCAGTCCCACATCAGGTTCCCCACATGGAGTCTGCTTCTCCCTCTGCCTGTGTCTCTGATTCTCTCTCTGTCTCTCTCTCTCTCTGTGTGTATCTCTCATGAATAAATAAATAAAATCTTTAAAAAAATAAATAAATAAATAAATAAAATCTTAAAAAAAGAGAGACATGTGTAACTTGTGCATTTTCATTCTCACATATGATAGAGAAGTTTCAGTGTTGGACACATAAAAGCACAAGTTTGGTTCCACGTAGCCTATAGGAACAGTCTAATGCCATCAGTTTAGCAAATTTCTACACAGGCTGATCAAGAGGCTGGCAGCTGGACAAAATGGTAGCAGCAAGCAGTGGCGCGCTATCACAGAGTATCCACTGGCATTGTCCTCTTTATGAATGATTCCCCATTCCTTAAACCAAAGGATGCTAGCTTTGACATTGGTGTATTTTTACCATTTTAGCCAGAAGTTGGCACAGATGCTACTGTATTAAGGTTGTCACTAATTTTCTTAAGGTATATTCTGAGTTCCATAACACTTTACTTGTTTTCTTTATCCCTGAAGAATAGAGTGATTCAATGGAGTCCATTTTGTTAACCTCAGCAATTAGTTGTTTTATACCCTTTGTGGAATCCATAAGAGCATGCTCACAGATCAGCCTGTTCCTGGGGAGGCTATCTTCAAATTGATCAACATCAGTTGTAATCTTTTTCCTGGTGAAGGGTCTTGCCTCCATGTTGATAGCTGCTGACTGATCCAGTGGTGGTTGCTGAAGGTTAAGGTAACTATAACAATTTCTCAAAATATGAAAATAGTGAAGTTTTCCACATTGAATAGCTCTTTTTTTCATGAATGATTTCCTGTAGCATGTGATGCTGTTTGCCAGCATTTCACCCATAGTAGAACTTATTTCAACACCGGAGTCAATTCTTTCAAATTCTGCTGCTGCCTTATCAACTAAGTTTATGTAATATTATAAATCCTTTGTTGTCATTTCAGTAATCTTGACAGAATCTTCACCAGGAAAAGTCAGAGTAGAAGTAGATTCTATTTCAAGAAACTACTTTCTTTCATCATCCATAAATAGCTTGATCTCCACTAAAGGTTTACCATGAGATTGAAGAAATTCAAATATAATAATAATGAAAAAGTTTGAAATATTGTGAGAATCACCTAAATATGACACAGAGACATATAAGTAAGCAAATATTGTTAGAAAAAAATGGTACTGATAGACTTTCAATGCAGGTCTGCCACAAACCTTCAATTTCTAAAAAACACAGTTATCTGTGAAGTGCTAGAAAGTAAAATGCAATAAAATGAGGTATGCCTGTACTTCTGCATATATTATAACTAGAGCACACAATGCTCTTGTTTTATGGTTTCAGTAATCAGGTATCTTTTAGGAAAACTAGACAAAGTGGGAACATCTTTTCTCATTTCCAGCATTTTTTTTTCTTCCTATAAATTCCTTTCTTCAACCCTAAAAACATCTTTTAGTTTTTGTTTTGTTTTTGTAATGTAGGTTCATTGAGAAGATATCTCCATTTGGTTACCAGAAAGTGTATTTATCTAACCTGCATTTTGAAGTGCACTTTCCCTGGATATGGAATTCAGAGTTTCTTTCCTTCAGTGCTTTGAAGATGTTACTCCATTGTCTGGCCTTTACAGTTTCTATTGACAAGTCAACTAAAATGTATCATTATTTCTTTGTGTATAATGTATTTTTTTTTCTCTACTGATGTTAACATTTTATCTTTTTCTTTGTTTTTAATCATTCTATGTGTTTATTGTTACTCTTTGTTTTAATTCCTTAATTATATTTTTTCTGTTCATTCTATTAGTTATTATGAAAGGATCCACTATGTAGGTTTATTCTTCTTAGAAAGAAAGTTCTGGTAGGTTCTGTATGTAATTAAATCCATCTGTTAGCAAAATCAATTTCAAATATATTATTTCACTTCTAGATTTTTCTACAGATTAAGATTCTATGGTTAAGTTCTCCACTCTTTTATCTATATTCTGTATCTTTTATTTTCATGAACATATGAATTATATAATTATAGTTAAAGTTTTTGTTAACTTAGATACCCAGATTGGTGGTGACTCCTCCTATTTTCTGTTTTATTCTCTTACTATTGATCACATGGTCTTTCTTCTTTTAACGTCTATTACTTGTTTTTTCTTATATGCTAGACTGTGTATCTGTAGGTGCTTCAGGTGGCTAATGCCTGTCTCCTTCTTCTTCCTTTGGGGCTAGTCACCTCAATCCAGTTATTGATTTGGTTGGATGGGGATGCTAGTAGCTTTGCTAAAACTCTGTCTTCAATAATTCTGGATTCTATAATGCAGCTTTCCAGGTCTTTTAGTTGAGAGTCTGTCAAGTTTCATCTAGTGAGCCTTAAATGTCTATAGAGGAAACTTCTTCCTTTCAGAGAAATTCAATTTAGCTCTTTAAGCTTCTATTTCACATATCCTTTAGTTTTTCAATTGTCCTGAGTGGGAAAGTGGCTTCATGTGTGCCTCCTTAAGTGTCTGAGCTTCCCACTCTGGCCCAGATGGATATCAGTATCGTTGTTCTTTTTCTGTCCTACAGGGATGCCTTTTACTCAGAGCTGAAAGCCATCTTGCCTCTTCTAGCTATACCCAGAATTCTTATGTTCCTCTTGGTAAAAGTTACTATAGGTCCTCAGTATAATTCACCACTCCTTAATGGTTTGCCTTATTTTGTTTCAGGATCATGCTTGTGTTAAGTCTTTGTTTTCTGACAAGAGAATATAAGAGGCTTCTCTCTGATTCCTGGAAGTTTTCAGGCCAGCAGTGGAGATCTCTGTATAGTTTCACAGTGCCGTAATGTTTTATGGTGAAATGCATTGCTTGGTAGAGGTCCCTCAAAATTTCACAACCAGCCAGATAACCTCAAAAAGTTGGATGGCTTGTCTTCTCTATAGTAATGGTCCTTTCCCTGAGCCAACTCTTGATCCTTGCACATTAGCTAAGATTCTAGCTGTCTCCTCAGCTTATCTTGGAACTGTTCCTGTTTTTCTATAATCTAGTCTATCTTGTCTTCATAACTTTTAAACTTTTTCAAACCTTCAAATAAATTATTTTAAATTTATCTGGCTTTTCTCTTTGGTGTTTATGGAAACATTGCCCTTATTACTTCTTACCCAGAAGCAAAAATTCCTGATCTGGAATGTATTTCATTTGAAATTAGCATTGATACTGACATTTTCATGACCATCTGCATTTAGAGGGAAAAATTTGTAGAAATGTATTTTTTGCCCATGATTGCAGCACTCTTCCTTTCTGCTCCCTGAAGAGGAATTACAAGAAGGTACTACTAATTCCCCTTAATTTGCAAAAGGTTACAAGGCTCATTTCAATAAGTTTATTTGGGAGATTGAAACTCAAAAGTGAGTCATAGTTATTTATTTTGAAGACATTAAAAGAATCCCCTCACTTTTGGAAAGAGAGCAGAAAAGATCCAGTTATACTTTTTTGGCCAAGGAAACTGAATATCTTTCTATTTGGTACAATATAATGGTTTTCACCAGTGATTGGCAAAAATTTTAAGATAGATGTAGATTAAAAAAATAGATGTAGATTTTTTCCAAATGGAATATTCCAAAACAGATTATTCAATAGAAGGAAAAAATGTGGTGGCCTGAGCCGGCACTGTTCTTTCCTATTTGCACTGCATCTGGTTCTTTCCTACTTGCTTCCCCACATTAACCATAAAGGAGTTCCAAGCAATAACTTTGAAAAAGGCTGCCTAAAACTATTTTGATTTTATGTTTCATTTATTTTTCTTTTCCTTTTACTGGAAACAAAGAAAATATTGGTTGCATTATGTTATATGTCAAGTTCAATCAATGTTCAGAGGAAGTAGATGAGAACTTCTGATTCTTGAGATTACTTTCTTCTCTCCTCCCCAACAGTTGTTTTGGTGCTAAAGCAATTTAGAGCCAACTTTAATTTATATGTTAATAAGATTAGATTATGGGTAATAAAGCCACAGGCAACCATGATTAACCTAACAGTTTCAAAAGAATTTTACATGCTTATTTAAACTGTCTTACTACTTCAGGTAATAGATGTTAAGATGACAAGAAATGGCTATTACTTTTTTTTTTTACTATTGATTAAGAAAACATTCAAGTCAAATACTAGAGAAAATTTACTTGATTCATGATATTTTTTAAATCTTAAGTTAGGTTTGAACAGAGTATTTTTCTAATAAGGCACTTTAGCTAATACTGAAGGCAGTATTGAAATGCAATTTGCCTTGTCTCTGAGGATCCTGAATATCTGACTTCTATTATGCCTTCTATGCTGCTGGAGGAATTCTGGGAGGAGAGAAATCACTGGCAAACACACTCTATTAGACTTTTATCCTGGATCATCACATCCTCCTTACAAGTCACAGTGGGAAAGGGCTACATTTTGCAGGAAATCCCAAAGATATTAATAAACTATTTTCCCTGTTCTTTTCTCTTATGCCCAAATTCTTTTATCTATCTAATAGCATGGAAGTTAACCTATCAGAATAAAAAATTATGCCACATGAGAGCAACCTAGGGAATCCAAGTGTCTGTGCTTGAGGCTCAGGAACAGCTAGCCTACTTTTCTGTTTTCTTGTCATTTGTAGAATGAAGTCCTAAATTCTCAACCCCACCGAAGCTTTAGAGTATGAGCCTCTAAAATTATTATTTTTCATCATGCCTATCCCAATAGGGATTGGACTTCTTTTCTTAAACTTGAACCAGTTAGATTCGGAGGCCCAGATAGTTCCTCCCCAGTTGTGGTATGGAGTGATATAGTCTGAACTCTCTGTCCTTGGTTACTGACTGATTCTGAGGATTATACTATCAATGATAACCCAGAATCATGCTGTTGTACCCCCTGCTCAAACAGGATCAAATGTGTTTGTACTATCATGCTGCTAACAAAACCCACACTCCCTGTGTCCCTTTGAACATTGTATTTTACTGGTAGGTACTGGGAGTAAAAAGCTTCACAATTTCAAATGTTTAAATGAAATCTTGGAAACTGCAAAAACATTTGGATTGTTATAAGAAAAAAAAATGTTCTAACAACAATATTGACCTCAAAATATGCAAAATCTCTCAAGCCACTACAGTGTTCACAGCTCACTAAAAGCAGAAGTCCCCCAGTTCCCTGTCTTCCCACCTATTGACTTCTGTTATTTTTCTCATTAATAACCTAATGTAGAATACACACTTTTTTTTGCAAACAAGTCTCCTAGTAGAAGCTAAACAGTTATTTCTTATTAAATTGCAAAAAAAAAAAACCCACATAGACTTATAAAGACTTATCAATTTCATATTTATACAAATAGTCATGTACTCTTTAGAATCTTTGAAATATGTAAGAAAATAAAAAAAATAAATTCAATATATAATTATGCTAATACTATTTAATTCTCAGCTAAAATGTTGTATCTATTATATCTTCCATTATGTCATCCAAAAATATAGTTAAGCGTGTCAGGTTTGATCCGGTTGGTGGTGAAATGAAATAGAGAGGCCAGGCATAGGTGGGTGGAAGCAAGCTTTTAATGAAAGCGCTCTCGGATGAGGTCCACGGCCTGCAAGGGAGTGAGATGGGGAAGTCACAGGCTGGGGAAGTTGCACTCGGCATAACACTGGCAGCTCCTATAGGGAAGGGTAGGGTGGTGCCAGTCTAGGTGAGAGCTGCGTATGTCTATATAGGGTAGGGCTTAGGCAAGGTTCGGTTTCTGTTTCCTGCATAGGTCCTGTTTTCCCTTGACGACGCGTCCTTGGGCGGTGCGCTAGTGGCGGGAAAGTCCCCAGGCGAGGGTGACAAGGCGGAGGGTCCACTACCATTTTGTTGGTGCCTCCCGATCCCCTTGATCCTGCCGGCCCAACAAAGTGATTATTCTTCTATTTACATATTTACTCTGACGTATTTAATGTATATTTGATTACTTATCTAATATAGACTTTGATATAAGTAATCTCAGTGCTTCTGACAAAGCAGTTGTCTAAAACATAATTAATTAATTAATTGTAAAAAGATTTATGGAAAGAAAGAGGAAATTAATTCTGTTAAATGATTTAAATGAGACTTATGGATTTTTTTTTAATAATATACTTAAGTACATTTCTATGAAGGCCATCTTTCCTGATGGCTATATTCAGGCAGAATATCAATAGGACACCTCTCCATAAGGACAGCCTATTCTAAAAACAGAATCACAAGAGATCAATTCTTTAAAACTTCTAAGGATTTCTGCCTGAAGTCATTAAAACACAAAGAAGTTTTATCTTTATTCATTCAGTTTACATTACATGAAGAATTACATTATTTTAAGAAACAAGTATCAGTGGTTTTCTTATAACCTAAACATTGAGTGGGGCCAAGAAAATGTTAATAAAATCTGTTCTTCATTAGGCTTTATATCCTTCCTAATTTTTCCATAAAATTGTTCTCTGATAATCATTTTTAATATGTTTAATTATTCTAGAAAATATTTCCTCCTATAGCTAGAAATTAATAGAAACAGAATTAATAGAAATCAATTGGATTGCAATCCAAAGTATAAAATTTTTTAAATATTTAATTGTATTAAATAATGAAAGTTTCATAGGATAAACTGTACCATATACAACTACAACACTCAAGAAAAGGATATTCTAAAAACAGAGAAGAATATACCATCAAAGAGGAGCAGAATGTGCCACCCCAAAATTTGTCTGTTTGGCATAAGAATTATTTTGAGATGATTATTTTTCTAAGAAACTACAGACTCAAGAGAAGCTCTGAAAACAGAAGTACCTTTTTGTAAGAGAAATCTACAGTTATAAACAATTTGCATTCGAAAAGGAGAGAGCGGGCAGCCCTGGTAGTGCAGCGGTTTAGCGCCTGCAGCCCAGGGCGTGATCCTGGAGACTCAGCATCGAATCTCATGTCAGACTCTCTGCATGGAGCCTGCTTCTCCCTCTGCCTGTGTCTCTGCCTCTCTCTCTCACTCTCTCTCTCTCTCTCTCTCTCTCTGTCTATGAACAAATAAATAAATAAATCTTAAAGAAATAAAAAAGTAAAAAAAAAGATACTCCAAAAAAAAAAAAAAAAAAAGGGAGAGAGCTATTAACAGAGATAACTTTTTCATTCATCTGTAAGACCTGCAACCTTTGTTTAGCACTCTTCTCACCTTTGTGAATTGCCTTCCGCACTTTGAAATCCAGACCCTTATCTCTTTCCTTAGCTCAGGATGGTATATAAGTCTCAATCATCCACTGCATTTTGAGTCTCATAACTTTGTGAGGCTTTTATAAATACGTATTTTTTTCTCCTGTGAATGTGTCTTTTATTACAGAAGATTTCAACTGAGAACTTTCTAGAGTAGAGGAAAAATTATTTTTCTTCCCATACTCTGTGCATGTCCTAAATCAGTTGTTAATATATTTAACTAAATGAGCCTTTCGTTTGCCTTCCATGTATACAGATACTTTGTGTATCATGTCAGCATTTCACCAGCACTTACTGCTCTAAGGGAAAGCCAGTAATAATATTCTGAAAACAAGAAAAATAAAAATGCCTTTCGATCTTATGGAACAATATAAAATACTTTATGTGAATTATAGTATAAACTGATATTTGACTTTTACTAAATTATGAAAATATCTATAAATAAAAATGATGTTAGACTTTTAAAGGTATAGCAAATAAAAATGTGCTGAATATTATTATTAGCAAAACAGTGCTACAAATGTATAATATAAGGACTTACATGTAGATTTCATCCCATTTCAGATTTTTGAAAATGTACAGAACTATGATTTTTATCTATAGTTACAAAATTTCTGGCTAAAAAATCTTTTTTAAAAAGAATTTATTCATCAGACAGAGCCCGAGAGAGAAAAGCACAAGCAGGCTGAGCAGCAGGCAGAGGGAGAGGGAGGGGGAGAAGCAGACTCCCCACGGAGCAGAGAGCCCATAAGGCTAGATCCCAAGACCATGGGATCAAGACCAGAGTGGAAGGCAGACACTTAACAGACCGAGCCACCCAGATGCCACCTGTCTAAAAATTCAAACAATTGTCAATTCTGTCATAGAAGACAAAGTACTTCAAACTGAGAGATGCATTTCTCACAAGTCCAGCAGGCTCTGTACCAATAGCACTCATTAAGCAGGTTTTGGGAAAACTCTACATCCTACTTCTTCCATGTTGCTGGTTAATTTCTCCACCAAGAAGCTTCATGAAGAATTTCAGAGATTTACTCTCTTTCACTAAGAAATTCACTATTTCTTCACTTTAATTTTTTATACCTGTGGTGATAATGTTGTTTTAGAAAAAAAATTTTATGAAAAAAACAAGACTCTTTTGGTAGGATAAATTGAAAAATAGAGTAGAAAATTAAAGCCAGAGTTTTGTATCCATAGTTCAATCTAATTCTGGCAAATAAACACTGCTGATGCATTCAAAGGCCTGCAGCTATGTGTGGATGCCAAGTACCTGCTGTCCATGTTGAGGTCACTTTTTAGGAGGGGGACATAGCATTGTCACATATCTCTTTTCTCTCCTGTATATATGACTGCTCCCTGTACTCTGGTTTGTTCTGATGAGAAAATGCCTTTCCTGAAGATTTTTTTTTCTTTCAATGTATATATTCAAGGACTCCTGATTCCTTTATCTTCAGTATAAACCTCTCTCTAAATTCCATACCAGAATGGCTACATATCTACTGGAAATATATTCTTGCATGTTCTACAAAAACATAAAATTTCCAAAATAGACATGAGTTAAGATTTCTCATCCCACCCAAAGTTATTCTTGCTACTGTAGACAACATGCATCCAATGAATGGACCAGTTGAGGTCTATCAGATGATACTGCAGAAAAACAACCTCAGAATTTCGGTGACTGAATGCAACAGTTTGTTGGTTGTTTATGTGAATAGTCCCACACACAAGACATTCATAAAACCTTCAGTATAAGTTTATTGAAGCCCAACTTCTCTTTTCTTTTACAAGTTCCAATCATCACTTGCAAAAAGATTCACATGAGGTGGACAGGACAGAATTCCATAAGGCAGGATTCTATGACTTGTAATAGTTGACATTGGACAATAAAAGTCAGAACTATGGTAAAACTTAGCATGGGAAAGTTCAGAGATCAAATTCCAGGCACAATATTGAAGGATGTACTGTAAAGGCATTTAAAAGAGCTTTTTATTTGTTTTTTTTTTTAAAGATTTTTTTATTTATGATAGACACACACACACACAGAGGGGAGGGAGGGAGAAGCAGGCCCCATGCCGGGAGCCGGATGAGGGACTCGATCCCGGGACTCCAGGATCGCGCCCTGGGCCAAAGGCAGGCGCCAAACCGCTGAGCCATCCAGGGATCCCCAAGAGCTTTTTATTTGAAAATAGTTTTGCGTTTACAAAGAAGTTGTGGAAATAGTGCAGAGAGTTTTCACACACCCCAATCTGGTTTCTTGTGTTTCTACCATCAAAATATACATTGTGGCACAGTTGCCACAATCAATGAAAAAAGATAAGCAAACAGCTAAGGAAATGAGAATGAAGTATGGAATGTCACTGGCATATTCCAGGATCCCATCCAGGATTTCACAGTACATTTAGTCATCATGTCTCCTTAGGCTCCTCAAGGCTGTCACTTTCTCAGACTTTCCATATTCTTGTTGAGCTTAACAGTATTGAGGGTTACTGGTCAAGTATTTTGCAGAATGTTCCCCAAACGGGATTTGTCTGATGATTTCCTCCTAATTATACTGGAACTATAATGTTTTAAGATGATTACAGAGATAAGGGCATTTTCATCACATCATATCAAGGGCACACTCTATTGACATGACTTATCACTGTTGATACTGACCTTGAACAGCTGTCTGGGGCAGTGTTTGTCAGGCTTCTCCACTGGTAAATTACTCTTATCTTTTCTCTGTCCATGCTGTATTCTTTGAAAGGAGTGTCTATGTGCAGCCCGCCTTCAGGAGTGGAGAATTATGATCCCCTTAATGATCAAGGAGAAAATTACTTGGCAATCTTCTGTATAAGAGATTTGTCTTTTTGTCCCTATTTATTTATTCAATTACTTATTTACATCAGTAGGAACCAACAAATATTTATTTTATACATTTTGTTATAATTCATAGTTTTCAATTCTTTTCTTTTTCTTTCTCTTTCTTTCTTTCTTTCTTTCTTCTTTCTCCTTCCTTCCTTCCTTCCTTCCTTCCTTCCTTCCTTCCTTCTTCTTTCTTTCTTTCTTTCTTTCTTTCTTTCTTTCTTTCTTTCTTTCTTTCTTTCTTCTTTCTTTTCTTTCTTTCTTTCTTTCTTTCTTTCTTTCTTTCTTTCTTTCTTTCTTTTCTTTCTTTCTTTTTCTTTCTTTCTTTCTTCTTTCTTTCTTTTTCAGATGTTCCAGTTTCATCATTGGGAGCTCTTTCATTGGCTCTTATATTCCTTTGACATATCCATCTTTTTTTCTTTGTTTGTTTACTGCCTTACCTTCTGGCACTACAACACTCCACAATTACCTTGTTCTCTGTCCCAGACCTCAAGTCAACCATTTCTTCAAAGGGCCCTGGCTTCCTTTATTGGTGAGTGATATGAAAAACCAAGATATATAAAGTAGATGGACTTATCTACTGTGGTATCATTGCTTGCTAGTCTTTCCAGCTGAAAGAGCAAGAAAATATATGTGTATTTCCAGACTTGTGTTTCTTTCTTTCTTTCTTTCTTTCTTTCTTTCTTTCTTTCTTTCTTTTCTGAATGTGTATTCATCTATATTTATGTTGGATACACAGGTGTTCATTATGTCATACACAGCTCTAATCTTAGATACATGGACCAATCCAGACTCCCTTTTGCATATCTAGGATTTCCCATTTCAATAATGAAAATCTTGACTTCCACCATCTGCCATCCAATTACCTAATTACTTTACATGATAACACTATAACACTATACTATAACACTATAACAATTCATCAGAAGCAACTTTATCAACTATACTAAAGTGGTTATAGGTAGTTTATCTTGCCTATAATTGTATAGACTACACTCATTTCCTATGCTACTTAGGTCAGCCCCATCCCCCACTCCCCTTACCTTGGGTGAGGTAGTTTCATATATTTGTATTATAGTTAGATTATTTTCACATCTGCATTCCATCCTGGAATTCCTCAACATCTTAAATGTCTTTTTAAAAATTGTGGACATTAAGGTTCCTACTTTGTGCTTTCTATGGCTTCTGAAAAAGGCAGTGTTATGTATCCATAATTTTCTCTGCTGGATTTTCATCCTTTTTCATGCAGAAGTAGAGGGTGCTTTTTGATAATCCGTGGTACCTTGAGTTCCTGCCATGTACTTCAGCAGTGAAAGTTCATACTAACACTCATCATGTTAGTGAATGAACTGCTGAATTTATCAATGAAAATCTACCTAGCAAAGCATCTAGTGGTGATTGAAATATAGACAAGTGTAAATTATCTGCCAGTATAATCTATAATGTGAGCTTTCTGATATAATACTAGCTAACCATCTCTATACTATGAATTTTTTATTAGTAAAATGGACTTAGGTTGAGGCCAATTAAATAATAAATTCATAATATCACACACTATAATGCAGAAGTATTCTAAATGAGAATTAGAGACTACATAACATATTCTCTAACATTTATACAGACTTTCTTCCAAACTAGACATTTCATAATAATTGAAAATATTTAATATCTGACAAAAGTAAACAATGAGCTTTATAGTCCATAGGAAATTTTAAAGCAAATGAATTAATTTAAAATGGATAGCCTGAACAAAATTTTTTTTTTAATTTTAATTTTTTATTTTTAATAATAAATTTATTTTTTATTGGTGTTCAATTTGCCAACATACAGAATAACACCCAGTGCTCATCCTGTCAAGTGCCCCCCTAGGTGCCCGTCACCCATTCACCCTCACTCCCCGCCTCCTCCCCTTCCACCACCCCTAGATCGTTTCCCAGAGTCAGGAGTCTTTATGTTCTGTCTCCCTTTCTGATATTTCCCACACATTTCTTCTCCCTTCCCTTCTATTCCCTTTCACTATTATTTATATTCCCCAAATGAATGAGAACATACACTGTTTGTCCTTCTCCGATTGACTTATTTCACTCAGCATAGTGCCCCCAGGACAAAATTTTTCATCATAATTGTTCACCAAGGGCTGGTGCTAATTCAGTAGAGACTGGTGTTCGGTAACTATAACATATTAGCTGTCATAGAAACCTGAAGTGGTATTTAAAAAAATAATAAATATATCCAACAATTCACTCTACAGTAAAAATTACTATCTTATAAATATAGTGCTTTTTCCTTTCTGAGTTTCATGAGAGACAAGCGATTAGGCACATTGTTATGTTTCATGACATATGAGTGAAGGAAAATTTTTCATGATTTTCTACTTTAATTATGATAGATAGCATTGCAGGGGTTTAGATAAGATATTGAAACCTGGGCATATTGGAGATAATTTAACTTTTAATTGAAATTTTAAAAAAAATATAGAAATGTAAGTGAGTTAGGTTTGAGGCATCTACTGCATGTAGAAACTACTTGATGTATTTTGAGTCCCTAAAATAAAGGCTATAATTCTTTAAATCAATCTTCTTTAAAATTTACATTAAATTTTCTATCTAACATTAAAAAATTACCACCCTTTTTACATTCTGATAACCTAAGGGTGGTAAGAAAGTTAAGAATATTAATTAGGTGTGATTTCTCATTTTCTTTTCCCTTACTAGGTACCTTCTATTGCCCAGAAACCATAGGAATCCATAAAAAAAAACCATCAGGAGAGTCCTTCACTTGGGCAAAAAATTATTATCAGGTGTATTTTAGAAGGTATGTGGAATGTGGGCCAGAAGACAGAGGAGTTAACTTTTTGTTTCATTTGTTTTTTGATACATCTTAATATCCAACTTTTCATTAAATATTGATGAAATCAGGGATCCCTGGGTGGCGCAGCGGTTTGGCGCCTGCCTTTGGCCCAGGGCGCGATCCTGGAGACCCGGGATCGAATCCCACGTCGGGCTCCCGGTGCAGGGAGCCTGCTTCTCCCTCTGCCTGTGTCTCTGCCTCTCTCTCTCTCTCTCTCTCTCTCTCTCTCCCTGTGTGTGTGTATGACTATCATAAATAAATATTAAAAAAAAAATATTGATGAAATCAGTGTTTGTTGCTTTGGGAATCAGTAAAGACATGAAACCATTACAACCTGGAAAAGCTTATGGTATATTCTATTCAAGGACTTTCTGTAAGGTTGATATTGATCTGCAGCTTGTTCTGTCTATAATGAACACATGATCACAATTCAATTTGCAAATAACTATACTCTGCATTTTTTAAGTATAGAAATACATTACACAGTGCTGTTAAGAGAAAAAGAGAAAAATCAACATGTGCTGAAATTAAAATGACTTTTGAATGTCAGTGTAGAATTAGAATAGCAAAATTATGCAAATTTAAATAATCAGAAACAAACCACCCTAGGAACAGTTTTTGAATTGTTTTATTGCTAACAATACATTCTGCATTTATACTGTAATTACTAACTTGCAAGAGTCAGGAGTTCAGAAACTAAGTCACCACAGGGAACTCACATGTGATCAATGTATTCAGGAACCAGTGAAGGAACAAGTGTGTGGAGATCATCTACATGTGCGTTAGGTGACTCACATCAAAAATGTAGCTTGAAAAAAAAAATGTAGCCTGATATGTGTCTTAGTCTAGGGCCTTCTTCCTGTGTGGCAAAGCACATAAAAATTCTAGGTCTGCAGGCACAAGATAAAAGAGAAAATTACTGAGTGAATTAACATCCTCTGTATAATGAAATAATCAAACTTAAGGACTAGTGAGTTTGCTATACTCTGAAATAAAAGGTATATCGACATGAGGAAACATTGATATGGAGTAACAATAATGGAATAAATTTGAGGACCTAAACTATCACTCTCACTCAGTCTGGACACTAAATACCAAAACCACACCTTACTGATTACATTAACTTGATCTTGCTATTAAACGTCTTCAATTGCACTTCTTTTCAGTGTAGCTTAAGCAAATGATTTGATTGCTTACACCAGCTATTTCAGGAAAGACTCATAAACTCTTTAATGGTAACCATCAGTAGACAATTTCTTCTATAAGACTTCCAGAATTCCTGAACTTCTGACTTAGTTTCTGAACTCCTGGCCCATGCCACAGGAGTCACCAGATGACTCCGGATCTTTCACTTTAATTTCATACTAATTCCTTGATTTGCTCTGTTGGATTCCAGTGTTTCATCCACAATTTGTTCTCTTCTATTATAATACATATATATCTGCTATAGCCATTAAATTCCATTAGGATTATACATGTTTGTCTTTTGCCCTAATTTTCTGGATTCTGAGAGTTATTGCACACTCTGAACAATACTCTACTACTGTTTCAAGGAAGACATTATCAGCTAACTCTGAGAAATAAGAGAAATAAGTTAAAGCCATCGATTTTCCCATGAGTTCTTATAAAATCTTCATTAACAAAGTTCCAGATATGAAGTATGCCATTGTCAAAAAAAAAAAAAAAAGTTTAGAGAGTGTAAATTCTGTTCTAACTAGTTACTAAGAACATCTTTGGGGTATCTTGTTTGTCTGAAATCACAGGGCTATCTATGCTTTCCATGCTGACAGGATAAGGCTGTGACCCCTGATTTTGGCTCAGATCATGACCTCAAGGTTGTGACATCAAGCACCATCTCACGCTCCACACCGAATGTGGAGCCTGCTTAAGATTCGCTCCCTCCATCTCCTTCATCCTCTTCCCCCCCCCAAAACAAACAAACAAATAGGAGAATATTTGCTTTATTCATTAGATTTTCATAGTGACTAGGTTCATATCTGGAACAATGCAATAAGATTTTGTATGATGCAGTCATATGTTGAGAAATACAGCTGTAGAATGGAAAATTGAAATTAAGTTTGTAAAATGATGTTTTCAATGATTCTGAAACAGGAAGAAGAAAATAATAAGCAATAATCCTACTTACAGTTTTTTCAAATGAACATTCTTCTCTAGATATGAAAAGGAAAAGACACAAATAGGTAAGGACAAATCTAGAAAATATTTTTTACTAAAATCTTGAGAATCAATGTTTGTCTATTTACATCCTTTCATTATTATCTTTTAGAAAGTGTCTGGGGATTTTATTTATCATGTCACACATGCTATATTTTATACTTCTAGGAATATTTTTCCTCAATAGTGCTCAGTGGAGACAGTAAAATGAGATTCAATATTTTGGAGGTAGTTCCAGGAGATTTGGATGTAAGGGGATGAGATTTGGAAGAAAGGCAGGCAGAGACAGGAGAACCCTGTCCTGAGAGGAAACCACCCTTAAAAGGATTTTACACCATCTTGGAAGGAGTCCTCCACCCTTTCCCATATGTAGGTAGATGACAAAAACCTGAGTGGCTGACAGGCTTATGGAGGGTTAATCAGATTAAATAGCCCACCAACAAGCCCATAAAAACCCTTAGACTTAGAAACTCCCATACAGCCCTTCCAGGTCCCCTCCCTCTTTGGGAGTTTTATACTATCACTCAATAAACTTTGCTGGCCATCAGTCTTCTTCTGGTCTACCTCTTTGTTCTTTGAAGCCACAGGACCAAGAACCTTGGGCACCAAAGGAAAAGAAATCCTGCAACAGTTACACAGAAGAAAGACAAGTGGAGGCTTTCATAGAATTCATGAATTTCATGAATTTCATACAATTTCATTGTAATTAAAAATGTGATTTGTCATGGCAATATGTAGTCCAATAAATAGAAGTTATTTAAGAAATACAAAACTAAAGTGAAAAAAGGGAAGGAACGAATCACTAAGATCTGAGAACATGTTAAACAATTGCAGAGTCCCCAGCATCAGTGTGAATTACCAGCTGTGGTGGTTGTTGTTAAAGGCCTCTCTTCCAGTCACTAACGCAATATGATTGACGTCTCTTCTGTTGACAGTTTGCTTACCACCATCACACATTTGGTTCATCCGAATATATATTCTCTTATAGTAAAGATTTGATATCTACTATTCTTCAAAGAAACCATGATTCCTGGCAAAGAAGGCAGACAGAAAAGTAGGCTATTTTTGGCCAAAAGCAAAAACATAATTTTCAAAATGGAAAACGTTGATTACAAATGAGTGGAACACATGTAACAGTGGCAAGATGTGTGAGCAAGATTGATTCAGGATATGATGGGTTGGTTGTGAAATAAATATGTGTTTCTAATTTGGAGGCATATTAAAAAAAAATATAAACTATGCAAAATATCTAGTGTACTATTTATTGAGTAGCTATTAGTATATAAAAGGCCAAAATCAAATAGGCTGTTCCTATAAAAAGAATGTATAATATTCATGTAACTGGTATATTAGCATATCATATTTTATTGCATTTAACCATGAATACCAACTATTTTTCAATAACTACACCCCTAAAATGATGTATGGAAAATATTGCCTTTCTCCTATTGAGTAGTAGCTCACTGAAAAGTTAGTTGCTGGAATCCATCAGCTCTTAATCAGTTTTGATTATTATAATTTACCATGTAATTAATAACTACACCATTTCAAGATTTTAACTCCAAATTTGCTTCAAACCTTGCCTCTTCCTCTTTACCTTCTCTCTTTTTTTTTCATTATTTATTTATTTATTTTAGAGCGTGAGATCATGAGCAGGAGGCACAGAGATAGGGAGAAGGAATCTCAAGCAGGCTCTGAGTTGAGCATGGAATCCAACCTAAGGCTCAGTCTCACAACCCTGAGATCATGACCCTGAAATTACAACCTAGCTAAAACCAAAAGCTGGACACTCAACTGCCTGGGTCAGTCAAGTGCCCCTTCACCTCCTCCTTTTTAAACAAAGCTTCTAGGCATTAGGCATAGGAGGAGAAGCTTGACCATATAAAAGAATATATGTTACCTTCACATATGATATAGTCTCATCATTAAAAGGGGATGAGTTTAAAGACAAATCCAAACAAGAAATTTTTATTCTTTAGGGAATTATTGTTATCTTATATAAGTGTTCCTTTAAATTGAGCATAGATGATGAAATTAATGAAAGGACAATATTTTTTATTTATATTTTTAATACCCAAATCACATATTTAAGTAGCATTGTATTTCTAAGTATATACAGCCAAATACCTTTCTGTTTAATTGAAAGATGCAAAAATGGACTCTAACAAACCAAATAAGTCAATAATAATCAACCAATCAATTGTACCTATATTAACTTAGGTATTTTTATTCTATATTTTTGCCTATTTAAAAACCTTAAAAAACAATATACACATATTTTTTCTTTTTTTCTGTACATTTAATGCCCTACCATATCAACATACCACATTTTATTTATTCTTTGCCTACTAGCTAATTTTTTTTTTATTTTTTTTATTTACTTATGATAGTCACACACAGAGAGAGAGAGGCAGAGGGAGAAGCAGGCTCCATGCACCGGGAGCCCGACGTGGGATTCGATCCCGGGTCTCCAGGATCGCGCCCTGGGCCAAAGGCAGGCGCCAAACCGCTGCGCCACCCAGGGATCCCCGCTAATTTTTTACTATATATGCTCCTTATCTCATGTGCCCTTAGTGCTTCTCTAGGGTAGACACAAGAATTATAAATATGTAGATACAGGGTATGCCCAGTTTCAGTGTTACTACATTCTTCTAAATTATCCTTCAAAGTGATATACCAATTTATATCAAAGGCAAAAGTACCCATTTTCTCATCACCAGCACTTAATATTGTTAAAGCATTCATTTATGTTGACAATAGAAGGAAAAAGTTAGCTCATTACAATTTTATTTTTAAAGACTTTTAAAAAATTTATTCATTCATGAGAGACACAGAGAGAGAGGAAGAGACGTAGGCAGAAGGAGAAGCAGGCTCCCCACAAGGAGCACGATGTGGGACTCGATCCCGAGACTGGAATCACGCCCTGAGCCAAAGGCAGACACTCAACTGCTGAGCCACCCAGGCATCCCTACAATTTTAATGCCTAATATTCTTGTGTATAATGAAATCAAGCAAAAAATAAAAATAAAAAATAAAAAAATGAAATCAAGCAACTTTTAATTATAGCATCAGCTATTTAAGAGCCATTTTGTTCTGACTTGCTTCATCATAACATTTGCCCACTTTTCAACTTATTTTAATTTGATTGCTTCTAATTAACTTGAAATGCTATAAGACAAGTTTATGAGTATTTTGAAGTATTTATGCTCTTGTTTTGCTTTATTAATTTGTCTCCAATGCATAAGTCTGTGTGTCTTCTGTATTCGTGTGTGTAGTTTACTCAGTATATTTAGTGTGTGTATGTGTAGTCTATTTAACCTTTTTCAACATAGTTTTATGAATAAGGCATTCAATTATTTCAAAATGATTTATTGGGGGATATCATTCTATTTCTTTAAATAGATTCAAATTCCTGCTGCAATAGATAGGATTATTAAATCACTCACCCTATCTGTCTTTATTTAACTTTGAATTCAGCTTATCCAAAATGAGACGAAGTATTTGACTGCATAATCCTTGTGGAATCAATGCTAAGAACAAATAGAACTGCAAAATAATAATAATAATAATAATAATAATAATAATAATAATAATAATAAATATTTACAGTAATCATATTGTTAGTGGTAGCTTTGGTATGTTTGTTTTCATTCTTTGATTTATGATTTTTTGGGATAAAGCAAATTTAGTAATTATCCTATCATCATTGAGAATGATAATTTTCTGCAGAGGAGATGAGAAAGGTGTCAACTGAAGGTGAGTGAGATTATGTGAAAATACTCTAGTCCTAAATTTGACCTACAAGTGTCATTATGAACTCATGATGTAGAATATCACAAATATACATACACAGAAGACTTTCACTGATAGGAGGGAGAAGTCTTTGGCAAACCAACCATTATAACAAGGATAACTCAAAAAGTAGAATAAAACACAAACATGTTTGCAAATGTACAAGATTTGCTGAATCAATAAATGCTAAAGGGCCAAGAATCTACAGGGAGACCAAGCTGGAAAGGTGAGATCACAGTCTTCCCTGCTTTTCCCTGAGGACATTTGCTGACATTGATCACAACTAAGCAGTTGAGCATCCAGATTTTCACTAATTTGTCCAGGAACAGTCACTGCTGGAAACAAGAAATCAAAAAAGATTTTGACCATCTCTCAAAGAAGAAAGACAAAGATGAAGACCTGGACATTTCCTATGAGACATTTGCCAAATTCTTTATTCTCTAGAAAAAAGGTCAGGGCAGCCCTGGTGGCTCAGTGGTTTAGCGCAGCCTTCAGCCCAGGGTGTGATCCTGGAGACCCAGGATCAAGTCCCACATCGGGCTCCCTGCATGGAGCCTGCTGCTCCCTCTGCCTGTGTCTCTGCCTCTATCTCTGTGTGTCCCTTATGAATAAATAAATAAAATCTTAAAAAAAAAAAAAAGAAAAGAAAAGAGGTCAAAGCTTTGTGGGTTTGGGTTAGGGTTCAAGGCTTCCAAGGGAAGGGGCTGATGTGAGTGGCAGGAGGAGTAAATCAGCCTAGACTGAAATTAGCTAAGTCATGAAAACATTTCTAAGACTAACTTGACTGGACCTAGAATGGAGAATTATGTGCCTACCAATCATGGTCTTCAACCAGACGCACACTTTTGATTCCTAGTCATGGGGCCAGTGCAGTATGAATCAGGCAATGTTTCCATGATGTGGATGCCTTAGGAACTTGTCTCACAGTTACTTGGGCTTTCATTGTCCCCAGGGCCTATTTTAAAGTATTCAGTCATTGGGCCAGTATCTTAGCCAAATTAATGACAGAACAACTGAAGTTTTCCACAGAGTTTTACCATTTCTCAGTCTTGTTATAAGCCATGAACAGAGTAATCCAAAGTCTGTTCTGACATTTCTTCCATAGAAGAGGGTTTCCTCTCTCAGAAACACTCTTGCGTCTAGTGGTTCACCAGTCTAGTCTGAGCACAGACTCTAAAGTTTGGGTCTTGTGATCCTAGAAACCAGAAACACTAAGCAGTGGAGGGCCAGCCCTATTCAGGGAGAAAGCATGGTTTTCCATTGTTGTTAAAAATGTTAGCATCTGGGCTGCCCACGTGGCTCAGCGCTTTAGCACCACCTTCAGCCCGGCCTGATCCTGGAGACCCGGGATCTAGTCCCACATCAGGCTCCCTTCATGGATCCTGCTTCTCTCTCTGCCTGTGTCTCTGCCTCTTCTCTCTCTCTCTCTCTCTCTCTCTCTCCCTGTATCTCATGAATAAATAAAAAAAAATGTTAGCATCTGTCTTTGTCATCTTGGACTGCTATAATAGAATACTATACACTGAGTAGCTAATAAAAAATAGAAATTTATTTCTCACAGTTTCTGGAGTCTGGGAAGTTGAAGGGCAAGGCATGAACCACCTCACAGATTGGGTGTCTGGTGAGAATTTACTTCCTGATTTATAGTTTGGCTGTGTCCTTACAAGGCAGAAGAAACAAGGGAGCTCTCTGGAGTCTCTTATAAGGCACTAATTCCATTCATGAAGGTGGAGCCATAGATTACCTTTCATACAGTTCATATTGGACTTTATCACATGAAAATGTTATATATAAGCTGTGTGTTGATCTGGAATTATTCTGGTATTGGAAGTATTTTAAAGGAATTAAAATGTTTTAAGGAACTAAAGATAGCTGTTCATCTAAAACTCTGAATTTTAAAGCTGAAAGAATATTAAAATTTCAACTAATACCTGCATAGTAGCCAGCACCAAACCAGGATGTGTTCTGGAGAGTGTCAGTGAAGGCCATGTGTCTCTTGCTCTGTTGGAATAGCTTGATGCAAAATGCTCCCACTAAAAAAGAATAAGAAAAATGAGATAAAATGCAAAGTAAATAATAAAAATGTCCTAGCTATCAAAGATATTGAGAACAAACTTATAAAGAGATGTGATTTACATGTTATAAAAGACAGATTACAACATGAAGAATGTAATAATAAGGGACTCAAAGGATGGATTTCATAGCAGAATGAATACAGCAGGGGAGAAAATTAATGAATTGGAAGATAGGTACTGAACATGTTTCCAATAAAATCTATTAAATTTCTTTAGCTATTACCAACACAGTGAATGTAATTTAAGAAAAATTAACTGAGATTGTGCATTAGTATATTTTACTTGTTTCTAAAGGATTCATATTTATCCTTCTATTGTACTAAATCACCCCGGATTTTTTCAGAAAGTAAAAGCCATACATAATCCTAAAAATAATCATTTGGATGTATATCTATATACAGTATACATCTTTACTATTTTAAATAATAATTTAATACCAAAATATCATAAAATATGTATGACCATATCTTCTACTTAATAAAACAAATTCAAATTTGACTACAGGTCCATATAAAAAAGTCAAATTTTTCACTTGGCCACTCCATTTAGTGATTTAGTACATGATTTTTCTGGCTTGTTGTTGTTTGTTTGTTGTTTTTTGAGACATCTTTTTTTTTAAGAATTTATTTATTTATTCATGAAAGACACAGAGAGAGAGAGAGGCAGAGACATAGGCAGAGGGAGAAGCAGGTTCCCTATGGGGAGCCCAATGCGGGACTCCTTCCCAGGACCCCGAGATCATGCCCTGAGCCAAAGGCAGCGTTCAACTGCTGAGCCACCCAGGTGTCCCTTGAGACATCTTTGAATCCAGTCAAATTATTTACTTTATCTTAACTTTAACTACTCAGCCACTTCAAGGTCTATTTGAATAAGTTGTTTCATTTATTTCTCAGAATTATACTTGTTCTTTTTGTATCTTATTTCCATTTACTTTCAGTTTCTGTTCAACTTATGATCCAAGTGTTTCTCTATTTTGAATCAAAGTTAGCACTCTGAGCTTTCACTTTTATCTTTGTGTCTGAGTTCAGGTTGTGTCTTTGTCAGTTTGGCCTGCTACAACAGAGTACCATAGACTGGGTGGCTTAAACAACAAACATTTATTTCTCATAGTTCTGGAGGCGGGAAGACCAACATCAAGGTGACGACAAGGTAGAGTTTACTCAGATGCCTCTTTATCTGGAATGTAAGTGGCCACCATCTCTCTGAGGGCTCATATGACCTCTTTTTTTTCTGCTTGTTTAGGGAGAGAGAGAGAGTGAATTCTGACTCTTGTCTTCTTATAAGAATACTAGCATCATCAAAGAAGTTCTACCTTCAGGACCTTACAATCTCATGACTTCCCAATGGCTCAATTTCCAACTACTATTGATGTAGGACCGAGTTAGGGGCAGATGGGGCTAGACAGGGAAAGATAGAGTAAAGGCCCCAGAGTTAGGTTTCTGCCCATCTCAAGAAAACACAGATCAGAAAGTAAAAACAAACAGAATAAACCGGTCTCCCTAGCTCCAAAATATTAAGTAGCATCATCCCCCCTTTTAATGGCTACTAAGAGATCATAGAAATATGTCATTAAGGTATTATGAATAGTCCCTACTCAAACCAAGATGGCACAAGAATCTCAAGGCCTACCTGACTAGTCTCACAGAAATCCCAGATACAGTAAAATGTTATGGGGGAAATTTTTTTTTTAAAGATTTTATTTATTTATTCATGAGAGATAAAGAGAGAGAGAGAGAGAGAGAGAGAGAGAGGCAGAGACACAGGCAGAGGGAGAAGCAGGCTCTTCACAGGGAGCCCGATGTGGGACTTGATTCCCAGACTCCAGGATCACACCCTGGGCAGAAGGCAGGCGCTAAACCGCTGCGCCACGCAGGGATCCCTGGAGGAGATACTAACCAGAGAGAAGGGAATACCTTGTATGGGCCATTATATTTACAAAAACACCTTGTTTGTTATTATGATAGTTACAAGTCCACAATGTTTGTTCTAAACATCCACCCTGATATTGACAAGAAATTTACCAAGTGCTCTGGTCAGGTTCCTATAAAAGAGACCATAAAAGCCCTCAGTGGCAACTCTGTCAGGACCCCTCTCACTTTTGAGAGCTTTCTCTGTATCTTTGTTTAATAAACTTCTGTTGCTTTGCTCACTCTCTGTTGTCTGCAAGATTCATTCTTCAACTCCATAAGATAAAAGCCAAGCTCTCCCATATCATTATCATATTGGGGATTAGAGCTTCAAGATATGAAGAGAGGTGGGGCAAGTCACAAACATTCAGAAACTAGCACACTTTCTCAGTAATTTGACCTATCCTTCTGAATTTTCTAGATTTTAAATAACTGTCAGTTAATTCAAGCTGTTGTTTCAGCTATTATCAACAATAGACTAAATTTTCTTTAATCCTTCTACGCTTGTAAAGCAAGAAAGAAAATAAGTAGTTTGACAGTTTAATGTGCCTAGTAAAGATAAGTTGGATAAATTCATAAGATATTACTTTGTTAGGAGGCACATTATTAAGTGTTCAATTTAGGTCAAAATTAACTGGGCTTCAAACATTGATCTAGGTAACACTTCGTGTCATTATTAAAGTCTTTGATTCTGTGATTGCCTGAGCACTTATGATGACCACAATACTATGACCCTGGAAGAATAATAGAAAAACAACAAATATTACTAGAATTAAATAGAAGTGTTGAAATGGATGCACACTGGTGAAGTATAAGCATACCTCATTTTATTGTGCTTCACCTTATTGTATTTTGCAGATACTAGTTTTTTTTTTTGATACTGATTTTTTTTATTACAGACTTAAGTTTCAAGACTTCAGTAATTGCAGATGTGATGGAAAGAGCAAGAGAACTAGCATTAGAAGTGAATCTGAAGGTGTGACTGAATTGATGCAATCTCATGATAAAACTTTAATGGATGAGGAGTTACTTCTTATGGATGATCAAACAAAGTTTCTTGAGGTGGAATCTACTCCTGGTGAACATGCTGTGAATATTGTTTAATTGACAAGAAAGAATTTGTAATAAACTTAATTGATGAAGTAGCATCAGAGTTTGAGAGGATTGAGTCCAATTTGAAAGAAGTTCTACTGTGGATAAAATGCTATCAAACAGCATCACATGCTACAGAGAAATCATTTGTGAAAGGAAGAGTCAATTAGTGTGGCAAACTTCTTTATCTTCTTCTTAAAATAAATTGCAGCTTATCTCATGGGACCTTGGGAAAATGTGGAGGAGGAGTACCCTAACTTACCTGGACTCATGTTTACAACTAGATATCACCTATATCAAAGTCAATAAACTGAAGAGCAATCCAAAGACTGGAAGAACAATCTCCACATCTAAATACAGAGAAGAAATTTCATCTGAATTATTAAAAGGGAAGGTCAGAAAGGCATAAGGAGGCTTCCCATAAAAGGGAGGGACTTGCATGCACATAGTGGCAGAAAAATGGGCCCTCACATCAGGATGCTCACAGGGAAGCCTAATACCCCTAATATTCAGCTTTAAAAACCAGAGGGGCTGAATTCTGTGAGTTTGTAAAAGCAGTGGGACTTGGAGCCTGGAACTTTAAAAGTCAGTTGACTCAGCACTGGGTGAGCCCAGACGGTGAGTGGTAGCTGGGTATCTACCATTAAAGAGACAGAAGCCTGTGCTGGGAGGCAACATAAAGACTGTAATTTACACACCAGGAACAAATGGAAGACAAATCTCTTCATACAGATTTCACAGCATCACAGCATCTTGGGCAGGAGAGACTTTCCTCCCTTGCTCCCAGCATAAACACAGAACCACCTGCAGGAAGTAGTGCTGTGCAGACACTTGCTACCTAACATGCCAGCAATGAGTAAAGCCTACAGATTCTCCCGAGGACTCACCCACTCCGAAAATTGCTGTTAGACTGGCCCTGAACTATAGCAAATCTGTTAGTGCTTGCAGCATGCTCTCCCTCTCAGTCTACAGCTGCCTCCATGCAACCTATGCAGTTGCCAATCAGCAAGCACCCTGCCGCTGCATCACACCCAGCCTTGCACCCCTAGTTACTCCAGTGCATAGCCCCAGGAGCTGCACAATTTCAGGAAATCTGGCATAGGACTAGTGGCCCAATGCAAATTTTGCTAATACCACCAGTCTGCTCCCAAGTTCCCTGGTGGGCATGTTCCCTTAGAGCTAGCCTGTCTGGATCCCACTAACACCACAGCACAGTCCATAACAGGCAAAGAGTCACTGCAGACAACTGCACTGAAAGGAAAAGTGACTCAGACACAATAGCAGGGAATAAGCAACAAATGTAGGATATTCTCCTGAAGTGTCAGGGTCTGAAGAACAGGGTTATACTGCATTGCAGGGCCTAGGATCTCTTCTTCATCAAGACACCACTTTCAAGAGCAAAAGATAAGCTGACTTTCTTACCAGAGATAAACAGACACAGAGAAGCAGACAAAATGAAGAGACAGAAAAAATTATCTCAGATGAAAGATTAGGATATAGTCAATATCTAAGCAAAACAGATATAAGTCATGCTTGATAGAGTATTTAAAGCAATATACATAGTTAATGTATATTACATTATCAAAATGTCAGCAGCATTTTTTACAGACCTGGAGGACACAATCCTAAAATTAGTATAGAACCACAAAAGACCACTAGCCAAAGCAATCTTGAAAAAGAAAATCAAAGATGGAAACATCACAATTCCAAACTTGAGGGTATATTACAATGCTGTAGTCATCGAAACAGTATAGTACTGGAACAAAAATAGACACATGGATCAGTGAAACAGAATAGAAAACCCAAAAATGGACCCACAACTCTATGGTCAACTAATCTTCAACAAAGCAGGAAAGAATATCCATTGGAAAAACAGGACAGTCTCTTCTACAAATGGTGTTGGGAAAACTAGACACCTACATGCAAAAGAGGAAAACTCAACCACTTTCTTATACCATACCCAAAAATAAATTCAAAATGGATGAAAGACCAAAATATGAAACCCGAAACCATAAAAATCCTAGAAAAGAGCTCTGGTAGTAATTTCTCTGACATCAACAGTCTTTTCTCTTTTCATTCTGGGGAGTCTGGCAAGGCGGGTTATCAATGTTCTTCTTTCAAAGAACCAGCTCCTAGTTCCACTGAATCTGTTCTATTGTTGTTTTGCTTGCTTCTATATCATTTATTTCTGCTCTGATCTTTATAATTTCCCTTCTGCTGGCTTTAGGCTTCAGGCTTTAGGCTTTATTTGCTGTTCCGTTTCTAGCTCCTTTAGGTGTAAGGTTAGGTTGTATAAATTTGAGACTTCTCTTGCTTTTTGAGGTGATCACTTTTGTTTAATCCCAAAAATTTGCTGCCTCCCCAAAATTTTGGGCCATCATGGTTTCATTTCCATTTGTTTCCATGTATTTCTTTATTTCTTCTTTAATTTACTAGTTAATCCATTCATTCTTTAGTAAGATATTCTTTAACCCTCATGTATTTGTGGTCTGTCCAAATTTTTTTCTTGTAGATGACTTCAAGTTACATAGTGTTGTGGGCTGAAAATATGCATGGTGTATTTTCAAAATTTTTGTACTTTTGAGTATTTGTTACCCAGCTTATGATATATTTTGGAGAATGTCCTGTGTGCTCTTGAAAAGAATGTGTATTCTCTGCCTTAGGATGGAATGTTCTGAATATATCTGTGAAGTTCATCTGGTCTAGTGTGTCATTCAAAGTCATTATTTCTTTGTTGATTTTCTGCTTAGATATTCTGTCCATTGCTGTGGGTGGGATGTTAAAGTCCCCTACTGTTATTGTATTATTATCAGTGTGTTCCTTTATGTTTGTTTTTAATTGATTTGTATATCTGGGGGCTCCCGAGTTGGGAACATAAATATTTACAATTGTTAGACTTCGTTATCCAACCCCTTCATTATGATATAGTTCCCTTCATCATCTCTTGTTATGGTTTGGTTTAAAATATGTTTTGTCTGATATAAGAATTACTACTCAACCTTTATTCTGATGAATAGCCAAAGTAATATTGAAAAAGAAAAGCAAACCTGGCAACATCACAATTCCAGACTTCAAGCTATATTACAAAGCTGTAGTCATCAGGACACAGTATGGTACTGGCACGAAAACAGACACATGAATCAATGAAACAGAATAGAAAACACAGAAATGGCCCCACAACTATATGGTCCTTGACAAAGCAGGGAAGAATATCTGATGGGGAAAAAAAAGTCTCTTCAACAAATGTTGTTGGGTAAACTGGACAGCCACATGCAGAAGAATGAGACTAGCCCACTTTCTTACACCATACACTAAAATAAATTCAAAATGGGGACCCTGTGTGGCTAAATGGTTGAGCATCTGCCTTCGGCTCAGGGCATGACCCCCACGGTCCTGGATCCAGTCCCACATTGGCCTCTCTGCAGGGAAACTGCTTCTCCCTCTGCTTATATCTCTGCTTCCCTATGTGTGAATCTCTTATGAATCAATAAATAAAATCTTTAAAAAAGTAAGATAAATTAAAAATGGATTCATCCATTTTGGGTGTTTCAACACCTAAATATGAAATAGGAAACTATTGAAATCCTAGAGGAGAACACAGACAGAAACCTCTTTGACATTGGCCATAGTAACTTTTTACTAGACACGTCACCAGAGGCAAGAAAAATAAAACCAAAAATGAACTATTAGGACTTAATCAATATTAAAAATTTCTGCACAGCAAAGAAAATAATCAACAAACCTAAATGGTAACCTATGGAATGGGAGAAGATATTTGCAAATGACACATCTGATAAAGGGTTGGTATTCTGATATGCCTGAGTGGCTCAGTGGTTGAACTTCTGCCTTTGGCTGAGGGCATGATCCCAGAGTCCTGGGATAAGTGCTGCATCAGGCTCCCTGCATGAAGCCTGCTTCTCCCTCTGCCTGTGTATCTACCTCTGTGTGTGTGTGTGTCTCTCATGAATAAATAAATAAAATATTTTACAGAAAAAAGGGTTGGTATCCAAAATCTGTAAATAACTTATCAAATACAACACCCGCTAAACAAAAAATACAGTTAAGATGTGGGCAGAAGACAAAAACTGACTTTTTTTCCAAGGAAGATGTACAAAAGGCTACAGACATATGAATAGATGCTCAACATCACTCATGACCAGCAAAATACAAATCAAAGGATGCCTAAGTGGCTAGGCTGTTGGGCGTCTGCCTTTCGCTCAGGGTGTGATCCCAGGGTCCTGGGATTGAGTGCCACATCAGGCTCCCTGCATGGAGCCTGCTTCTCCCTCTGCCTATGTCTCTGCTTTTATCTTTCTGTGTCTGTCATGACTAAATAAATGAAATCTTTAAAGAAATGTTTTTCAAATCAAAACTACGATGAGATACCACCTCAGTCAGGATGGCTAAAATCAACACAGGAAGCAACAGCTGTTCATGAGGATGCAGAGGAAGGGGAATCTTCTTACACAGTTGGTGGGAATGCAAACTGGTGCAGCCACCCTGGAGAACAGAATGGAGGTTCCTCAAAAAGTTAAAAATAGAACTATTCTATGATCCAACAAGTGCACTACTAGGAATTTATCCAAAGGAAACAAATATGCTGATTCAAAAGGACACATGCACCCCAATGTTTGTAGCAGCATTCTCAGCAATAGTCAAATTATGGGAAGAGTCCAAATGTCAATTGAATGATGAATGGATAAAGAATAAGTGATGTATACACACACACACACACACACACACACACACACACACATATATAATGGAATATGAAACAGCCATCAAAAAGAATATCTTGCCATTTGCAATGACATGGATGGAGTTAGAGTGTATTATGCTAAGGGAAATTAGTTAGTCAGAGAAGGACAAATACCTTATGATTTCACTCATATGTGGAATTTAAAACCAGATGAATAGGGAAAGGAAGAAAAAGAGAGAGAGATGGAGGCTAACTATAAGAGACTATTAACTATAGAGAACAAACTGAGGGTTTACTGGAGGGGAGGAGTGTATGATGGGCTAAATGAGTGATGGTATCAACAAGAGCATTTGTGAGGAGTACTGGGTTCTATATGTAAGTGATGAATCACTAAATTCTACTCCTGAAACCAATATTACACTGTATGTTACCTAACTAGAATTTAAATAAAAATTTGAAACAATGAGACATGGGTGGTTCAGTGGTTGAGTGTCTGCCTTTGGCTCAGGTCATGATCCCTGAGTCCTGAGATCAAGTCCCACATAAGGTTACTACAGGAAGCCTGCTTCTCCCTCTGCCTGTGTCTCTGCCTCTTTCTGTCTCTCATGAATAAATAAATAAAATCTTTAAAAAAACTTGAAACAAAAATAAAAATAAAAAATAAGAATGAAAAGTAGGCAGAAGACATGCACAGACATTTCTCCAAAGATATTCAGATGGCCAACAGACACATGAAAAAATATTCAACACTTACCAACAAAGGAAGTACAGATCAAAAGTACACCTGTCAGAATGTCTAAAACCAACAGCACAAAAACCAACAAGTCTTGCAAGATAGGGAGAAAAAGGAACACTCATGCCATTGGTGGCAATGCAAAGTGGTGCAACCACTATGGAAAACAGGTGATTCCTCAAAAAGTTAAAAATAGAACTACCCTGCAGATCTATTAATCATACTACTGCATATTTTCCCAAAGAATACAAAAATATTAATTCAAAGAGATACATGCACCCCTATGTTTATGACAGCATTATTTAAAATAGCCAAGACAGAGAAGCAGCCCATGGCAATTGATTGATAAATGAATAAAGAAGAAGTATATATACATACACACATATATATATATGTATGTGTATACACACACACACACACACATCTGTAAAAAGAATGAAATCTTTCCATTTGTGTTGACATGGATGGAGGTAAAGATTATACTACTAAGTGAAATAAGTTAGTCATAAACAAATGCCATATGATTTCACTTATATGTGCAAATTAAGAAACTAAACAAATGAGCAAAAGGAAAAGTGTGAGAGAAACCAAGAAACAGATTCTAAATTATACAAAACAAACTAATGGTTACTAATGGAGAGGAGGTAGGGGGATGGGTAAAATAGGTGTTGGGGACTAAGGTTGGGTTGAGCATTGACATATAGAAGTACTGAATCACTATATTGTATACCTGCACTAATATAACACTGTATGTTAGCTAATTAGAATTAAAATTAAAACTTCAAAAAGAGTTTTTCTCTCTTTTTTAAAATTTATTTTAGAGAGAGAGAGAGAGACAGAGCATGAGTAGGAGGGGTAGAGGGAGATGGAGAGACAGAATCTAAAGCAGACTCTGTGCTGAGTGCAGAGCCCTATGCAGGGCCTGATCTCATGATGGTGGGATCACAACCTGAGCCAAAACCAAGAGTCAGGTGCTTAACCAACTGCATAACTCAGTTGTCCTCTCTTCTCCCAGAAAACACTTATCTCTTAATGAAAGAAAATAAATAAACAAACAAATAAATAAATAATAAAAGTGAAAAAAAGAAATCATCATAGCCTCCTCAATCTTTAGCCACTACCATCCTGATCAGTCAGCAGCCCTAGATATCGAGGCAAGTCCCTCCACCAGAGGAAAGGTCACAATTCCTTGAGCTCAGAAGACAGTTAGGATTTTTTAGCAATAAAGTATTTTTAAATTAAGGAATATATATTGTTTTTTAGACATAATAGTATTGCACACACACCAGACTGCGGTATAGTATAAACATAACTTTTATATACACAGGTAAAGTAAAAAATTCATTGACTTTGTTGTGATATTTGCTTTCTTGTGGTGGTTTGGAACTGAGTCCACAATTTTTCAGAGGTGTGCCTTATAGTTTATTAATATAGTTCTAAGAAAACAAGAAATGTTGTTTCTTCAATTTAAAAAGTCTAAGAATAAATTGTTATGTTCCAATGGGGGAGTTTTATAGCTTACACAAATATCAGTATCATTTAATAAAGTTCTAATTTTATTTGATATATTTGAAACACCACATTTGATTAAAAGGTAGCTAGAAGCTAGAACGGTAGCCTTAAATATTAATAAGCTATATAGATGTTTATATGCAGATCTATTGCATACACTGTGTACTAGAAATAAGCATTCTGGGCCATTTTGTAAGCTTTCCTTGGTGTTAAACATTTAATTAAAATTTATCAAAGCCTAATTAAATAGTTGGATTTAGATGATAAATGGAAATTCAAGCATTATCTCATCAATGCAATTCTGCAAAATTTAATATATGCCCACACAATACATTTTTAAAACTACACACAAGAAAAGATCTGATTTACTTGTTTTAGTCTGTGAAAACTTTAACACACTGTACCTTGAGAGAAGAGACTGGATAAGTAGTAAATATTTTTGTCCACAGATGTCCCCACATGTCTCAGTCATTGGTAGTGTCTTCCTTCATTATAAATGTGATGACCCACGTTTCCTATCTGCATCCAACGTCAGCAAACTCAAGGTCAGTTTATTCTGAAATAATTTTGAGTTTTCCTCTAGAGCAGACCAGGGAAGGGTATTCTCCTGTCAGATGTGACCTGCCACAGAGGCTGCTCTATTTTCATGGTGGTCTTGGGCTTCTCTTTGATCAAGTCTTTCTCTCCATACTTGCTCTCCATTTCACACTGCTGAGAATTTATCCTGAGCCCTCAACTGTCTATGCATACTCCCCTCATGTCACAATTAACACACGTCTGACAACAAAGAAGTATTTTTAAGGCTTTTTCTAAGTACTAGGGTAAGGAAGAAGCAGAGATAACAGAAATTATCTATCCAGAAAAGGGAAAACAAATTTAATGGTTCTTCATTCATTCAATTCATTCTATTCATTCTGCCTCCTATGGGTCAACACTGTGGCAATAATCTGCCTAATGATGGTCATTATCAACATCTATAAGGAAGAAATTGTTAGTACCACTTACAGTGTTAGGTGTTAGAGTTGTAAGACTTGTGTCAAAAGTTGGGTCTCCCACTGTCAGCGCTTTGACCTTGAGTAGCTTATTTAAAATTCCCAAACCTAAATAATATTTCCTGTATTGGTTAGTGATACCAGTAAAAGCAATCTTGTAAGAGTGTTAGGAAAAGTAAAGGATATAATGTATAATGTATTCTTAGCAGTGTCTGCAACAAATTACCATTTCATAAATGTTAGCTGTTACTGTTATTTTATTTTATTATTCTAATAAAAAATACAGTCATCATTATATAATAGATGCTGGTGAATTCCTTTTGGTCACTGGGTTTTCCACTGTTAGTTGCATGCATGAGTAAATTGAGCAATATTGCTGGCTATGTCACCACAGAGCTCTAAGAATAGGGTGTCCTAGACAACTAAAAAGCCTTAGGACCTAGCCAAGAATCTTGACTTAACCAGAGGAACTTTCTAAGTTGATCCAGAAAATAAACTGTGCCACAACAGTCCATCCCATCTACACAGGTGAGCTGTAGACATAGATGTATCAATAGCAACAGTCACTTCCAACAACCTCCTCCTTTGTTCATGTTCCATTTGGGTCTTTTATTTATCTCTTTTTAGTCTTGATTCTCCCTTCTGATTACCTACCACACCAAGTTTCTCCACCTTATCTCTGAAAACTGTCTCTAACTCAAGCTTTGGCTCTTTCAAAGGCAACTTAGTTGCTGTGAGTAGGATGTTTTGCCCTGTTTGAGGTACTTGTTATTCAAATCTTGGTCCTAACTCTTATGAATACAGCTTAGCTCCCTTAGCCATGAATGAAGAGGTAACAATGGTCAGGCCATAGCCACTGCTTCCAGTGAGATTCCTTTCCAACATAGCTCTGTTTTTATTCAAGAACTAAACCTTTTATTTTTTTGAACTCACCAATAATTATCTCTTCACAAATTATCCATAACAATACTGTATATTCTGTGAAGCAGAGACTAGTAAAAATACCCCTTTATAAACTCACCTATGTAATATTTGTCCTTTTGGTAAATGACACTGTAATATTTGACCAACCATTAAGAAAGTTTGTGATGAATAATAAAATATATACAATTTCTCATGTAAACATCACAATTGAAATACAAAAAAATAATTTAACTTAAAAAAACATTCATATCTTAAAAATTACCAAAACTTGAAGAAAATGTTTATTGTACACTGTTGGCAATAACCAATTTTGCAATAGACACCCTCTTTGTTTTTTTTTTTTTTCTTACCTTATTTCGATATGTTAGCCATTATAGGAAGCACGACTCTAGATTCAAAGTGCTGCTGATTATTATGCTCTACTCTATCAGTTTACGTATTCATCAACCTTTCCCTCCTTGTCTTTCATTCCACAGTTCAGGAGGGGAAGCATCCATATACAATGCCCTCAGAGTGCTGGTTTAAAGTTAACCACAATATCCTTCTTTATTATGGTTACTTAATAAAATTAACATTAAGTTTAGCATGGCAACACTGAGTAAATGACCTGGAGACCCACCTCCTTTGCTCCTGTCCCTGCCCCTCCTGGCACTATTTGTCACACTGTGGTGTGCCTTTTTTTCCACATCTGTGCAGAGTAAAGATAGCAGTGTCTGCTCACAGATCCAAATATAAACACTGAGAAGTGTTTGTAGACAGTGCTAGGTTTTCTGGTTGGTGGTGTTATTATAGAAGTGGAATAGAATACAGTTTTAAGATAACCAGCATGATGTCCTCGATTTCTTCAAAGAAACTTGCTATCCAGAAAACTTCAATGATCTGAGTGTCAGAGGGAAATAAGTAAACTTATGAGTAATGAAAACAAATTATAGTGGTGTTCTCATCTCATATGTTACATTTATTTGTGAATCTCTTTTCATCAAGAAGCTTTAAAATATCATGAAACATTTCAAGTATATTTTATTGACTTCTTACATTTTGCATTAGACAGATTGACTTGAGGGCCAATTCCTACATGTAAGGAACTAAGGGACTAGCTTCTCACCTAAGGCCATTAGTAGAAGCATTGGGAGCATTTTGGACCAAATGGAAACAATACAACTATGATATGTTTTGAATAAATGAAAAACGACTGGGAAAATTAAGAAAACTAACTAGCACAAAGAGCTAGAGCTTATGAGAAGTGAATTTGAATGTGCATTCTGACACTAGCTGGTCAGGTCAGAGTTGATATTACACCTGAATACATTCTCAAGATAGAAAAGGAAACTGCCACAGGAGAAATACTCCCATTTCTTGAAGGCTGCTAAATGTTCTGTACCCTTAAAACAGTATTCTGCAAAGAAAAGCGTGTGTGTGGTAAGGAGAGCAGATGTTGTTGTCAGAAAACACTTCCAATTATATTTCATATGCTCCTGTGTTGTAGAAAATTTGAGACTGTTTTGTAGGTTATGTGGGAAAAAGGAAATAGAAATTTGCTTAACTTACCCTCTGGTCTAATGATTCGAGGTCTACAAGCCTAAACTCATAAGAAAGAAAATTAAGTAAACTATGTATGATAATGATAAATGACCATAATGCTAATTTTCACCGTTTAACCAATGTGAATAGTTAAAGGCAGATATAATATTTGACGGTTTAGCAGTGACAGAGTCATTACTTTTCAGCAGATAATTTATGTATACCAGTTAAGTAGGGGAAAAAAGTCATTATTTTCTTTGATGAAAAATCTCATAAAGTCAATATTATACCTTTTACAAAATTAAATAAAAATATTTGAATGTGCCCAGTTTGAAAGTGGAATGGCATATTGCCATTCACATAAAGCACAGTTGTAACTGGCTTTTTAACCAATTGAATGACACACACAAATATTTTTATCTGACCTGTGGTTCCTGTGTACCATCACTGACCCTGAATCTTTGATTGTCTGATAGCCACTGAAGACGCAGGGCTCTATTAACACAGGCATGATTATCTCAAGATATAGATTGTGTCTGTGAATAAAAATAAATAAAATGAACCCCCTTAATTCAAATTAAGATATAGCAAACAAACCACATTAAACTGTCTGAAATAGTTATGAGTGATACAGTAAATTTTGGTTTGGCATGGCAGTCTGTTATGTTATCAATTATAATTTGTGTTTTCAATTAATGAGACAAAAATGCTTTATATAACTGCTACAGATTGAATGCTGTATTAGGTACAAATGGGCAGTATTTACAATACACACTCACGTGTGCACATATCCATACAAGTATTAAACTACAAGGAACTTAAAATCCTTTTGAAAAGACAAAATATACACATATTTCAAGTGTTAAAATGATCAAATCACCATATTAATATTGTTATGTCTATATGATTTCACATAGGTTTGATCTTCAAGCAAGTAAAGGATCTAACACGAATGCTGTATATAATTAAGTAGACATGTAAAATAAATGCATTCTCTTATTTAACTCAGTTATCTTTCCATGTTAATCTCTGTAATTACTTCCTAGCTCTGAGGAATATCAAGAAACTCAATTTCAGTCATAATTAATTTTATTTTTTCTTTTAAAGGTTATTAGTTTAAAAAAAAATGTGTCCCTGCACTGGCCATTAAAAAAAATCAATATTTCACTTTTTAATGTAATATTTTTGGGTTTTAAGCATGTCAGGACCACAAAACTTGAGTCTCCTACATCTGTTCCAGATTGTCATGGGCCCCTGAATCCACGGATTGAGACATCTAGCCTGCAAAGCTAGGAAGCATGCCTCTAGGAAGCATGCAGGAATTGTACTGCTCCTTGGCATAAAAGAAATAGCAACAACAGCACTGTGGCATCCAGTACTGATTTCTGTTTTGCTTTGGATGCTACACTTGCTACCCCATGTCTTTGCATAATTTTCTTAGCCTCTATAAACTTTACCTGTTTCATCTGTAAACGTGAAATGACCTCACCTGCTCATTTTTCAGGGTTTCATGGGTGTGACTGTCAAAGCATGAAAATCTATCTTAAGGTGATTAGTTTGTCCTCAATAGAATGTAAGCCTCACACATGCACAATATGTGGAATATAAATGTTAAATCATCTAATTTATTAAAATTCGAGTCACATGGGAGAGTGGCCTAAACCATTTGTGGATGAGGTAAGTTTATTAATTTAGTTTAGGATAGGAATGCTAATCATATATCTAAGTGAAACAGTAGAATTTTCTCAGTAGGCAATTGGATGTGTGTGTGTCTGAGATAGAAAGAGACAGAATAGGGAGAAAGAGAGAGAGAGAGAAAATGTATACCTGTGTTGTTTGTTCTAAGACTAGAGGCAGACACTGGAGAGTCATTTGCTTTTAAATGATCATTGAAGCTGTTGAATGATATGAGAAAGATTTGGCATAGAACCTTAAGAAACATCAAGACTTATGAGATAGATTAAAAGAAAAATATATGAGAAGATAAAAAAATAGCATGTATATCAGAAACAATGCAAAATTCAAATTTTTCTTAACAAGAACTGGTCTGTAATGTTGAAGTTGCTGACAAGTTCTGTCAGTGAGGATAGGCCAGGTTGTGCTGTGGTAACAAGGAGCATCCAAATCTTTGTGGCACAAACAACGAAGGAGATACATCCATCCCACACACTTACTTGCTGGTAACACAGGCCTGTGAAACATCACTTCAATGTTAACTTGTCACCATACCAGAGAGATGCAAATGCTCTTAGGTTTGTGCACAAGAGAAGCTGTTTAACCCAGAAACACAAAATCTCTTTAGCACACAAATCACAAAATCCCACCTGACCACAAAGAGCCCTCAGACAATCCTGACCATATTCCAGGAAGCAGATGATGTTGAAAGACAAATTTTTAGCAAAAAACACAAGAACTGTCATGGACATAGAATAAGATGTGCCCTTAAAAACGTACATTGGATTGAGTGACACGGAAATCACTAAAGACAATGGGGACACGAGTGTCCTTAGAAAACTGTCCCTGACAAGGCTGATGAAGTTGGGAATACATTCCAGGTCACTGGCTAGACTGAGGGGAAATAACCTTGTCTACTGAAACCAGAAGGAAGAAAGAACAGATCTGGTGGCAGAAAATCAAGAAAAGTTTTGCTTATGAATTACATTGTTCTGTGAGGTAGATGGTTCCTTGAAAATAAGCAAAAAAGATCACAAATCTGAGTATTTTATGGAATTTTGAGTCACATGGAGGATAGAAGAAAGAGAATAGTAGGAATTGCAATTTGTAAGAATTCCATCAGTCACATACTGTGAAATATTGAACAGTCTGGACATAGTGTTCTCTCCTGTTTGGTTTCTCTCAGTTACTTTTTAAAGTTGTTTTCATATCTGCTTCCACAATACTTAGAAAAGTTATTGCATATAGGTTTATCAGCTTTTTTGCTATGGGTGATAAGATTGTTTTATGATTACATTTTCTTCTCAGAAATTTTTGTATATGATAAAGTTTTATTTGAATTTCATGTAATATACATATATAAGGTCATATATTAAATCTAATGTTTTTAAACAATTTTATAACCTCTTTTCTTTTTAATGTAAGCTCTACACCCAACGTGAGGATTGAACTCACAAGTCCAAGATCAAGAGTTTCATGCTTTACTGACTTACTGACTGAGCCCTCCAGGTGCATTTTAACAAGCCCTAAATTACCTGACGCAATAGTAATCATCTGAAAATTATAATTGTGCCTCCTTTCTGATGAATATATCTTTTATTTCTATGTCATATTCTTTTCTACTGCCTGAAATTCTAGGCCAGTATTAAGTAATTATTTGGATAGAATATATATTCTTGTTCCTGATAATTATTTGAATGTTTTCATTAGTTCAGTTTATTTTTAAGTAGCAGGTTGAGGATGTATCATTGTATTCTTAGTAATTCTTAGTAATAGTCATTGACAATGCAGATTAGATTTTATTGCTTTCATCTCATCTCTGATAGTTTATGTGTTAGATACTTCTTATAATTCTAAATTCTAGTATTTAGTAAATATTTATTACCCAGATGTATACATATATACCCATTTTTTTAGTATCTTAGAATTATCCAACTATGAGCCAAAAATATCTTCCCCTTTGAGATACAAGAAATAATTTGGGGTCACTTTCAATACCTAGATTCCATCAATTTCACCTTTTATTAACAGAGATTTTTATTTCTCTTTCTCATCCCCTCCCTTTTCTCTTCCCCTCCCTCTCTGCCTCTCTCTCTCCTTTCTCATTCTAAAGATGCGGTTTTCAGGTTTAACTTTGAATTTTACACCCAAGTTTTCCCTGATAGCTAAAATTGTGTCTTCCCAGTGAATTATCAGGAGCAAATTTTGTCGATGTACCACTGCAATTGTTAAAATGTGTGATAATAAAAAATAAATGTATCATATTCCAATTTTATAAAATTACTTACATAATAAATGATGTTCATCATTACTATGTTATTTTGTGTTGCTTGGTTCACCATAGGGAGTATCATTTTTGCACAATTGAGTAGAAATGAAATTTATAAGCTGTAAAATAGAGAAGGAGATATCATGTGAAAACTAAAAATGGATTCTTTGGTCAAATATTTTGGGAAACACGGGATGAAACAAAATTGAACAGGATTCTTCATCCCAGAATTTCTTAAACCCTTCAAGTATCAAGGTGACTTTTCAACAAGAGAAACAGATTAGTAGGGCCTCTTAGTAGGAGTAGTGATGCTCCATTTTTTTTTTTCTTTTTCTTTTAAGACCATCTCTAAAAACCAATGTTCTGGAAAATCCACTTAAAAATAATTAGAACGAAACATTTTATCTTATTTAGGTATTTTTGCTATTGACTGTGTTTTTCTAACCAGGAGTTGCCATTATTAAATTCAATTATAATTGTTTCAATTATTGTAAAGTCTTTATTTTTATTTTCAAAATGTTACATTTGGATATCATATTTCATCAAGACTGGTGAATTCCGGGAAGCCCTGGTGGCTCAGTGGTTTAGTACCTCCTTCAGCCCAGGGCATGATCCTGGAGACCAGGGATTGAGTCCCACTTCAGGCACCCTGCATGGATCCTGCTTCTCCCGCTGCCTGTCTCTCCCTCTCCCTCTCCCCATCTCTCTCTCTCTCTCTCTCTGTGTCTTTCATAAATAAATAAAATCTTTAAAAAAAATATAAAAAAAAGACGGGTGAATTCCTTTTTGTAGCAGCAACTTATTACTGCACTAAATTCTCTTTGTGATTATTATTATTATTGTTGTTGTTGTTTTGTCATACGTTGTTGGGAGAAAGTACTTTTTCTTCTTCCCACCTGGGTCTACCAATTATGGGCCTGCAAATTAATGAGAATGAACAGATTAACAGGCGAAAGGACAAAGTCTATTTAGGTATGCCCATGGGATTTGACTAATGAGTATCTGCCTTGCTGAATAGGGAGAGTTAAAGATTTATATGTCAGCTGAACAAGGAGAGCTGGAATTTCAAGTGGATAGCACAGGAGGTTCTAGTGGGCTTTTTTGAGATCAATGGTCAGCTGACTTCCTGCTTTTTGATGCTAGGGCTCAGGCTTTTCCCAAATTAGGAAACTCCCCCTCTGGGGACAGAGAGATGGCATCAATGGCAGTTATATTTCCAGGAGGCTCTGCTTAAGTATAGATATTTCTTTCTATGATTGCTGATTGTTCAGATATTTTCAATTTAATTTTCATGTCACTTTGATAGCCTTTTATTAATTTGTTTAGCTTACAGATTTTTTCTTTGATGATGTTTTTTTCTTTCAAAAAGTCATCAGTCATAAAATTAACCAATAAGCAAACTCAATAAAAACACATTCCAAGAGAACAAATGTAAAATTGAGTAAGTCACTAAAAAATTCACAATTGATTTTGGTACCTTTACCTTCTCAAATTGACATCTGAATGGAGATTATCTGCTCATCGGTGCATCGGTGTAGCCTATCTGCTACAGATAGGCTTTTATCTGTAGCACATTAACGGACTGAAGACAAAGGTTTTGTCCTCACCATCAGGTTCTATGACATAAAGAAGATGATATCCATCCTAGAAAGTCCAGGACAGGTTGTTGTTGTCACTTCCTCCCCAAATTATGGTATTCGTGCCTCTGCATGCCCATTCCTAGAGTTCCAGAATTCCTTCATCCCTGCTATGATAGGCAGAATTCTAAGGCATTCCCATAACTGTGTCAAAGTGTACAAACCCTGTTAATTTCCTGTCATGGTGTGTAAGGGAAACTTGTAAATAATATGGAATAGTATTTTTATGGTTATGTGATATTATTTGGCAGAAGGGATTTTGCAGATGTAATTAAGGTCCCTGATCAGTTGGCTCTGAGTTAATATAAAAGGAGATTATCTTGGGTGGGTCTAACCTAATTCAATAAGGCTTTAAAAGGGGTTGGAGAGATTTGGGAAGTGAAAGAGACTCTCCCTCTGGCCTAGAAGACAGAACTGAACCTTGTCATGAGGGGAGGGGCTATGTGGCAGGGATCTGGGCAGTCTCTGGGACTTGGTGAGGTTCCTGGATGGTCATAGCATGAAAACAAGGGTGTCACTTATAAACCTGAAAGGAAATGAATTCTTCCAACCACCAGTGAGCTTTGAAGAAGACCTCAAGCTTCAAATGAGATCACAGCCCCAGCTAACAATTTGATTTCAGTGAAGACCCTCAAAAGAGCCTTAGCTAAGCCATGTCCAGACCATTGGCCTATGGGAACTGCAAAATAATACATTTGTGCTGTTCTAAAATACTAAGTTTGTGATGATTTGTTATGCAGCAATAGAAAATGAATATACTTCGTCTCTCACCTATTTTTTCTATATCCCTCAGTCTCTGACTATATTCACGTATATTTGAATACTCAAATGGAATGGGAAATTGGTGGTAACAGATTCATATTGCCTCAACATGTATTGTCATGCTTGAAGATGAGGGAGCCAACTGGCAAAATTTTGTTACTTAGAATTGTCAGCTACTAACACCAATGCAGTTGAGCTTTACATTTTATTTCCCAACTTCTGCCTTCTTAGTACCAATTATATTCCTGAACTTAGACAACAAAGTTAGAGAACATTTTCCAATATTATGACATATAGTCAATCTATTTTTCTATTTTCAGTAGTGATGCATGTGTATACCCATGGGTGTGTCTATATGTGTATTTCTCATTTTTAATCAATAGTCTAATATAAGATTTACTTATTTTTATTTTTTTCCTTTAAGATGAATATAGAAACAGAAGCATCCAAAAGAAATGTTCACATCCAAAATTGTTGAAAAACAGCTTCAACCTACCCAGATACTAGGTATAATAATTATGGAAGTGAGAGGCCATGCTGCCTGTTATTTACATTATACCTCGTTTTTCCACCACAGCAAGCTGTACAAACTTAAAGAGCTTCTTTTCCTTCTGATGCTAGTTCACGCCATCATCAGCTTGGTTTTTGTAGGTGGAAGCACCTCACACATACCAGTTGTCACACTGAACCCATGGGCAAGTAGCTAAGGAGATTTGTCAGTTTTGGTGTGTCACATAGCCTAAGTGTTATTTACCTTAATCCTAGTTCACTCTTTAAGCTTACATTTCACATACAATTTCTGGTAGCTGAATTCATGTTGTGATGATTAATTATATAATTATTATATGGCCAAACTTCATTCTAAATTTTTCTATGATGCTATTATTTATTGTTATTTTTTTGGATGAGATTAACATTTCAATCACCAGACTTTGAGTTAAACAGATTACCCTCCATGGTGTAGGTGAACCTCATCTAATCAGTTGAAGACCTGAAAAGATCAAATACTGACCTTCCCCAAGCAAGAAGGAATTGTGCCCGCAGACTGCTTCAGGACTCAGACTGCAACTCTGCTCGTTGACCAGTAGGTTGGACAAATTTTGGACTTGCCATTCTCCACAATTCCATGAGCCAATCCCTTAAATTTGGCAGCTCAACTTATCTAGTATTTAGCTTCTATGTTAATTATAGTGAAACAGAAAATTACTTAGAAGAATATATTGATGAATATTTTGTCTAATAAAATTTCAACATATATAATATGTAGGTACATATATGCATATATTTGTATGTGAGTATATAATTTGTGTGAAAATATATACTCACGGTAACTGCATAGAGCCTTGTGTTCATAATAAATACTGTAATTAAGTTTCTGGATTTGAGGAATGTTAGACACTTTATTTTATTTAAAATTTATATGTGGTAAGTTTTACCTTTATAAATTGTACAGTTTGATGCCTTTTTAAACAAATATTAGAATATCTGCACCACCATCTGAAGTGTGTCTCCTGCCTTTTTCAGTCAAAGCCTCTTACCTAGCCTTGGCCCTCATCTAATACAATATGGATTAGATTTTCTTGTTCTACAATTTATTTAAAATGAAATCTTACAGTCTGTATAGAGTGTGCTTTTCTTCTTTGTTAAGTAAAATATTTGAGTCATCCATTTTGCTGTGTCCATGGAGTTCTTTCCTTTCTTATTCTTGAGCAGTTTCCATCATGTGAACACAGGACAGTTCATTTATTCCTTGCCTGTTAAACAGTTGGGTTTTATTTTCCAGGTTTGGGCTATTACAAATAGAATTCTTATAAACATTTTGTAGAAGACTTGTGTGGATATACATTTTCATCTCTTTTAGGTAAACAGTTATAAGAATTGTTGGCAGCCCGGGTGGCTCAGCAGTTTAGCACCACCTTCAGCCCAGGGCCTGATCCTGGAGACCCAGGAGACCAAGGATCGAGTCCCACCTCAAGCTCCCTGCATGGAGCCTGCTCCTGCCTCCTGCCTGTGTCTCTGCCTCTCTCTATCTCTCTCTGTGTCTCTCATGAATAAATAAATAATCTTTAAAAAAAAAAAAGAATTTTTGGGTCAAATGGTAAGTTGTAGGATTTTTATAAGAAATTGCTAAACTATTTTGTGAAGTTGATGTTCCATATCATGCTCCCATCAGCAATATATGAAAGTTATAACTGCTCCACATTTACCCTAATATTTGGTGTTTTCACTCATTTTATTTTTAATAGTTTTAGACGTTGGGCATTTCTGTAATGACTGATCATGTTTAGCACTTTTCATGTGCTGATTAGCATTCAGATATCTTATTTTATGAAACATCTTTTCAAATTTTTGCCTTTTAAAATATAAGTGTTTCCATTATCACTGAATTGCAGGTGTATTTATATATTGTGTACAAAGTCTTTGTTAGCTATATGCTTTGCAAATAGATTCTTTTGTCAGTTGTTCACTTTCATTTTCTTAGTGGTGTATTTTGAAGAGGACAAGCTTTGAATTTAGAATAACCCCAATTTATCAATTCATATCTTGATGGTTCGCTTATTTTTGCTTTATGTAAGGAACTTTGCATATACTACAGTGATAAAAAAATAAACATATAAGCAAACAGAGAAACTAGCAAATTACTATGCTTTCTACCTGAAGTTTATCATTTGAACTATTACATTTAGGTCCATGATACAATTATACGTGGAGTGAGGTAAATTTCAGGTTTTGTTTTTATTATTTTTAAATGGATATCTAGTGGTTCCTATACCATTTTTTTTAAAAAAACTATTCTTTCTATATGGAATTTTGTTGGCACTAGAAGAAAAAACTAATTGACAAGTATGCATATATCTAAACATCAATTCTTTTGTCAATAGTACTATGTTTTGATTATAGTTGGTTTTGTTGTAAATCTTAAAATTAAGTAATATCTTTTCATTTTGACCTTTTCAGAATCACTTTGGATATTCTGGGTCCATTGCCTTTCCAAACAAATTTTGAATAAACTTATCCATTTTGAAAACAAAAACAAACAAACAAAAAAACTCCCTCAATTTCTTTATATTGGAATTGCATTCAATCATAGATTGCATTAGGAAAAAAATGACAACTTAACAATATTGAGCCTTTTAGTCATGAACAAAGTATATCTCTCTATTTATTTAGGTATTTTTACTTTAGTTGTGTTTTATAATTTGTAGACTGCTGGGTGGGTTTGGGTTTCATGACTTTTTTTACTTTTCCATTTTATTAATTTCTATTTTTGTTTTATTATTATCTCACTATTGATTTAATGTGTTATTTTTTATCCAGTACTTAGAAGATTAGATCACTTATTTTAGCACTTTGCTTTGTACAAGTCTTTAAAACTGTCTCCTTCAATGCACAGCTTTAGCTGCCTCTTGTAAGTTTTGATACAGCAATGTATTATTTTCATTCAATTCACAATATTTTCTAATCTTTCTTGTGATTTGCTTTTCCAGAATTAAATTATTTAAAAAATGAAAATTTTAATTTCCAAATATTTGAAAGCTTTCCAGATGCTTTTCAGATATTGATTTATATCTACATTCCATTGAGATCAGAGAATATACTTTCTGTAATTTAGACCGTATTAAAATGACACATCTATTTTGTGTCTTAGTATATCAATTATGATAGTGTTTTTAAATAATTTTTTTTATTGGTGTTCAATTTACCAACATACAGAATAACACCCAGTGCTCATCCCGTCAAGTGCCCCCCTCAGTGCCCGTCACCCATTCACCCCCACCCCCCGCCCTCCTCCCCTTCCACCACCCCTAGTTCGTTTCCCAGAGTTAGGAGTCTTCATGTTCTGTCTCCCTTTCTGATATTTCCTACCCATTTCTTCTCCCTTCCCTTATATTCCCTTTCACTATTATTTATATTCCCCAAATGAATGAGAACATACAATGTTTGTCCTTCTCCGATTGACTTACTTCACTCAGCATAATACCCTCCAGTTCCATCCACGTTGAAGCAAATGGTGGCTATTTGTCATTTCTAATGGCTGAGGAATATTCCACTGTATACATAGACCACATCTTCTTTATCCATCATCTTTCGATGGACACCGAGGCTCCTTCCACAGTTTGGCTATTGTGGACATTGCTGCTAGAAACATCGGGGTGCAGGTGTCCCGGTGTTTCATTGCATCTGAATCTTTGGGGTAAATCCCCAGCAGTGCAATTGCTGGGTCGTAGGGCAGGTCTATTGTTAACTCTTTGAGGAACCTCCACACAGTTTTCCAGAGTGGCTGCAACAGTTCACATTCCCACCAAAAGTGTAAGAGGGTTCCCTTTTCTCCGCATCCTCTCCAACATTTGTGGTTTCCTACCTTGTTAATTTTCCCTATTCTCACTGGTGTGAGGTGGTATCTCATTGTGGTTTTGATTTGTATTTCCCTGATGGCAAGTGATGCAGAGCATTTTCTCATGTGCATGTTGGCCATGTCTATGTCTTCCTCTGTGAGATTTCTCTTCATGTCTTTTGCCCATTTCATGATTGGATTGTTTGTTTCTTTGGTGTTGAGTTTAAGAAGTTCTTTATAGATCTTGGAAACTAGCCCTTTATCTGATATGTCATTTGCAAATCTCTTCTCCCATTCTGTAGGTTGTCTTTTAGTTTTGTTGACTGTATCCTTTGCTGTGCAAAAGCTTCTTATCCTGATGAAGTCCCAATAGTTCATTTTTGCTTTTGTTTCTTTTGCCTTCGTGGATGTATCTTGCAAGAAGTTACTATGGCCAAGTTCAAAAAGGGTGTTGCCTGTGTTCTTCTCTAGGATTTTGATGGAATCTTGTCTCACATTTAGATCTTTCATCCATTTTGAGTTTATCTTTGTGTCTGGTGAAAGAGAGTGGTCTAGTTTCATTCTTCTGCATGTGGATGTCCAATTTTCTCAGCACCATTTATTGAAGAGACTGTCTTTCTTCCAATGGATAGTCTTTCCTCCTTTATCGAATATTAGTTGCCCATAAAGTTCAGGGTCCACTTCTGGATTCTCTATTCTGTTCCACTGATCTATGTGTCTGTTTTTGTGCCAGGACCACACTGTCTTGATGACCACAGCTTTGTAGTACAACCTGAAATCTGGCATTGTGATGCCCCCAGATATGGTTTTCTTTTTCAAAATTCCCCTGGCTATTCGGGGTCTTTTCTGATTCCACACAAATCTTAAAATAATTTGTTCTAACTCTCTGAAGAAAGTCCATGGTATTTTGATACGGATTGCATTAAACGTGTAAATTGCCCTGGGTAACATTGACATTTTCACATTATTAATTCTGCCAATCCACGAGCATGGAGTATTTTTCCTACTCTTTGTGTCTTCCTCAATTTCTTTCAGAAGTGTTCTGTAGTTTTTAGGGTATAGATCCTTTACCTCTTTGGTTAGGTTTATCCTAGGTATCTTATGCTTTTGGGTGCAATTGTAAATGGGATTGACTCCTTAATTGACTCCTTAATTTCTCTTTCTTCAGTCTCATTGTTAGTGTATAGAAATGCCATTTATTTCTGGGCATTGCTTTTGTATCCTGCCAAGCTACCAAACTGCTGTATGAGTTCTAGCAATCTTGGGGGGGGGGGAGGGGTTTGAGTTTTCTATGTAGAGTATCATGTCATCGGCGAAGAGGGAGAGTTTGACTTCTTTGCCAATTTGAATGCCTTTAATGTCTTTTTGTTGCCTGATTGCTGAGGCTAGGACTTCCAGTACCATGTTGAATAGCAGTGGTGAGAGTGGACATCCCTGTCTTGTTCCTGATCTTAGGGGAAAGGCTCCCAGGGCTTCCCCATTGAGAATGATATTTGCTGTCGGCTTTTCGTAGATGGCTTTTAAGATGTCGAGGAATGTTCCTTCTATCCCTACACTCTGAAGAGTTTTGATCAGAAATGGATGCTGTATTTTGTCAAATGCTTTCTCTGCATCTAATGAGAGGATCATATGGTTCTTGGTTTTTCTCTTGCTGATATGATGAATCACATTGCTTGTTTTAGGAGTGTTGAACCAGCCTTGTGTCCCGGGGATAAATCCTACTTGGTCATGGTGAATAATTTTCTTAATGTGCTGTTGGATCCTATTGGCTAGTATCTTGTTGAGAATTTTTGCATCCATGTTCATCAGGAATATTGGTCTGTAATTCTCCTTTTTGGTGGGGTCCTTGTCTGGTTTTGGAATTAAGGTGATTCTGGCCTCATAGAACGAATTTGGAAGTACTCCATCTCTTTCTATCTTTCCAAACAGCTTTAGTAGAATAGGTATGGTTTCTTCTTTAAACGTTTGATAGAATTCCCCTGGGAAGCCATCTGGCCCTGGACTTTTGTGTCTTGGGAGGTTTTTGATGACTGCTTCAATTTCCTCCCTGGTTATTGGCCTGTTCAGGTTTTCTATTTCTTCCAGTTCCAGTTTTGGTAGTTTCTGGCTTTCCAGAAATGCGTCCATTTCTTCTAGATTGCCTAATTTATTGGCATATAGCTGTTCATAATATGTTTTTAAAATCGTTTGTATTTCCTTGGTGTTGGTAGTGATCTCTCCTTTCTCATTCATGATTTTATTAATTTGAGTCTTCTCTCTCTTCTTTTTTAATAAGGTTGGCTAATGGTTTACCTATCTATTAATTCTTTCAAAGAACCAACTCCTGGTTCTGTTGATCTGTTCCACAGTTCTTCTGGTCTCGATTTCGTTGAGTTCTGCTCAAATTTTAATTAACTCTCTTCTTCTGCTGGACGTAGGGTCCATCTGCTGTTTTTTCTCTAGCTCCTTTATATGTAAAGTTAGCTTTTGTATTTGAATTCTTTCCAATTTTTGGATGGATGCTTGTATTGCGATGTATTTCCCCCTCAGGACTGATTTTGCTGCATCAAAGATTTTGAACGGTTGTATATTCATTCTCATTAGTTTCCATGAATCTTTTTAATTCTTCCTTAATTTCCTGGTTGACTCATCTTTTAGCAGGATGGTCCTTAACCTCCACGTGTTTGAGGTCCTTCCAAACTTCTTGTTGTGATTTAGTTCTAATTTCAAGGTATTTTGGTCTGAGAATAATGCAAGGGATGATCCCAATCTTTTGGTATCAGTTCAGACCCGATTTGTGACCCAGTATGTGGTCTATTCTGGAAAATGTTCCATGTGCACTTGAGAAGAATGTGTATTCAGTTGAGTTTGGGTGTAAAGTTCTGTAGATATCTGTGAAATCCATCTGGTCCAGTGTATCATTTAAAGCTCTTGTTTCTTTGGAGATGTTGTGTTTAGAAGACCTATCGAGGGTAGAAAGAGCTAGATTGAAGTCACCAAGTATAAGTGTATTATTATCTAAGTATCCCTTAACTTTGGTTATTAATTGATTGATATATTTGGCTGCTCCCACCTTCGGGGCATATATATTGAGGATTGTTAAGTTCTCTTGTTGGATAGATCCTTTAAGTATGAGATAGTGTCCCTCTTCATTTCTCACTACAGTCTTCGGGGTAAATTTTAGTTTATCTGATATAAGGATGGCTACCCCTGCTTTTTTTGAGGACCATTCGAATGGTAAATGGTTCTCCAATCTTTTATTTTCAGGTTGTAGGTGTCCTTCTGTCTAAACGAGTCTCTTGCTTGTAGACAGCAAATAGATGGGTCCTGCTTTTTTATCCAGTCTGAAACCCTGCGCCTTTTGGTGGGGTCATTAAGCCCATTCATGTTCAGAGTTACTATTGAAAGATATGAGTTTAGTGTCATCATCATATCTATTCAGTCCTTGTTTATTGTGGATTGTTGCACTGGACTTCTTCTTAAGGGGAATTTTAAGAGTCCTCCTTACAATTTCTTGCAGAGCTGGTTTGGAGGTCACATATTCTTTTAGTTGCTGCCTGTCTTGGAAGCTCTTTATCTCTCCTTCCATTTTGAATGAGAGCCTTGCTGAATAAAGTATTCTTGGTTGCATGTTCTTCTCATTTAGGACCCTGAATATATCCTGCCAGCCCTATCTGGCCTGCCAGGTCTCTGTGCAGAGGTCTGCTGTTACCCTAATACTCCTCCCCATAAAAGTCAGGAATTTCTTGTCTCTTGCTGCTTTAAGGATCTTCTCTTTATCTTTGGAATTTGCAAGCTTAACTATTCAATGTCGAGGTGTTGAATGGTTTTTATTGAATTTAGGGGGGAATCTCTCTATCTCTTGGATCTGAATGCCTGTTTCCCTTTCCAGATTAGGAAAGTTTTCAGCTATGACTTGTTCAAATACATATTCTGGCCCTTTGGCCCTTTTGGCGCCCTCGGGAACCCCAATTAAACATAGGTTTTTCTTCCTCAGGCTGTCGTTTATTTCCCTTAATCTAACCTCATGGTCTTTTAATTGTTTGTCTCTTTTTTCCTCAGTTTCCCTCTTTGCCATCAACTTGTCTTCTATGTCACTCACTCGTTCTTCCACCTCATTAATCCTCATGTTAGGACTTCTAGTTTGGATTGCATCTCATTCAATTGATTTTTAATTTCTGCCTGATTAGATCAAAATTCTGCAGTCATGAAGTCTCTTGAGTCCTTTATGCTTTTTTCTAGAGCCACCAGTACCTGTATAATAGTGCTTCTGAATTGGCTTTCTGACATTCAATTGTAATCCAGATTTGGTAACTCTGTGGGAGAGAGGACTGTTTCTGATTCTTTCTTTTGAGGTGAGGTTTTCCTTCTAGTCATTTTGCTCAGTGCAGAGTGGCCAAAAACAAGTTGTATTGGGAAAAGGAGAAAAACAGAGGACAGAAAGAAGGAAAGAAAAGAGAAAAAGAAAAAAGAAAAAAGAAAAAAGGAAGAAAAGAAGAAGAAAAAGAGAAAGAAAAAGAAAGAAAGGTTAAAAAAGGGTGGGGGAAGCAAACAAAAATCAAAAAACAAACAAAAAAATCCACAGGGAGTATCTTCTGATTCTGTATACTTTAAGTCCCTTGACTTTCCCTGGAACTTGTCCATCTAGCTGGTCTTCTGGGGGAGGGGCCTGTTGTGCTGATTCTCAGGTGTTAGCACTTGGGGGAGCTGCTCTGCCCCTGCCTGGTGCAGGGCTCAGTGGGGGTTGTTCACCCCGTGAGGCCCCAGGAGGAACAACCGCAGTGGCGGGGCCAGCTCTGGAGCCCTGGAGTCAGCTCCCGCAGTCACCACGGAGCTCTCCGTCTGCAGGGCCTGGAGGCTCCGGGGCGGGGCCGCTGATGTGCTCAGCTGGGGCAGGAGCGTCCTCGCTGTCCTGCGCCCTCCCGGCCTCTGCCTGTCCCGGGGGAGGCCGGATCCTGGCTGTGTCCTGGCGCCCTGTGCTCCGGAGCCTGCGCTGTTGGATTCGCGCTCCCGCCCCGCAGCCCCCTCCGCGGAGCCGCCCCCGAGCCCCTCCGAGCTGCTCTGGGTCCCGCCGTGCGGTGCAGCCCTTAGGGAGCTCGGCGCACTCTCCCGGGGCGCAGGTGCCTGTCAGTGTCCCCGGGAGCCCGAGGGCATCCCCGCCCTCCTGGGTCCTGCTCCACCTCCCCGCGAGCCCCTTTCCCCCGGGAAGGTCGGTGCAGCTCCTGCTGCTCCGGGACGGGGCTCTCCTGTCCTGGGGACACTCGCCCCGGCCTCAGCCCGGCTCCTCGCGGGACCCCTCCCCCTTGGAGGCCTTTTGTTTCTTTATTTCTTTTTCCCCGTCTTCCTACCTTGATAGAAGCGCGAACTCTTCTCCCTGTAGCATTCCAGCTGGTCTCTTTAGATCTCAGGCCGAATTCGTATATTTTCAGGATGGTTTGAAGGTTATCTAGGTAATTTGGTGGGGACAGGTGACCTGGGGACCCTACTCTTCTGCCGTCTTGCCCCTCCCCCTCTGGCCCAATTATGATAGTTTTAAAATAATCTTTATCATACTGTTGTTGAGTAGAGCTTTCTATAAATGTCAATTATGTTTGGTTTTGTTGTTTGTCTTTTTTTGATTAGTGTAGATCAAATTTTCTATATCTTAATGGATTTTTCTTTCCACTTGTCCTATTTTATACGGAAAGGATTACTTGAAGCTCTACCCACAATATTTGGGTTTTTTTTTTCTTTTGAGTTAAATCAGTTTTTCTTAATGTAATTTGAAACTCTATTATTAGTCACATGTATATCTATCATTACAAAATGTTCACTTTATCCAAGAAAATGTACCTGCCCTAATGTCTACTTTGTCTGATAGCAGTAAGACTGTGGATTTAGCCTTATTATTTGTTTTTACATAGATGCCTTTTTCTAATCTTTTATTTTTTAGCTTATTTATGTCCTTATATGTAAAATGAAGGTTTTTGCACAACACTTTTATCCATTCTGACAACCTTGCCTTTTCCCTGTGCATTTAGACTATCTACACTCAAAGTAATAATTGCTATTATTGGCTTCATTTCAACCATTTTGACATTTGTGTTTTATTTGCCATGTGTGTACTTTGCTGCTTCGTCTTCTTTGTAATAAGAAGTTTCATCTTCTCAACTAGATTTTTAACTGTACTTTTTTTTGGTATGTTTTCTATGGTAACTCTAGTTTTTACAACAGGCATTTTATTCTTACAGTGTCATCTAATATTTTAGGACATTATGATGCAATTTGTGACATAAGAAACTTTTAACCCTGTATTTCAATTTCCTACCCTTATTCTCTGTGTTTCTGTGATTATAAATTTTACTTTTCATATTATATAAAATCCACATTATAATTCATTTATTTTCTTTTATACATTTAAAAATCATTTAAAATTTAAAAATAAGAAAAAAAATCTTATATTTCCTCATAAATTTAACATCTCCACCTTTTCCAGTAGTGCTGATCTCCTACAGACTAATTCTCTCAGCTTTTGCTTCTCTGAAATTGTTTTTCTTTATGTTTTACATGGTATAAATCTAAATGGATAGTTTTCCTTTCCTTCCAGCATTTTAAAGGTGTCATTCCATTGTCACTTGGCTTCTGTTATTTTTGAAGAGATCTTTATAAAAATTCTTACATTTGTCCTTTATATTATGGATATTTCTCTTCTCCTTTTATTCCTTTTTTTCTCCATATTACTGGTTTTCAAAACATTAATTATGGGGATCTCTGGGTGGCTGAGTGCTTTAGTGCTTGCCTTCAGCCCAGGGCATGATTCTGGAATCCCAGGATCAAGTCCCATGTTGGGCTCCCTGCATGGAGCCTGCTTCTCCCTCTGCCTGTGTCTCTGCTTCTCTCTCTCTCTCTCTCTCTCTCTCTTTGTCTCTCATGATAAATAAAATCTTTAAAAAAATTAATTATGATGTGTTTTAATATGTTTTCCTTTGTGTTTTATTGTTTGTTGCTTTTTGAGTTGTTATTTAATAATTTTCCTAATATTTGGAAAATATTCAATCATATTATCTTCACGCATTTTTCACCACTCTTCCCCCTTCCTGAAACTCCAGTTTCATACCTTAGTCCTCTCCATCTTGTCCTCATGTCACTGAGTCCCTGCCCATTTTAAATTCACTAATCTATTTTTTTTCTTTTGCAGTATATAATTTGTTAGTAATTCTTTAAAGGAAAAATTTTTACTTCAAATATAATATTTTTACTTCCAGAACTTTCATTTACTTCTTTCCGAGATCTTTAATTTTGTCTTATTATGTTTGTTTCCGTTTAAAGCTTTGAGCATTTAAAAATATTTATAAATATAATACTATAAAAGTCTTATCTTCTAGTTGCAGTGTGTTTGCCCTTTATTTAATTACTTTTTATTTCTATTAACTGATTTTCCTCCTATTTCTGGTTTATACTTCCTGCTTCTTGGAATGTCTAGTAATTTTTTAGTGCTTGTGGGACACTTTTTTTGTTTGAGTCCTCTTTGTTGAGTTCTATCTGTAAACATGTTTTACAAAGTGTTAAATTAATTTTGGCTAACAGTTTATCATTTGTATACCAGCTACATGCTCTTTAGAATAGCTATTAAGTTTTCTTTGGGGGAAATCTAAAATAGTCTTTAGGCTTGGCAAAGCATTACTACTACGTGAACCTTCTGATACATCTACTAAATATTTATGTATTCAGTGAGGTTTCTCTATTGTGTCTCATGAGGATTAAAACATTTTCAGCCATTTATGAACTCTGAAAATTGTTCATCTGTTAGATCCTTGGTAATTGTTCTCTTCTTGATAGGTTTCATCTCCCAAGATTTGTAGTTTCACCTACACATTTGCAGATTTATGTTCAGCTAGAGACTTATGGTGATCCCATGAAGATTCTAGAGTTTTCTCTGTAGAGCTTCCTTTTCTCCAATATTTTATCCCACAAAATCTGGACACTTTGGAATCCCCAAAAAGTCATTATACCTTAACTCAGAAAGAATAATGGGATTTGTTCAGATTTCCCCTTCTTAAATCTAGAAAGGGAAAATTATAAATTGCATCTAGATTTAAATCTGTCTTTGCAATGATCAATTCATTTCTCTTTTGAAGCACAGTTGTATACTGCATGTGGTCCCAATTATCCAAAAACAGTAATTTCATATAATTTTTCTAGTTTTCTACTTTTGTGAGATGGAAAATCAAAACATATACTCCTTCATAGACAGAATTGAACTAATCTATTTTTATTTATTTTCTTCCTGATGTCAAAATAATAAAAGAATATTTATTTGGCATTTACTCTCAGCCAGGCAGTTTTCTATGTATTTTAAAGTCATTTAATATTATTTTCTCCATTTTCCAACCAAATTTCAAAACTTAGCCATATAAAGTTTATGTGAATTTTCTTGAGATCATATAACAAGAAAAGTAATAAACTCTTTGATGCAAGGCATTCTGACTCCAGAGCCTCCACTCTTTATCACTCAATTTACATCCATCTATAAGCATATCATATTTACTTAAATCATGGGGCTATGAGACATGTTATTTGAATGAATTACTTGATTTCCAAGAGATGGAACTTTGTGATCTCTCTCACTACAACTTTTTCGTTCAATACCAATCAATTCTTCAATCTTCATTGAAATTGCTCTTCACTAATATCAAGACCTCTGGGTCCTTATCCTCTTCCCATTCTTAAAGTCGAATCAGGATCCTCCCTTTACCTATACACCCCTATAGCTTTTACAAACACATTCCTTATTTTCCCCTCTGCTTTCATATTGTGTTCTCCTAACATATCATTTCTTCAGGGATCTCCAGTTTGAAGAAATTTGCTATAGAGGACCACAGGACCATATCTATTGTTTGTATTCCATTCTCCAATTAATTACCAGAACAGGATAAGCAAGATAGACAAAAGGGATACAATGCTTAGAATCAAACTCAATCCCTTCAATGTGGAAAGTTCAAAGAAAATTTGACCTACTTTTAATGTTGACTGTATTAAAACCGGTGACTTACAAGGTTATGCAACAGTAATTTCTAGGTATGAGATTATTTTCCATTAGCCTTATCATCATATATTTTGTCTAACTTTCATTCCTTCTGTACCCTGGAGACATGATTATGACATACTGCATCACACATCTCCATGATCCTCTTAGTTCTAGCAAGAAGAAAAAGAAGGAGAAGAGCAAAGTATTTTGTTTCTAATCCATCAGGTTGTGTTACTCCTCTTTCAAGTTGCTCTACTCACACAGCTCCAGCTCTCATAAGGCATCAATAATGCCATTTCCTTTCGTTGCCCTTCAAGTACAGGGAAATAATAAATTCATGCTGTAGTTAGTCCACAGATAAGATATTAATTCAATAAACTTTTCCTACACTCTTATAGTAAAAACTTCATTAAATTATCTTTTAATCCCAGCCTAGAGTGTCTTTTGGGTCCTGCTGGGACTCTGCCAGATAAATCATGCCAGACAAAAATTCATCAATTAGCATGTATAATAATCTTCAACAATTTTCTAGAACACTACAGAAGATTATGATCATGAGTGCAATCTATGTGAGAGATGATTTCATAAATAGCAAGATATCAGTCATAAGCTTTGAGATGCCTGGGTGGCTCAGGGGTTGAAGTGTCTGCCTTTGGCTCAGAACGTGATCCTAGAATCCAGGATCAAGTCTGGCATCAGGCTCCCTGTGGGAAACCTGCGTCTCCCTCTGCCTATGTCTCTGCCTTCTCTCTGTGTCTCTCATGAATAAACAAATAAAATCTTTAAAAATGAAACAGAACAAAACAAAACAAACAAACAAACAAACAAACAAAAAGAAAATGAGCTTTGGTACAGGAAAATCTCCAATCTTTGTAGGGAGGGACTAGTAATGCTAAGGCTTATTTCCAGATCTAACAGAGGACCATGGTACCTTCATATTAGCAAAACAAGAACCTCAAACATGGAATAAAACTGAATGATTTGGCTAGTTGAAGAAAAAACAGGAAGAAACATAGAAACAAAAATTAAACTTAACAAAATTGAAAGCTCAGTTGGGTAGCCCAGAAAACTGCAGAGGAAGTGAACATAGAAACATTCCAAAGGACAGGGTAATGATAGCATGGATTTGTGGGCCTCTCTCCAACTACACTGGTATTAGAGTAAGATTGGCCTGAGACTGTCTCAATTTGGTTAGTTTATAATTTCATCCTAAAGTAATAATAGTATTCCCTTTTATTCTGACAAAGTGTCATTCTATATTAAGATGATATAATTCCCAGAACTTCACCCTTTCTCTATCAGTATTTCTTGATCTCATTAGGAAGACTGTTACTGGTCCAGGAAGGTCAGATATCTGGATCATCAACCATCAGAAGGAAAAGATCAGAGGGCACAGATTTAGTCCATTGATGAGTCTCTGCTAAGAAGCCACTCTCATTAGTGTCAACTATGGCTTTGTGTTCTGTGTTGGAAACATAAGAGGTAATAATTAGGTTTAAAAACAAGCATGAATGTAGTATAACCAAAATTTGATTTTGAAAAGCTTCATTAGCAGCTTGATGGACAATGGGTAGTTGTGTGGAGACACCACTGGAAGGAATAGTGGACCCTACAAAAATTTGGGAAAGACATCATATAAACACAACTTTAAACACTGGAAATAGAAAGTAGAAATATATTTTCTATAAATGAATTATCAAGTATTAGCAATATTTTGAATGTAGGGATGAAAGATACAGACAGAAAGTAGTCAAATGCAACTTTGGTTTCCAGGCTAAATGACTGAATGCATATCAGTATCATTGACTAAGATCAATAAAATTAAAGGAGACAGACACATCTTTAGGCAAAAGAAAGCATGTGCAGTATTCGACATAATAAAAATAGTTGTCTTAGTGGACCTCAAGTTTTATCTCAGTGATATAAAACTCTGGTAAGAATATAGTTCCCACTCTTACAATAAGAAAAAAACTACATTAACATGCAAACTTAGTGATTTGTCCAAAGATTAGGTTGCAGAGCAAACAAATAACAGGTAATATGGAGAGATGTTGGTGCCTGCAGGGGGAAATACAACTCAACATACTTGGTGGATATGTTGCTGAATGCCATGTAAGCCAGTTAGAAGATTGGTCTAGAAATTTTAAATAAATTTTAAAAGACACAGGCTTAATTCCCCACCACTACACTAATAAGTACAAGAAAAAGCATAGCAGCTGAGAAGATTGTATTGTCTGCTAAGGGTATATTTTCCCTGGGGAGCAGTGTGAAAGAAAGATCCACAACCTAGTGAAGAGTCCCAAAGACAAGCAGGGAGCAAACACTGAGTAAAATCCTTTAGCAAATTAACTCACTCCATAAACAAAAGATATCAAAAGAGCAACTTGAAGGCTCTAGTACTCTGAGGGTTACTAAAACAATAATAAACCTCAAACACCGTCCAACTACTGACAATATCAACACAAATCCCCACTTTAAAGTCTTAACAGAAGGAAAGTCATAAACAAACATACTTCTGTATTTACTGTTATGTATACATATGATTTTCAACCAAAAATAATGAGGCATAACAAAAAGCAAAACATTTTTTTCTGAAGACAAACTAATCTTCAGAATCAAAATTAAGTAACATACAGATAGTGAAACTAACATAAAAGGGATTTTAAATATTATTAATATGCCAAATTCTCCAGTGGAGAAAGTAGAAAGTATATAAGATCAAATGTAAATCATTTCAGCAGATATATGGAAACTCTAAGAATTATATAAATGGAAATTTAGATTTTTTTAAACCACAGAAATACCGAAGAATGCCTTTGATAAGCTTATCAGAAGACTAACTAGTTGAGGAAATTATCAGTGAACTTAGAAACAGGTTAATAGAAATTTTACAAAATGAAATGGAAAGGAAAAAAGAAGTTAAAAAATTCAACAAAGAACTCAAGAACTGTGGGAAAATATCAATAGTTTAACAAATTAGATTCCTAGCTGGAAAAAAAGGGAGAAAATAAAGTATAAGAAATAGATAACAGTAAAAGAAATGGCTCAGAAAAAATGCAAATCAGTGGCAGGCACCAAACCACAGAAGTTCAGAAAACAACAAGTAGGATAATAAATACAAAATAAACAAACCTGCCCATATAGCATGTTATATTTAAACTTCCCCAAATTAAAGACCAAAAGAAAACCTTGAAGGAAAGCTGAGGGGCGAACATTACCAGCATAATTATTATTTACAGAGGAAGAAAGATCAGAATTACAAGAGACAGTTTTCCAGAAAACCATCTCTCAAGCAAAATTTGAGAGCATTGATTGTCAAAAGAGATATTCTATAAGAAGGTATTTCTTCTGGAATAAGAAATATGAAATAAGGATGTAAGAGATTCAGGAACATTGGAGTGCTTGGTGACAATGATATGCAAGGGACTTTTTAGGGAACTGAGTGGTACTGAGGTGATGCATATACAGTCATTCATGTCAAGTCCCATACGATTGTACATCACAAACAGAACATTACTCTCTGAAAGTTTTTAAAAATCAACCAGAATGTTGGTATTTTTTTACTAGATATGTAAGACTGAAGACAAAAATTTGTGCATAAAGAGTGTACTCTACTTGATAAATTCTGACGCTACTTTACAGTATTGAACAAATAAGTAAATAGTATACATACTTATATTTCTAGCTTCCTTACTGAGTAGGCCTAGAAAAAGTAACACCCTAGTAACAATGAAAACTCCTAGAACCCAGCTATTATTATTCCAATGCCACTCCTGGATTAAACTAAAGAGAGATCCTTGGAGAAATGCTGATTGTAAACCTAGGAAGGGACAAAATACAAGATGTGCCTGGAGCATGTTGTAGTGCAAGAAAGTAAGGCGATGCTTTAAAAAAAAAAGGCAAGTGAAGAATCCAGTTCAAAAGGACACAGCAGCCAATGTGAAAGAGCTCCCGGGGCCAAAGTTGTAAGAATTTGAGCAACAAAATAAATAATGATAGTATTAAATTATAACCTAAATGTGTAAAATAAATATGCAAGACTCCATACTGATATAAGGAAATGATTGAATAAATTAATGAGAGAGAAAGGACAACTTTTCCTTACAGGAGAGTTTTAAATATTAACTTTGGAAGGACCAGGAGAAGCAGAAAATCACTACTGGAAAACCATCATGCTGCTGCCAAGTTCCACTAAGAAATACTAAAATTGGTGGGAAAAACTTTAAGTAGAAAAACAATAGCTGGGTAGCATAAAAATATCTCCCACAAATAATGTAATACATTATTTGTTCTGATGTTCTAATATAATCCCATAAATTCTCTGATATTTCCCTCTTCAGAATGTGGGCCTTAATCCACCTGCCTTGAGTGTGACTGGAAATAGGGCCTCACTTCCAAGAAATAGGGTTTTGAAAAGGAGAAAATATACTAACTTTACAATGGAGAAACCAGGAAGACACCATGTCAAACAAGGGTTTACGTTTAACATAACTAAAATAAGTTATGTTGATGTCACGCACCTGTAAGTACTAAAAGAAAAAGATGCTTCACCTTTGTGGCATGCCTTCCCAGTTTTTATAGCCCCTGCCTAATCATGAAAAAACATGAGGCAAATTCAAATTGAAAAATTCTTGAAATTATTTACCAATACTTTTCAAAAATATCTTCATGAAAACGTGAAAACTTTTTGGTTCTCTTTCCAGACCTGGCTGACAAGGAGGTTCCATCATGGGAGTCAGCATCCACCACAAGGAGGAGCCCAAGAGCCAGGACATCTACCTGAGACTGTTGGTCAATTTGCACAGGTTTCTTTCCCCATTAGCCTACTCTACCTTTAGCCAACTTGTGTTGAAGTGGTTGTTCATGAGTTGCACCAACCCACTTCCTCAGCCCCAATCCTGGATGATCCAGAAGATGAAGCTGCCTGACTGGGAAAACAAAATAGCTGTTGCTGTAGGCACTATAACTTATGATGTGCATGCACAGGAGGTGCCAAACTGAAGGTGTGTACACTGCGCCTGAATAGCCATGCCTGGAGTTACATCCTCAATGTTGGGGCAAGAGCCTCACCTTCAACCAGGTGGCCCTAGACTCTCTCAAGAACTGTGGTACTATCTTGGTCTCTGGTCCAGACAGGCCCTGAGAAGTATACAGGAATTTCAGTAAGGCCACAAGAATCCCATATAGCCACAACAAACTCCACTTGCAATCAATCCAAGGGCTAGAAGTTCCAGTGCCACAGAGGCTCCAGAGCCAGCCAGTACAAAAACTAACCACAGATCCTGCCTTATTTTTAAAAAGATTTTGGATATTGGGGAATTTTTTTTTTTTTTAATTTATATTGATAGAGCAAAAATGTGCACGCCAATAGGGGAAATAGGAGGGGGAAAGGGAAAAACCGACTTCATGCTGAGTAAGGAGCCTGAGGCTAGCTCCATCCCAGGACCCTAATATCATGACCTGAATTCAGATGAATTGTCCTTTGACTGAAGTCAGATGCTTAATGGACTGAGCCACCCAGGTGACCAAAAGGAAAAATTTTTGAAAAAAGAAATAGTGTTTTGCTGAGGTTGCTAGAATATCATTGCATACTTCCCATAGACAGCAAGTTCTTGTAAAAAAGCCAACTTCTTTGGTATCTGTAATTTAAAATGTGAGGGCCAACACAGCTGGCATGCATAAGGAGCACAGTACAAAGTCCAGTTAATAAATTCACAGTCTGAATGTGTGAAAATAGGGAGAGTAGGCCAATATTTTTTCCTTACACAGGTATTTCTTTTGTAATAATTAAAAATTAAATTAAGTAGCTAAATTTTCTATTCTTCACCAATGCATTAAATTTGTATTTAGAGTAACAGAATATGAAAGAAATTGCTATTGATTTTTTTTTATAGTACAGTTTCCTGCTTTCAGATTATTCCTATTGGAGTTTATTTAAAAAGTCATAAAATTGAACCTCAAGGAGCAAATTTGAACATAATATTTCAAATAGTCATAAGAAATTAGTCCCATAATTATGAAAATTCATGATAATGGAATAAAATGTTAACATATAAGCCAGTAATTCTATATACAAAATAAATCTACAAAATTAACCCTGTTATTGGCCTTGATTGAAATCTAAAAACCTTTTTATAAAATAAACAATGATTTTGAGAATTGTGGTGTTTATAAAGAAAATTTTGTAAACAAATTTTAAAAGCTACATGGTTGGTCATCATTAAAAATAAAGTTAGTAATGTATGTTGGAAAAAATAAAACAGTTCTGAAATAAAAGCACTAATAAAATCATTTAAATTAACAATTCATTAAATATGCTGTTTTTAAAAACTATTTCGGAAAGTAAATATTGGATGATTGAGTAGAAATACTTTCCTTATTTCTCCTATTAAATATAGCTGAAACACCTGGACATTCTATATAAAACACATATAAACAGAAACTGAAAAGTATAGAAAATACAGGACTTGAAAATGACATGACAAAGAGTTCCCTGTTTTTTTTCTGCTCTTTCATACTTCTCAGACTGAGTTCTGAGAAGCCATCAATGTGAAAACACTAACAGGCACAGATAAAAATGTCCTTTACTCTCTCTAGTCAAAGGACAAGGAATGGGGCAACCTCAAAAGGCATAAAACTTAGACAATAACCAAACTGGTCTGGACAAACACCAGAGAAAAGCTGCAGCTCCAGCCATACCAACAAAGGCCAAGTGGGGAGCTTAGATTCCACCCTTTGCTGAACTGCAATGAGATACCCTGTTTGTGCTGTGGTGGAAAATTATACAAAGCTTAGCTTAAATTTTAAAGATCTCAAATCAACAACGTAACTTAATACCTTATGAGACTATATGAATAAGAAAAAGCTAAACAGAAAGCCAACTGAATGAAGGAAATAATAAAGATGAGATCAGAGCTAAATGAAGCAAAAACAGAAAAACAAAACAAAACAAAAAACAAAAAACAACAACAAAAAAGCAAACCAAGAGTTAATTCTTTGAAAGCACTACCAAAATTGAGGAACCTTTATCTAGAATGTCCAAGGGAAAAAGAGAGAAGAGAAAAACAAGTTTAAAAAAGGTTGGAAGGGGATCCCTGGGTGGCGCAGTGGTTTGGCGCCTGCCTTTGGCCCAGGGCACGATCCTGGAGACCCGGGATCAAATTCCATGTCGGGCTCCCGGTGCATGGAGCCTGCTTCTCCCTCTGCCTGTCTTTCTGCCTCTCTCTCTCTCTCTCTCTCTGTGTGATTATCATAAATAAATAAAAATTAAAAAACAAATCAAAGCCTTATTTCTTAAAAAAAAAAAAGTTGGAAGAAGCAAAATTACAAATAGTTTTGCAAGGAAAAAGGACTATGTACAATTGTAGGCCAATGAAATGGATAATTTATGTAAAATGAACAAAGTTTTGAAATGCACAAACTACCAAGATTGAATCACAATGAAACAAAAAATCTGAATAAATCTATAACCAGTATGGAGATTGAATAAGTATCAAAAATCTCTCAACAGCAACAACAAAAAACCCAAGGCCAAATGGCTTCATTCTACTGAGTTTGAATTCTACCAAACATTTAATGGAACTAAATAGAGAGCCCCAAAATAGCCCCATGCAACATAGTCAAATAATTTTTTAAAAGCAATTTAATAGAGGAAGGCAAACCTTTTCAACAAATGGTGCTGGTGTAATTGAATATCCAGAAGTTTTTTTTTTTTTTAAAGGAGATGATATAAACTTCACAAATTAAAAGGAGAAAATTAAAGTTGTTTATAGATTTATACATAAATGTAAAACTATAGCACTTTAGAAGATAACAGGAAAAATCCATGGTACCAAGCATGTATGGCCTGGTGAAAAGTTCTTAGGCATGACAACAAAAACATAAAGTACATAAAGCAAAACATTTAGTAAACAAAAATTCATGCGATTAAAATATTTGATCTACAGAAGACTCTTAAAAAGATGAAAAGAGAAATTAGACCCTGAGAAGATATTGTGAAATTACAAATTTTACAAGGGACTCATTTTTAGAATAAATAAAGAACTCTCAAAATCAACCATAAAATAACAAACAACCGAAATGGAGTACTGTTAGATGATATACGTAGGTCACTCTACAGTGTATATCTTATATTTATAGCACATCTCAGTTGAGATTAGCCATACTTCAAGTGTTCAAAAACATGTGTGGCTAATCGCTTCCATATTGTACAAAGCATATTTAGATCTTCCATAAACATAGCCCCCTTCCCTTGGCAAGCATTTTATTCATGCTTTAGAAGAGCCATGTTTCTCCAGAATAATCGATAACTTCCGCATCACATTTCTCAGCCCCATGCCCATCACTAATGGATCACAACACTCTTTATGCTATGCCAGGATATGGTCCTGGAACCTCTCCCAACTGCCCTCCAGGCAGCAGAACAACTGATCGGTATGTTACTTGGAGAGGAGGCCGTCCTGAGAAGCAATGGAAAGCAGGGTGCAGAGGGTGACTATGAACATTTTTCAGGTCTTTTAACTTCAATTGTTTCAGACAGCTGTCTTTTTGTATTCTTTTCTCCTCTCTCATACTTCCTTTCATATATGAAGTCATGTTGGAAAGGTCAAGGGCTTTTGGGGGACGGGGGAAGCAGAGCACATGTGATTACACGTAGTAAATGACAGGCAGATAAAAAGCCCAAACCAACTGGGTTTAAGCATGATAAAATGACTCTCAAAGCCCATAGAGCTGAAACAACCCTCATTAGAAGTGTTATAATTCTCAGGGGACCAAACATCAACTAAATATTTAGGGTAGAAAACAGGAGTCAGTGAAATTGTATAATACCAATCCATAAGTAAACTTGAAACTTGGTACATAAAAGTACATAAACATATATAAGTAAACATTTGCAACCAAAATTCAAGGTTGTATATGTAAATAATTCATATTTTCCACGGTTCATTTTATGTTCAATATAAATGGCTCTTCCTCCTCCCTTCTCCTTGCCATGTACAATTGGAGAACCCCATAGAATTATAAAGTCAGCATCCTAACTTATTTTCTTATCTCTTGTCTTGCCTCCCCACCCCACTTCCCACTCCTACTTACCTCATCTTCTCCCCCAGAGAGATGTGAGATAATTCCATGTTGTTATCTTACCTAAAGTTCTTGAAGAAGTCTCCGTTGTCTAACATTTCTACATTAAGTAGCTAATCATTGTAGAAAAAAACCTTAATAGGAAGATTCTAAGTTTCCTTTTCAGTTTTTCTTCTAAATTCTAAAAACATAACTCTACATTCTGCTTCACAGAAATTACCACTAGCTTTTATGAAAAATGCAAACACATAAAAAGCTCTCAATAATATCTATCTGCTTGTACCTGACATAACTGTATTTCCCTTTAACTTTTCCAGTCTTGAGAAAACTTATTTGTCTGTGATCAAGTACCATTCTTTGCAAGGCATTTCAAGAAAAAGTGTCTAAAACCCCTCCTTTTCTAACATATGCTAGAGCAAAGAGCCAGCTCTTCCTGTGTGTTCCTCAATTTTTTATAGTTAATGTGTAGGAGCAGTTTTAATGTTTAATAAAGTGAGTTTTTGAGTACCCTGCACTAAACATTATTAAAGGGTAGGCCATTTCTATTCATATTTTACTTCCATTACCCGGCACACTGTTCAATAAATATTTGCTAAATGAGTAAATGAGTATTGAATATGCCTCACTGTGGACATGACATAAATTTTTCTCTAAAACAATATGTAAAAATGACCTATGACAATAAATGCAAGGCCAAGAAATGGTGATTTAGTACTAGGACATATTTTATATCTTGTACAACTGATGTCTTTGCTTCCTTTCATCAATATTGCAATTCATTTAGAAGCAATCATATGCTCTATAAATCTTAGTTTTCTGAAGTTCATGTATCAAATCATGGTCTCCAGCTTTAAATATTTTTGGTTTTTATCCCTTTGCAACCATAATTCAAATTGCCTCTTAAAAACATTCAACACTTTGAGGATAAAAATGTGTATTATTAGAAGATTAATGATTACAAATAGTAGCTATGATCGATGTCTGATCATTCATGAATGAAGAGCTATCCTTACCAAACTTATGATCTAATCATTTTCTAACTTTCAAAATTTAAACCTAACTACTGATATACAAACACATTTCTTTTGGTGTTAATTTAAGGTCATTTCCTATACCAATTTCAATTATAGTTAACTTAATCATAGCTATTTATACAATTAGTTAATTTTAACATTACATATTTTCTAAATTTCTATAATTTCATATTTTTCATTATTAAAATAATAATTCTATAATCAATAACATAAAATAATTTAAAATAATAGAATAAATGATTATTTACAGATTATATATTTAATATATAGTTTAAATATTGAATATAAATATATTTATATTTATGCAACTATACATTATAAATTATAAAAATAAAATATATATTAAATTATATATGTTATTTCACATATTCATATGATTTAATATATATTAAATTATATATTAAATATATAAAATATATTTATGAATAATAATGAAATCATTCAAAATAAAAGTAATAAAGTAAAATACTTATATAATTATAATAATTATATATAATAATCTAAATATAACATAATAATATAAAATTATAAATTTTATTAATTATAAAATATTTTTATATTTATATGTAATATGTTATATTATATCTAATATTTCATTTATTATAATATGGAATATTTATATTTTCATAATATTTAAAATTATACATTTTATATTATAATATAATGTGCATTATATATTATAAAATATATATTTTACATATGTGTAGATACACATATATTTGTATATGTGGATATATACCTATATTTGTACATGTATATATATATGTGTATATCTATATATATTTTATATTTGTATATATTCATAAATTTATAAATTTTAGTAATATATATAGTGAATTAATTATAGTTAATTTCAGAACCGAGATTTTTTATTTGTTTCTGGGGAAATTGTGATTATAATTCCATCATTTTTAGAGCAGAAAAATGCTTTTGTGTACATGGCTAGTGCTGATATCTAATTATCAAGTAAGCAGCGCTTACTAATGAGAAGAACAAACCCATAGCCCTTCAGTGATTGTGGAAGTAAATATGGAAATCTAAAGCTACAAAATAACAGAGTTAGGATGCAAGAGTGCACTGCAAATAGTTCAAGATACAAAACCACATAGTAATTCAAAGAATATCAGATGCTTCAAGGGAAATATCAGTACGAAAAGAAGACCTGTGTTTGTTGAATCAATTGACAAATATTTTGGATATATTTTCTCTTTCAAATGTATTTAGAATAATCACAGAATTAGATTATTTCCCATCTGACTGGAGTGGTTTCTTTTCCTTCCTCAGTCTAGTAACATACTGCTTTCCCTTTGCCATACACTCGGAGTTTCTCCATTTCTTTCACTTTCATATGATTCTGTTCATATTTCTGTTATAGCACTTAACACCTTTTGCTGCAAATTATCTGTTTCTATTTCTCTCCCTCCACCATTATAATAAAATCTCTTCAAATTTAGGGAGTGGATTTCAATTAAAAATATCTAAGCAAATCCTAGCACTGTGCCGTTACATTGCTAGCACTTGGTTCTTAATAACACTTTGTGTTTTTTGTTCGAAGCAATGATTAGTGTAACTCTGCAAAGTGCACAGATATGGTCAACTATTAGCTCCTATAGGAAGTGAAAACGCTACAGGTTAGCTGCAAGAGAACTCCCTGAATTTCAGAAAGTTCTAGTCACACAAGGTGAATACTATATCCAAAAGTCTTAGATTTCTAACACCTGAATTATTAGAACCCAGCAAATTGCAAAGTTTCTTTACTCTAAAACAGTTGTAAAGGATTCCTTTACAATGACAAAGAATCACTTCTGAAATTAAGTGTGAGAACATGCTAGAAGAAACATGGTTGCCTTTTTCAGAGAAATTTCTCAATATGAATACATTATAAGAGGATATTAATGGAAAGCAGAGACTTAGATACCCAAAATTCAAAAGAATATGAAAGCTCAAAGGGAGGTTTAAGACCACAAGGCAGAAATTTCAAAGTAATAGGACAGAAACCATTTCACGGGCTATAAAACCCAAAAGGAAGATATAAAGTGGTAGGGAGTAGCACTGAGGGTCTATTCTTTGAAAATATCTCTTTGCTTAAAGAGATAATCTATACCTAAGTCTCCTCTCCTGCCCATCAGGAAGGAGAATAAGGGATTCTGTTCTTTTTTTTTTTCTTTTTCTTTTTTTTTTCATTTCAAGTCTAGAAAGAAAATAAGACCATTAGGGACTTATCCCTACAGTTTGGGGATGTAGTGGACTACTGTCTGACTCACAACAAATCCGAGAGATCAGGACTAGGCACTTTCTCTAACACCTGAGTATGAGAGAGATGGTTTAGCTGGGATTTTCTTGCACTCTAAATGTTGACAGGACCAAACACGCATAGGTGTAAGTGGTGTGGGCAAGGAACAGAGCCATGGACACCCTTGTTAAAGTTTGTATGGGGACTTTCTGAAATGGTAGCATTAAAGAATAGAATGATTGGAAGGGCAGGGGCAAGGGATCCAAAAAGAAACCTCAGGAAAAAAGAAAACCATTCTTGTACCTATAGGGAAAGAATTAAGCTTTGAGCTTCTGCAGGCTGGAAGTGTAGGAACCCATTTTATGATGGGACCTGTCAAGAAAGAATATTCTGACCTTTTATTTAAAGTGGGATTGGGAAAAAATAAAGTGGGATTGGGGAAGGAAGTGTGTGAAAATAAGAAAATAGGTAATAATGCTTGTTTCTAGAATTATGTCCCCATTTACAGTAAGCTTCATGTGGAGAAAGGTAGTTCGCTGGGACAATGAATGTAACTTAAAGCTACTATGGAGCTTTTATTACTTGAAAGCAAGCATAAAAGTAAGTTATGCCACTTCCTGGAACAGGTTAGATGAAGACAAAAATAAAATTAATTTCTATTTACATTTCTCAAGTTGTGCTTTTTGGGCACAGCAGGTACAGTTTGCTTTATTAACTAGCTAAGAGATTGTTTAAATAGTATTTAATAATTTAATATGAAATGTTTTATGTTACAGGGAAAGTTGTAATTATATCGTTCATGTGCTTTTGTAATAGAAATTAAATCCAGACGAACATAGGCATTTTAAAAGGCAAGAGTTTGTGCATGGGTTTCTAACCTCGTTTTGTCAACGCTCAGCTCAAGCGTTAGTACGAGGATGTGAGCCAGGTTTGCTTAAGACTGCCCCCTGGAGAAAGAAACTGCTACATTCCATTTCTCTGGACTCATAGACAAGAGAAAGAAAAAACTTCTGCTTCCTTAAATAATTTCAATTGAAATATAGTTTATGTTCAGTGAAATTCAGAGATCCCTGATGTATAATTCAAGCAGAAACTGTTCTGTTCAAATTAAGTAAAGAAGAAAGTAATCTGATCTTTTTTGTGTACCCTAGGCTGCTTTTACTCCACATTGTTCAGTTTTTAAAAGTGTTGCTTTTCTTATTAATTACTCCCAAAAAGTTCATTGTATTTGTATCGGCAACTGCTCAAATTTCTTAATTAGAAGATAAACATCATCATAATACAGCTGACCTTTGAATAACGCAAGGGTTAGAGGTGCCAATCTTAATCTAGTTGGAAATTCCACATATGACTTTTGACTTCCCCAAAACTTCTAATAGCCTACTGTTAACCAGAAACCTTACCAATAACTTAAACAGTCAATTAATGCATAATTTGTGTGTTATATTACTGTATACTTTGTTCTTGCAATAAAGCGACCTAGGAAAAAGAAAATGTTATTAAGGAAACCATAAGGAAGAGAAAATATATTTACAATAATGTACTGCTAAAAAATAAAATTTCCCATAACTGTTGAATCACTGTATTGTACATAACACTCTAAAACTATACTAGAATCAAAATTTTAAAAAATAAGAGGCAAAAAAAAAATCCACCTATAACTGGATTGCATAGTTCCAACCTCTGTTGTTCAAGGGTCAACTTTACATCATGACAGCATTTACTTGTCAACATGAGTTTAAGTTTAATAGGGCCAGCCTATCAGTTTCTCTGTTTCTCTTTCTGTTTAGGATGTTAGTGGTATATGTCATATTGAAGCATAACTCCATTATTATAGGAAATATTTTTTAATTATTTTATTTATTTATTCATGAAAGACAGAGGGACGGAGGGAGGGAGGGAGAGAGATAGAGAGAGAGAGAGAGAGAGAGAGAGAAAGAGGCAGCAGGAGAAGGAGGCTCCATGCAGGGAGTCCCATGTGGGACTCAATCCTGGGACTCCAGTCCCACCTTGGGCTGAAGGAAGGTGCTAAACCGCTGAGCCACCCAAGCATCTACAGGAAATTTTTTTTTAAGATTTATTTATTTATTTATGATGAGAGAGAGAGAGAGAGAGAGAGAGAGAGAGAGAGGCAGAGACACAGGAGGAGGGAGAAGCAGGCTCCATGCAGGGAGCCCGATGCGGGACTCGATCCCGGGACTCCAGGATTGCACCCTGGGCCAAAGGCAGGCGCCAAACCGCTGAGCCACCCAGGGATCCCCCCCCCCTATTTTTTAAGATTTATTTATTTATTTATGATAGAGAGAGAGAGAGGCAGAGTAGGAAATATTTTTTTATTAGAGTTAAGGGTATAAACAAAGTTTCCTTCCATTAGGCTAAGATATCAAGGTTACAACAAATTCTTTTTGGTAGAAATGGTAAATATAGGCCTGATTGGTTTGATTTGATTTAATATTTATTTAATATTTAATACTTTATTGAATAAAATGAATAAATTATATGTAATAATTTATAAGTTTAATATGTACAGCATGTTATTTTGATATATTTATATATTGTGATATGATTGCCATGATAGCAATATTAATTATATTATATAATTATGGTTCAATATTGTTGCCTATATTCATTACACTGTCATTAAATTTCTGTGGCTTATTACTACTCATTACAGTTACACCCTTAAACACCATCAATCTTATCTCCTTCCCTCATCCTCTTTCAACTAGCATTTTACTCTGGTTTTTTACAGGTTTTTTTTTTTTTTTTTTTTTTTTTTTAGATTTCACATATAAGTGATATCATAGAATACTTGTAATTTGTAGAGGAAGAGAAACAATTAACAAAAAGCAAAGAATACCTACAAAATGGGAGAAAACTTTTACAAACTGTATATCATTTAAGGGGTTAATATCCAAAATTTATAAATAACTCATATAATTTAATGACAACAACAACAAAAACTTGATTAAAAAATGACCAGAAGAACAAAATAGGCATTTTTCCAAAAAAGATATACAATAGTCAACGGGCACATGAAAAAAAGCTCGACATCACTAATCATCAGGGAAATGCAAATCAAAACCACAATGAGGTATTACCTTACACCTGTTGGGATGGCTATTGTCAAGAAGACAAGAGATAACAGAGGCTGGTGAGAATATGGTAAAAAGGGAACACTTAAACATTGTTGGTGGGAATGTAAATTGTCCCAACCACTATGGAAAACAATATGAAGTCTCCACAAAAAAATAAAAAAATTAAAGATCAATCTATCACATAATCCAACAATTCCACTTTTGGGGATATCTTCTAAAGACAAGAAAACAGTATTTCGATGAAATATATACAAATGAATCATTTTTGATGTGCTATATCTATCAATGGAATATTATTCATCCATGTGAAAGGCAGATATCTTGCTATTTGCAACAGTATGGATGAACCTTGAGCACATTATAGAGTTCTCTGGTGGACCCTGAGCTGAATGAAGTGAGTCAGACAGAAAAAGATAAGTACTGATTTATTTTAGATTTTATTTATTCATTTATGAGAGACACAGAGACAGGCAGAAACATAGGCAGAGGAAGAAGCAGGATCCCTGCAGGGAACCTGATGCAGGACTCGATTCCAGGACCCCCAAGATATACAACATGAGCCAAAGGCAGACACTCAACAACTGAGTCACCCAGGTGGCATATATATACATACCTTAGTAATTTAAATGTATAATGTTGATCTTTCTCATTTTAATTTTTCTACCTGTCCTCCAGGGATAAATTTAGATGTCATGAAGGAAGCAAATGTCTTGGTGAATATGACCTAACTATAGTTTGGGGTGAATGGTAATAAGTGTATGAAGTAACAATCTCTATAAAAGAGAATAGAGCTGAAGTAATGGAATAGAATCCAGCTATAGAGAAGACTATAAGTCACTAAGCATTCCCACTGTACAACAAGGATAATTGTTGTTTATGAGGTTCCATCTGCTGAATTTTTGGGTGTGAAGAAAGCAATTTAGAACACCAAGTATGTATTAACATTAGCACATTCATATTTCTAATTTCATTTCCTAATGTTTCTTCACGGTTTTTTTTTTTGCTTCAAAAGTCAGCTATATTACACAGTTGACCCTTGAACAACATGGGTTTGAATTGTGTGGGTATACTGATACTGATACATAGATTTGTTGTATTTTCTCTTCTTTATGATTTTATTTTATTTTATTTTATTTTTTTTCATAAGTGAACTATTTATTCCCTTGTATACAATCTATAAAAGTTTTCACGTCTTTCCCCCCCTCGTTTACCAAAAAACAACATATCTATTTAGTCTGTTTTAAAAGCACAGATGTTTAACTTGATGACAGCACATAAGAATTTGTATTAAACAAAGATTGTACTTGAAGATGCCAAACAGGGAAACCACTCTGGATAAATCATATCCACTGGCATTCCAGAGCCTCCTCTAAGGTTTTTGCCCAAGTAAAATGTCCATCGACAAGACGTTTGGATTTTCATTTGTTGGTTCAGCAAACACCAAGAGCTTATTGGGATGAAAGACACTAAGCTCAGGCTGATTCATGCATCACAAGTCCCAGAACCAAAAGCCCCGGCCCAGGGCACCCCTCATCCTTTCTAGGTGAAGGATGTTAAATGCAGGTTCAGGATGGATCTGCGAGCGTTAGCTTGATCTCCGACGCCACCTACAGGTCACACTGCGTTTCCCCTTCGCTGCAGCAGGGAGACCTGAAGTCCCGCGCGCATCTGTGCATCTAGAATGCGTTACCGAACCATCCAGAATCCATTACTGAACAGGGTGGGGATGGAGAGCCCCACACACCTTAATCAGCCTAAATGGAAGAACGTAAGGAGAAGTGGAACGTTCCTCTTACATCATCCTACAGAGGAGTCTGCCTTTTTATTAGAAGACAATGATAAAAGGAACCACACCAAGGCATAAGGCGAACACTCCTAACCATCACCCGAGTTAAGAAATAGAACCTTTCCGGCTGTCCCCAGGCCCTCCACGTGTCCCCGCCGTCCTCTTCCCCTTCCGCTAAACGACATACATCAGTTTAGTTTCCTGCGTGGTCTGGAGAGTTTCATAATGCCATCGGAGGCGGGTGGAGCTTTAGGATCGGAATCCAGCATGAAACTATCCCTACTGGGATAGAGCGGCGCGCAATGGAACCCCCACCTTGGAACCACCGGGTCACAGCCAGTGGAGAAGGTGCACGGGGGAGAAGAGAGCAGGTGCAAGGGGGGTCTCCGTGGTGTTGCTCCGGCCTGCCTCTCTTGCCAGGGGCTGCAGCCGTGGCCTCCAGGGCCTGTCAAGTTGGGGCAGCCGACCCCACTGGAACTGGCAACTTGAGTCTGGCTTGATGGGGGTGTGGGTAGTGGGGGGCTGGCCCGCAGCATCTGTCTGGGATTCGGACAGCTGACCGCCCTCTTTGGCTGATCTAGAGGCACTGGCTGGGCTCCAGCGACGTCTCCAGCTGCCCCGTGGAGACCAGGGTGCCCAGCTGCCCCGAGGCACTGCTTTCGGGTGGGAAGGTGACCAAGTCTGAGTTCTTGGTCTCACTCTGGTCATTGTGCTGCTTCTTATGGCATCTCAGGGAGTCGTCCCTGACGAAGGAGGCACCGCAGGTCTCGCAGCGGAAGGCCCGCTGGGTCACTATTTTGGCCACATGCTGGGAGCTGCCCCCGCGGGGCCCTTCCTGGCCCTGCGGGGCCTGGTTCTCCGTTTTGGTCTCGTCCCTGTGCACCTTGTCAATGTGCTTGGCCAGGCTGCTGGGCCGCTTCGTGTCGAAGCTGCAGAAGTCACACTTGAAGGGGCGGTCGGTGCAGTGCACCCTGCTGTGGACGCGCAGCGCCGCGGCGCTGGAGCACGAGTAGCTGCACTCGGGACACTTCTCCGGGTGGTCGGCCTGATGCAGCCGGCTGTGCTCCAGGAGGTCCGCCCGGTCCCGGCCCTGGAACGAGCAGTGCAGGCACTTGAACGTGTGCTTGATGCGGATGTGCGACTTGAGGTTGGCCTTCATGGTGCAGCGCACGTCGCAGAACTCGCACTTGAAAGGCTTCTCCCCCGAGTGCACGATCATGTGCCTTTTCAAGTCCGAGCTGATTTTGAACTTGGCGCTACAGAGCCAGCACTGGAAGGGGGTGTCCCCTGTGTGGGACCGCAGGTGGACGGTGAGCTGGCTGGAATTGCGGCTGGCGTAGGGGCAGAGCTGGCATTTGTATGGCCGCTCATCAGAGTGTATCCTCAGGTGCTTCTTGAGACTGCTGCTGTCCACAGCGGCGTAATCACACAGGTGACACTTGTGGGGCTTCACACTGGTGTGGCAACGCATGTGCATGGTCAGGTTGTCTTTCCGGCTGAAGCACTTGTCACAGAACTCACATTTGTGTGGTTTGTCTCCCGTGTGGATTCTCAGATGGCGGTCCAAATCTTTCATGCCATGAACAGTTTTGAAGTGGCAACCTGGGTAGCAACAATTGAATGTCCTTTCTCCGAGGGTCACGGTTTGTTCCTTGGACTCTGAGGGGGGGGCCGAGGCAGGGGCTTTCTGGGCATCACTGCTGTCCGTGGAGGGACAAGTTGGTTTGGGAACATCATTATCTAGTTCTGAAGCGGGCACCCCGGCGGGCGCGGGCGCGGCCTCGGCGGACTCCCTGCGCGCGGGCTGCGGCCGCCGGGGCCCGAGGTGCTGAGGCCGGGCCTGCTTGCGCCGCGACATGGCGAGAGGGACCTGCCTCCCGCAGCCGCCTCCCGGAGTTGGGCAGTCACCCCCCCGCTCCCCCGGCCGGAGCGCGCATGTCCCGGCAATTCTGCTCCTCGGCCGAGCCCGGGCGATTTATCAAGAACCCTGACGGCTCTTCTTTATGATTTTAATAGAATTTTCTTTTCTGTAGCTTACTTTATTGTAAGAATTCAGTATATATAGTACATATAACATACAAAATATGTCTTAATGGACTGGAATCCACCTGAAGCACAAACTATTCTCTGGAGGATAAGACAGAAAAAATATATACTATATGATTCCACTCATATAAAGTTTAAAAATAATTTATTGGCATATAACAGTGATTAATTCATGGGGCAGGGGTGGTTATTGACTAGTAATGAACATGAGGAAAACACTGAGATGCTAGAATGTTTTCTATCAGAATACTACAGTTATGTAGCTTGGTAATGTTTATTTACATAACTGCACCCATATATAAAACATTTCATTGAGCAGTACTCAGTATTCATTGCTTTAAGTATTTTAGGGTACAGTAAATATTTTTTAAAAAGGTAGAGGCATAATAAATGATACATTTTCCACATGGTAAAACAAGAAATCTGTTACCTCACTCTGCACAAAATCAAAGATCTAAACATGAAAGTCAAAGCTTTAAACATCTGAAGAAAATATATTAAATTTTCTTTATAATCTTAGGTTCCCTTTGCTCTAAAATGGCAAAAGATATCTTTAATACATATTATAAACAATTATATTCAGAACATATGGAAATTCCTAAAAGCATAAGGAAAAGAAAATAGCCAAAATAGCCATTATAAAAATGAGTAAAATACATAAGCTGACATTTCTCAGCAACAGAAATGATATCTTCATATAAACATGATTAAAATGCTCAACCTTTACTGTGAAATTATGAACAGAGTAAGATATTATTTTACAACCAATATATTGGCAAAAAAAAGGAAGCATGGTACAAGTATACATATAAAAACCAATTTAGCACACTTTGCAAAGCATGTACAAAAATGGCCTTATCAGTATTCTTCATAAATACCAAGAATGGAAAACAATCAAATATCAATTGCTAATCCAATGTATGTATAATTAATGGTACTGTTACAAAATGGCATGCTATAGAGAAGTAAACATTATAGAGAAGCAAATACAGTACAAGTACAAAATAATTGCACAGATAAATCTTTTTTATTATTATTTGAGAGAGAGAGAGCAGAAGTAAGTAGGAGGAGGAGCAGAAGGGGGAGGGAGAGGGAGAGGATCTTAGGTAGACTCTGCGTTGAGCATGGAGGGGGCTCAGTCTCATGACTCAGATTATGACCTGACCCAAACCAAGAGTTGGACACTCAATGACTGAGCCACAATGGCTTCCCCACAGCTCACTGGCATAGATAAATCTTAAACATCATATCTAAACAAAAATGAAAACTACACTCAATATGATAGCATTTTCTAATGCTTAATAACAAGCTAAACAAAGCAATATATGCTTTAGAATATATACATACATGATTGAATTATTTTTTAACAAGACAAAAGAATGATAAACACAAAATCAAGATAAAGTCACCTGAGAAAATAAGATTGAGACCAGCAATCCAGAAGGCCAAGGGAGGGGGTAATATTGTAGTTCTTCAACTGGTAGTGAGTCAACACACGCTCATTTAGATAGATAGATGATAGATAATAGATGATAGGCATCGATTATAGAGATGTGTCTCTCCCTCTATATATAGATAAATAGATAGATAGATAGATAGATAGATAGATAGATAGAGAGAGAGATATACACATATATATGAGAATATATATAAGATATATATGATATATATAATATTATATATATGTGTGTATAAATTACACACTGTAACGTAATGTATCACATATAAAATTCATTTCTATGTACAAGTTTAATAAAATAATTTTACAAAGAAGGCTTTTAAAAAGATTGCCTTTTTAAAAAGTAGAGAAAGAGGAGTACTATCTGAAGGCACTGCAACGATAGCAGGTAACTGGAACTTTCAGATTAACTACTATTCCAGCTGGAAGGAAGAAGCATATCAATAGGATACACCAGGTTTAACTTTCACTCATGGCCTTCATTTTATTTTCCTTTTCTCACAGAGGGAGAGAAACAGACCCTGGCAGGCATGCCTCCTCCAGTCTGTCAGTTTTCCCTGCAGTTTATAGGGGCCTAAAGGAATGTCCCAGAAGAGAACGTTAGCTACAATGTATGGGAAGATGATACCTAGTGGGAAAAGCTGGAAACTTTTAGATGTTTGTAGCAGAGGTGAAATAAGCCCAGAGACAGCCATGGTTCCAAACTTCTAAGAAACAAAGCAGCTTGAGGCCGTATATTGCCAAAGCCATTCCTGGAGAAGTAGCTCTTTAAGCACCAGAATGACAGGCAAACAGTCACAATTATGGAGGAATAAAAATGCAGTGAAATTATAACCAAGCTGAAGGTAGCACTGTAGGTTTAATTTAAAAACAGAATTGATATAAGGGTGTATTTGCCAACTTGATGTCTCTCTCTCTCTCTCTCTCCTCTCTCTCTCTTTTTTATCTTTGGCATTCTTGATCAAATAGGAAATTTCCTCTGAAATTTTAAAGAAATTTGAGTTATATAACTATTCCAAAGAAACATGCCGACTATAAAAGCTCATTTAAGATTGACAATACAGGGATGCCTGGGTGGCTCAGTTGATTAAGCATCTGCCTTTGGTTCAGGTCATGATCCCAAGGTCCTGGGATCATGTCCTGTACCTGGCTCCCTGCTCAGTGGGGAGTCTACTTCTCCCTCTGCCACTCTCCCTCCTTGTGCTTTATTTCTCAAATAAATAAATATTTAAAAAAAAAAATAAAGAAAAAAATATAATTTTTTAAAAAAAGATTGGCTATATATTCTGTGAATGGTTATGGAATTTCTAGCTCTCTGGCATAATTAGTACAATGTATAATATACTAGAATTATCAGTATAATGTACAAAAAAAAGTCATTTTCTGGCAGAAGTCATAAACTATGTCCTTAGAAACTCTCAGATTCTTAGCGGTAGTCTCAGAGATTAACTGAGGGATTAACCTGCTTAAGTATGACCATTCAACCCTTATCGTTTATAATTCACTTGGATTGACTGTTTTGCTTCAAACTAGTCCCCCAAGGAGGAGTCAAGCAGCACAGCAGCCAAGGTAATAACAAACCTGAACTCTTCAAAGAATGTAACATAGCATTCTCTCATTCAATGTAAGCATTCACATTTTTATGGACTGTATAGGATATGTCAGGCAAACTAGTGGGGACCAGAGAAAATGATAAATGTGATATGTTGCATATTAAATGTCATATTATCACTGTGTCTCCGGGAAGATCATACACTATTCTGAGTTTATTTTTCATTATGGTTTTTAAAGTTGGATGTTGATTAAACACCACTGCCCACTACATAGAAATATGATAAAGATAAAAACATCATACTTGAAACTTGCATCAGTTTTAGGAAATGTCACAATAATGAATTTGTTTCTAAGATGTGGAGTAATTCGAGAAGATACAATAGAAAAGATAGGTCTAATGGAAACTTCAATAAAATTTGTCATTTCTCAATCACATAAAAACAAATATATGAAGAGAATTCATATTTAAATTAAATTAAATTATATTTGAGTATTCAGCAAGAAGTTGGAGACAATGGTATAGATGTAATGCATGTATAGATGCAGAGAATTAATGACTTGCATTGGTGACAGTGTTTACCTAGTTAGAAAAAAAAAAAAAAAAAAACCTGAATGCTGACAGTGATTGCCTTATGACTCCATGCTATGAAGCTGCATGTTAATAGCCAAGAAATTCCACATATTATTGCAGGCAAGCAGAGCAGAATATACCATTTCAACCTTGAAGCCAAGAAGGGCATGTCTTGTTAGGGAAGAGTATCTTCCACATAGTGTGAGCTGTATATATTTCAAGGTTTCACATTTTTCTGATTGGATGGAAAAAACATCCAATTGTATTGTCATCTGTTTGCTTTTGCATATACTTGTTGATTTGCTGGGGGAAAATAACTGCTTATTTCCAATATTTCTGGAAAATAAATAGAGTAAACCATTAGTTAAATTCAGTAAGACCTACATTATAACATTTTAATGATCCTCCTACATTTTATATTTTAGTGATCCTCCACTTTAGAAAATGTCAATGACAGTAAGTAATGTGAATAGATCTAGATCTTTATTTATACCATTTGACATGTGTGCGATGAAAATATATACAGATGGCCCAGCTGACATTCTAGGTCTAACATACTGCCCTCCTTGCCTTGATATAGTGCTTAGCATTCTAGGCAGATGGTACCTTTGGGTTCTGAGAGATGAATGGACGAAATGGATACGTAAATAGAAAAACTTAAGAGAGAGGAAATTGAACAAAATCAAGAGAAGAAAAAAGAAAAGCATAACTATTTAAAATAAAGTCAGACAAGTGCTAGAGAAAAAGATATGAGTATTAGAAAACAAAGTGACCCCTGAAAAAGCTTTCTGAGCAATATATTGAATGTCAGTCCAGAGCCAGGCTTTGGCACAACTTACTGAGGCAGCTACTGTTAGAGGGTTATCAAACAAGTACCAGCAGGTCATTTTAGAACAGCTGACCTTCCATGTCATCATTTGGGTCCACATTTAAGTGACACTTTAAATTAATGGTCTCCATGTCTCCACTTAGGTCCTCTGAGAATTAGGAACCCAGAAGATACTCCCTGTGCAAGAGATTTATAGGGAATCCCAGGGATAGATAAAATGCATGGGAATAGGAGTACACAGGGAACCTGGAGACTCCAGTCAGGTGTAACTCCTGTAAAAGATAAAGGAGAAGAAGGAAGGTATGATAGGGAGATCTTCCCACTGCAATGCCCTTCTTTAAAAAAATATATATATTATTTATTTATTTATTCATGAAAGACAGAGAGAGAGGCAGAGACACAGGCAGGAGGAGAAGCAGGCTCCCTGCAGGGAACCCAGTGTGGGACTCTGTCCCAGGACCCCAGGATCATGCCCTGAGCCCAAGGCAAAGTCTCAACCACTGATCCACCCGGGTGCCCCTGAAATGCCCTTCGGAGACAGTTCCCCAGGCCAATAAAAAGTAACCCTCAATGACTGCTGTTGAGCCCCCAAGCAGGGCAGAGTGGCCTGACTCTGCCATCCTGCCTTCTTGGTCAGTGCCTAGGAGGGTGGCTTCTGTAGGATCCTGAGCCAGCATGCTCCCTACAGTTCATTTACAGATGCCCATGTGCTCTTACAGAGTGCCTTGGACAGCCCTGGCTCACCCACAGAAAATTAAGACCTTAATGCAAGTGTAAACAGGATGCACAAGCCTCATGAGAAGTGATACAGAAAAGAAACTATTGAGTAAGGAGTTAAGCCTAGATGTGATCTGTTGGTGTTGGTCAGGTGACAGGTCACAAAAACACAATGTAGACTAGTTTGAGGATGAAGAAGTTTGGTTTGATCATGCTCATGTGGGTTGAGTGGGTGGAGGCATGAGAAAATAAATGTGTTTTTCTCCATTTTGGCTACATTTTCAAGTGGGGTCTCTCCATCTATCTCTTGTCTCCCAGATCCCAAAAGCTCAGCCAAAGGCTATGCACCACAGGTGGAGTCACAAGCTCATTCCTCAACAATGAGAATTAGACCAGAGTGCTCTGATCACACCACCTTAAGTCGGAGGGAAATATGCAATTTGCACAAAATTAGAGGACTGGGATGGTGACTGGAGGGAGGGGTGTTTTCTCTAAAGAGAAGTTTTCATGGCAAGAAAAAGAAAAGAGTATTAGATATGGAAGGTGGAATGAGGGATTTTTTTTTTATTTTATGAACAATATTTGTTAACAGAAATCAAAATTACTGTCCAAAGTGATAACATATCAAACATATTAACATAAATAAGTAAATCAAAATATTCTGCCATTATTACTAGTTTTTAACATCTTTATTGCATTTACAATATGTGGAACATTTTAGGGATTTACAGTAGAGGCCAAATATCCCAGCCCTTAAAAACTGAGTAGGAAAGATTGAATGAACCATACATAAATGTCTTTGAACACAAGCATTAGAGACATAGATATGATTATAATTTTATAGGCTTATACAAGTAACTGCTACATGTAATATAACAGGCAGGAAGGATAAAACACAGTAAGAAAGTCACTAAGGTGTGAAATAACTACAGCTAGGCAGTACTAAACAAAAAGACAACATAGAAAATGTGATTTGTAAAGGCTAAAATGTCCTGCAAAGGCAGAGCTATCCCCTATCACAACCATGAGGTAGAATTCTTCCCACCCTGTTTTTGGGTTTCTTCCACCACAGTGGAAGACCCTGAGTACATGTGTTGTGTGTGTAGAAATCACCAGATACCTGCGGGAGCCAAAATAAAAGGAATGTTGGATAAATAGTATACAGTCTTGAGAATTTTTTTCTGAAGATAGTCCCGGGAGACATAAGGTGGGACGTTGGCTGACTTTTCCCTGAAGTGACCAGTACTGAGAACACTGCTCAGTGAACAAGATAAACTCAATAACCATTTATTCCATAGGCACTCTTACTGAGTTAATAACTGCAAACATTGCCAGAAGGTGAATCTGTAATCAAATCAAGGGACTACCCATATCTTACCATATAGAACTATACTTAGGAGAAAACACCATCAGATCTCCCACCTCCAAAGAAAAGTAAATAGAAAAAAAAAAAAACAAAAACACTAAAAACCAAGTCCAGATTATAATATTGTCAAATAGAAACAACAAGTCAAAATCTAAATAGAAGACAGGAACAATGCATATGGTTGTATTCTTTGATAATGTGACACACACAAAGAACTGGGAACTTGGTTTTCAGTTTATTTTAACATTGTTATGCCCTTTTGATAATACAGTGATGAGGCAATTGAGCGACTAAACAAAATAGATCCTCATACATAGACTAGATGACTTAGAATTGTTAATTTAATTTTAAGTAGGGAAATTTTGTTCTTAATTTTATAACAATGTAACATGAAAAAAAAATTACTTGTGAGAAAACCGTATTTCCCCAAGCTTCAAAAGAACAAATATATGAAGGAAGGTGGAGGTAATCTCAGCCATATCACTGTGGGCAGCTGTATTAGTCAGGTTACTGGAGACTACACCGCAGAATAAATAAAACTCAGAATTGCAATGGCTTAGTATAGCAAATACTTATTTCTCATTGACATCACAACCTTAAGTAGGCCAGAGACGATTGTCCCTTACAGGCAACTATTTCTTTTCCTCACGTGCTTCATCTCAAAGTGTTTTTGTTCCAGCTGTGAAGACCTAAAACAGAGTATATGTGAATTTATATCCACTTCAAATGGGCTTATTCTGAAAGTAACACACATCCCTTCTGCTCATATCCTATTGGCCCAAGGCCTGAACCTAAATGCAAAACAATCTGGGAAATGTAAGAAAACACTAGGGAATCCTGGATCATTTTCCCTGCTGCAGTACCAATCCAGAAAAATTGAGCTTAATTTTTCCATTTGACTGGAAATATAATTAGCAATAAGAAGTTTCCATAATGGAATTATTTATTTTCTTGTGCTAGTTTCTTAAGAATGTTTTTTTTCTCTGGACATCTGGGTGGCTCAGCGGCTGACCCTCTGCCTTTGGCTCAGGTCATGATCCTGGGGTCCTGGGTTTAAGTCCCGCATCAGGCTCCTTTCAGGGAGCCTGCTTCTCCCTCTGCCTGTGTCTCTGCCTCTCTCTCTGTGTGTCTCATGAATAAATAAGTAAAATCTTAAAAAAAAATGTTTTTTCTTTTTTTTTCACAAAGTGACCTTTGAAATAATATTTTTAGTCATGTGTGTAATTATATATAAAATATATATGCTATACATAAACATATTCCATAAATGCACATGCAATATATTGAAATGTAAAGATAAAAAGTAGAATGAAAAAATCCACAATTCTAGGTTGACTCATTTATTTAATTTATTTGAAAACCTGAAGGCTTTTGTGGAAATACAATTCTATTTTTAAAGTTACAAGTCCACAGCTTATTGAAGGATTGGTCCTAGGGCAATTGAATTACTATGAATAAGGCCAAGTTTGGGGGCTTGTTTATTGTTTTTATTTAATCTTAATTTTAATATTACACGCATAATTTAACATAGTCAATATGTGTTTTCCAAAATTATTATACTTGACATTTTACATTTAGATGCCTCAATAAAATATACTGCTGACAATTACATGAACTATTTTATTCTATGATGATGTATTTTAAAATAATACTTATAGGGACACCTGGGTGGCTTAGTGGTTGAGCATCTGCCTTCGGCTCAGGTCCCACATGGGGATCCCTGCATGGAGCCTGCTTCTCCCTCTGCCTGTGTCTCTGCCTGTGTCTCTGCCTCTCTCTCTGTGTCTCTCATGAATAAATAAATAAAATCTTAAAAAAAAAAAAAGTGGGATGCCTGGGTGGCTCAGCCATTGAGCCTCTGCCTTTGGCTCAGAGTGTGATCCTGGGATCTGGGATCGAGTCCTGCATCACGCTCCCTGCAAGGAGCCTGCTTCTCCCTTTACCTGTGTCTCTGACTCTCTCTCTGTATCTCATGAATAAATAAATAAATCTTTAAAAAAATAAAAAAATAATAAAAATAAAAAATAAAGTAATATTTATAGTTCTTATATTAATGCTTATCATTTAATCACAACCATTAATGCAATCGAAATTTGTTTTATTCAAAATATCTTCCAACTGAACAAATTTTTATCCATCCACTATTTGCAATTTTTACATGTTTGTAATGTTAACCAAAATACACAAAGTGGTAAATTAAATTTCTTAAGCCAGAATATTTTACATATTAAAATACATTTTAAGTATGTGGATATTTTAATGTTTGTAGTATCCATATCAGTCACATATTCTGAATTTTTAAAAGGTCTAGTTTCTTATTGCAGAATTTGTCCCTATCAAATATAAAATTATTTTGGCATGATCTTTTCTGATTTAATAACTTTTACTGCTTGAAATACTTTAGCTCCATAAATGTAAGAACACGTACTTTTAATTCATAAACTTCTGTTGAGTGCTCCATATGAGATTATTGTGTTGCAAAGCAAATGTTCATTACCTCTCTTGAGAATCAATTTCTTCCAGTAGATAAAATTCAGGAAGAACTAAAACAATTATTTGATGATCATCTTTTTCCCCTGTGATTCCACTTGAGGGAAAGAATGGGCTGCTTATTTGGCAATGTCAGAACCTACTTAGACGTTCTGTATTTGTTCATGTAACTACACAGTTGCAAGAGACCACACACTACATTGAATTGATATTAGATCTTTATTTTCATGTTATTATCATGAATGCTGTTTTTATGAAAAGATAGAATAATTCTGTAATTCCAGCAGAGCACAAATAGCCTGTTTGTTTATTAGAATTTGACTCTTCTTTACCCACGAGGGATCCTATCCTCTGAAACTCTGTACATGTTTACCAGGCCAAGAGGGAGTGCCGAGACAGTAAAATTCAAAAACCATCAGGGTGGACCATGCATGCCCCGGCGGGGACGGTCTATGCCCAGTTTCTGTCAAGCACCGAGAAAAAAGATGTGATAGGGAAATCAGGAAGAATCGTATACAAATAATTGAGAGAAAGACCAAGACAGAGGCAGAGAGTACGTCCGACGGTTCTATAAGGCTGCTTCACCGGCCGTCACTCTGGAGCGTCCGCAAACTCCGACGCGTCCCCGCATCCGCAAGGCCGGTGCGACCGCGGAGAGCCAGGCTGCGGCGGGGAAGCGTGGCCCAGGCTGTGCGCTCCCCCCGCAGCCCCGAGCCCGCGCGCCGGGGAGGGGGGGGCGGCCTCCTCCAGGGATGGACGCGGCCAAGGCGGCCTCCCTCAGGGCTGCCGTCGGTTAGAGCGTCGAGAGCCGTTTCAGCTTGTAACGGGCGCTGCCCTTCCCTGTCTGCCTCTCCCCAGCTCTAGCGGCTCCGTTGGCTTCTCGCGTACCTAGACGGTCAGTAGGGGGTTCACGGCTCGGTCCCGGTCCCCGCTAACCGTATGCATAGGACGTTTATATCACATAGTTCGAGATCCTTCAGCTCAAAAAAATCACAATGTTCTACCTAATCAGTATCTGATATTGACTTGATTGCTTTTGAAAGTCTCTTGATTGTCTTTAAAGTGTAGAATATTAATTTTGATTCTAAATTCATAGCTCATTGTAATGCTTTAATAGAAATTACTGGGGTAAAAGTCTGGTTGACTGGGCGAACTGGCCTATTATGAAGACGGATGTACTAGAAAATCAGGGCATTTCGGGGCCCCTGGGCGGCCCCGCGGAGGGGGGGCCTGCGGGGGGCTCTCAGCTCTTCAAAAACTTTGCTCTCCCTCCCCTCTGCCCTTCTCTCACTCTCGCTCACTCACTCTCTCAAATAAATAAATGAAATCTTCAAAAAAAAAATAGTGCATTTCTTTATATATCACTGTTTTTTTCTTTTTTTAATATTGCGAAATTGTTTATTTTCTCTGGTTGTAGGAAGTTGGTTTCTTACGGTGTGATCTGGGATTGTCTGTGGTCATCACTAAATTCTTGAGTAACATCACTGAGTCAGTGAACTCATACAGTATTTTCCCTCTTAGACATAAGGCTGAGCTTAGCGTTCTTAGAGTAATATAAATCCACAAATCATGCAGATATATCTATCTTTTTAAGTATATAAACTCTTCTACAGCTTATATCTTCCTTTTTCTGTGATATAATTGCAATGCTAAAACTTTACAAACAAAAGCAAAATAGATACTATTAATAATTTTTTTTTTTTTTTGTGGGGCACCTGGGTGTGCTCAGTAGGTTAAGCATCTGCCTTTGGCTCAGGCCATGATCCCAAGTCTGGTGCCAGGCTCCCTGCTCAGTAGGGGAGCCTGCTTTTCTCTTTCCCTTTGCTTGCTGCTCACCTGCTTGTGCTCTCTCTCTTTCTGTGTGAAATAAATAAGATCTTTTAAAAATCATAATTATGATATTTCCTTGTTGGCTAGTTGGTATAGTCTGAGTTCTATTTTAAGCCATCCATATACATTATTTCCTTTCTTTCCACAGTCCTGTGAGGTGGGCTTAGAGATAAAGAAAGTGGTGTTGTTCCTACATTACAAACATAGGAAGTAGAAGAGCAGGGGTAAAATCAGGCTTTTTGACAAAATAGCCTCTGCTCCAATCACTGCGGCACATGCTCCAAATCCAAATGTTCATTGAATGAAACAAGCACATCAAGGACATTGTCAGTAAGTGGTAAAAGGGAAATATCAGACTACTCTTGCCTATAAAAAAATGACTGGTAAATCTACAGTAAGCTTTAGTTTAAAAATTATTAATTAATAAGAATTAAGCTCTATCTAGTGTGCTTAAATGACATGAGTTAATTCACTATATTTGCATTCATATTAATATAAAATTAAAAACATCACACATTTTATATATTAGATCTTTATACCTATTTTTAAAATCTGTAAAACTATAGCTGCTCACAATAGTAAATAAGATACTAACACTATAAATTACTAATGAGTTGTTAAAATTTCAGAATTTGAATACTACAGTATGCCATGTTTTAAATAATCATGTGGTCATTACTCTATTCATTACATGGATTTCAAGTACCACAGAGCTGGAAGGTAGACAAAATCATCTTCACAGTCTGATGAGGAAGATTGAACACCTAAAGAAAATGTCCATATGTACCTATAGAAAAACATGCATGATTGTAATGAATAGTGTAAAAGAGAAATCTCTTAACTGGTTTTATAATAAGGATGTCTGAGGAAACAAACTTAAGATAAAATCTTAAGGAAAATCAGGATTATTCAATAAAAAAAGGGAGGTGGAAAAGGGAAGTATCATGGATAAGGTTATATTGACGGAAATATTTCAAAATTAAGAAATTGCAAGAAATACTTGTGGCTATATCATTATAAGAAAAATTGTAGATTAGTGGTGGGAGGGACATATTTTAAAATAAAGCTATTTCTGGTCACATCAAGAAGTCTGGCAGTGAGAAGCCATTGGATAATCTGCAAGATGAGGAATGGCACAAATTCAATGTACTTTTTATAGTGATCATCTGAATGCTCTCTACGTGCCTTTGAGGGAAGCTAGACATCAGACTGCTGGTGAGGCGGGGAATTATAGCAATGGGAAAAAGCAGTTAAATCTGAGAAGTTTAGAACTGATAAGGCTCAGTAATTGGACCTCTGGTTAGGAATAAAATATTGTCAAGTCTTAGTTTTAATATGAAACAAAGTTTGACTGTGCCACCGTTTTGTTGTCACTAAAATAAAAAGGCAGATAATTATGTTTGGGAAAGATCATAAATTCTGTGGGAGTCTCTGAAGAAGAAAGACAGTAGGGCTGAATGAGTGGTCCAAAAAATAATGGCTGAAAACTTCTCAAACTAAGTGAATGATACAGACCAACAGATCTAAAAAGCTTAGTGAAACTTGTACAGAATATTCCTAAAGAAATCCATGCACAGACACATCCTAAAGAAATCCATGCACAGACACACCATATTAAACTTCTGAAAAAGCAAGACAAGAAAAAATCTTGAAAACAGGCAAAGATGAGTGATATATTACTTATTGGGAAATAACAATTTGAATAAAAGAGAATCTTCATCTGAGGCCATGGAGGCCAGAAAGAAGTACACGCTCTTTTTACAATAGCAAAGGAGAAAAATTATTTTTTTATTTATTTATGATAGTCACAGAGAGAGAGAGAGAGGCAGAGACATAGGCAGAGGGGGAGAAGCAGGCTCCATGCACCGGGAGCCCGACGTGGGATTCGATCCCGGGTCTCCAGGATCGCACCTTGGGCCAAAGGCAGGCGCCAAACCACTGCGCCACCCAGGGATCCCCAAAGGAGAAAAATTATTAAACATAAGTGCTTTACCTGGTGAAATTATTCATCAGGAACAAAGGGAATACAAGAAGAAAAAAATGAGGGAATTTGTTACTAATAAAATGACTATGAAAGATTGGGTAAAGCAAGAACTTCAAATACAAAGGAAATGACTAAAAATACGAAAAATTAGCAAGGATTACAGTGAAAGAAAGAACAGGTTTTTTTATTTATCTATTTTCTCCCACCTTCTACCTTCACCCCTACCTCTGGAAACCACCAATCTGTTCTCTGCACCTATGATAGTTGCTTTTATTCTTTTTCACTCCATATAAATGAAATCATACAGTATTTGTCTTTCTCTGCCAAACTTATTTCACTTAGCATAATATGTTATTGCAAAGGACAAAATTTCATTCTTTTTTTTTTTAATTTCATTCTTTTTTGTGGCTAAAGAATATTCCATTATATTCTTGGAATATACATATATATACATAATTTTGATATCTGATTTATCTTTCTATTGATATCAATAGAAGTTTTTTTTTTCCTCTTAAGTTCTAATTTTCTTGGTTCCTCACAGAGGGTGATTTTTTTTTTCATTGTACTCTATCACTTAGTCTATTCTGTTTGGTGGATCTTTTTATTTTAGCAGGTGCTCATTATGTTTAGGTTCACTCTGTAGTCCAAGCCTTCTTCTGTGGTTTGTGGTTTGGAAAACAACTTAATTTTCAGAAAATTTCTGATTTTGTTTGGTCTGCTTGTATTATCTGGTGCTGTTTAGTCTTCCACTGGTCCCTCTGGCACTACCTGCAGAACAGGAGTTTCCCAAGGAAAGATAGATGAATTGTTGCAATGGAGAATGAGAGCCTTGGACATAGAAAAATGGAGTCCCTTCTCCATGGGTATTTGTAGTTCTTCTGTTTATGAGTATCTGGGAGTATTTCCCAGGCCAAGCTGCCTTCTGTGATGGGATTCTTCTTGCCAATATTGCTTGGCCTTCCAGTGTCTCTTGCTTGAAGGTGGGAAATCTCAGGTTGGTGGTAGAAGAGAGCCATTACCCTTGCCGTTTATTGTAATCAAGGCTCCTAACAGATCTTCCTACTAGTGGTTGTGGCTCACCTGGTGTTGTCAAAAAAAGTTCCATTCTACTGAGAAGGTGAGCCTGCTGTTGCTAGCATGTATGTCAAAAATTATATGGTCTAGATTGTCTTCTTTTGTGAGAGAAGGGATGATAGGGAACCTGCTGCATAACTATTCCTCTTCTAGGCTCCCAAATACATTCATCTTCCTCTACCAACTTGTAAGCTTCCCCTTTGATTTCACCCCACGTTATTCCCCGGGTTTATAGCTTTGTTTCACAGGAAGAGCAGAGAGAGTCAGGTCTATGTCACTTTATCTAGAAAGGAAGTCTCCAATGTGGCTTTAATTTGCAGTCCAGTATTTAATTTTCTTGCACATCTCTCATAACTCATCCAAATCCTCTTATATCCTGGTTTTACTTCCTTTTAGCCCCTACCTCTGTCTCTTTTCATAGCTCTTTCTGTTACCTTCCATATTTTACTTCTGAGTCCTTTCTTCCTCACTTCTACTCAGCAGTTATTAAGTAAATACCTCCTGGTGCTTCTTGTTTTCCATTAGCAAGCTATTCCTTTCATCTTCCAAATATCAAGAATAGATTAAGGCATGACATTTTCTATCCAATTCCTAGGTTCTAATTCTATCTCTCTTGTGGTGTTCACATACCAGTGTCATTTCCTCCTTTTTGACTTCCTGTATCAGCAATTCTCTCATCTTCCTTCCTAAGTGTTTCCATCAGAAACATTCACCAATTGGAAATCTTACTCTCACTCCCCAACTATTGCACTTTAAGAATAATATTCTCAGATTTTAATTACCAGATTTTCTCTAGAGTTTTTTCATTAACCCATTACTGGGATTGGTAGTATTATCTTGGTTTTGAGAGATGAAAACAATAAATAATGAGATGGAAAAATTGTAATATGTTTTCCAGAGGAGAAGTTCTCATTTTGTTTTGCTGTAAGATATTTCATCTCTAGGCTTATAAAACTGATTTTAAAAAAACATGATCTTGGCTGTTTTACCTTTTTTCAGACAATATTGTATCACATATTGAAGATGGGGTTTGCTATGAGTGACGCCTGCATAGATTTATAGCAAAATAATGACAATTGTCTTATAGTTAATATCTTTATCCCAGATATTGTCATTAGTTTATTCATCATTTTTCATGTATACAAATAAGCGTTTTCATCTTTATTATGTGTGCACAGTAATACAAGGACAAGTTAGAGGAGGTTTCATTGGCAGAGGTTTTATAGGTAGATATTGTTTTGATTTTGAGGCTTTGATATTCATTTTGTAATTATGTAGCTTTTCTTGTTTACTTGTTTCTTTTAATTTTTCTTAGTGAAGTAAACTGGTATGCAACATTCATTAGCTTCAAGTGTACAAAAAAATGATTTGACCTTTGTGTATATTGTAAAATGAATACCACAATAAGTCTAGTTAACCATACATGATTACAGACTTTCTTTTCTTGTGATAAGAACTTTTAAGATTTATTCTCTTAAAAACTATCAAATATACAATGCATTATTATTAACTTTGGTCACCACACTATAGGCTATGTACCCAGATCTCATTTGTTTTATAACTGGAAGTTTATACCTATTGACTACCTTTACTTTGCCCAACCCCCCACTCTCAGGCCCCAGGCAACCAGTAATCCATTTTATGTATTTATGAGCTTGTTTTATTTTATTAGATTCCACTTATAGGTGAGATCATACAATATTAGTCTTTATCTGCCTGAGTTATTTTCACTTAGCATAATGCCTACAAGGACCACCAATTTCACAAATGGCAAACTTCCATCCTTCATGACTGCATAATATTCCATTAGGTACATATCATATATTCTTTATCCATCTGCCACCAGTGAGCATTTGTGGCTTGTTTCCATGTCTTTGTTACTGTGAATAATGCTTCAATGAATATGAAGTAGTATGTATATCTTTTAAAGTTAGTGTGTTTATTTTCTTCACATAAATACCCAGCAGTGGAATTGCTGGATCATATGGTATTTGTATTTTTGACTTTTTGAAGAATCAAAAATCCTCATATTTTTGATAGTGGTTCCACCAATCTACATTCCCACCCACAATGTACAGGGTTCCCTTGTAAAGAAATTATGAGCTGGCCAACATTTGCTATCTCTTGTGTTTTTTATAATAATCCTTTTAGCAGGCATGAGGTAATATTTCATTTGGTTTTGGTTTATATTTTCCTAATAATTAATGATGTTGAGTACCTTTCACATGCTTGTGAGCCATATGTGTGCTTCCTTTGGAAAACATCTACTTAGACCCTCTGCTCATTTTTGAATCAATTTTTTTGTTAATTGAGTTTAATGAGTCCTCTATATATTTTAGATACTAGCCCCTTATCAGATATAAAATTTGCCAATATTTTATACCATTTAGTAAGTTGTCTTTTCATTTTGTGGATGATTTCCTTTGTTGTGCAGAAGCTTTTCAGGATAGTGGAGTTATCCTTACTTATTTTTGCTTTTGTCGGTTTTGCTTTTCATATTGGGTGCAAAATATCATCACCAAGACCTATGTCAAGGGGCTTACTGCCTATGTATTCTCCTGGGATTTTCATGGTTTCAGATCTTACATTCAAGTCTTTAATCCATTTTGGGTTATTTTTTGTGTATAGCATGAAATAGTGGTCTAGTTTCATTCTTTACCATGTGGCTGTCTAGTTTTCCCAACATTATTTATTGAACAAACTATATTGTATATTCTTGTCTCTTTTGTTGTAAATTAAATGACATATATGTATGTATGGGTTTATTTCTGGGCTGTTGGATATCATGGATGTGCCTGTTTTGATGATAATACCTTACTGTTTTAAATTACTATAACTTTGTAACACAGTTTGAAATCAGGAAGTGTGATGCCTCCAGCTGTGTTCTTCTTTCTCAAGATTGCTTTGGTATTTGGGATCTTTCATGTTTCCATACACTTTTTGGAGTGGTTTTTTCTATTTCTGAGAAAAAAATGTAATTGGAATTTTATAGGTATTGCATTGAATCTGTAGATTGGTTTTGGGTAGTATGTACATTTTAATAATAGTAATTCTTTCAATCTATGAACACAGAATATTTTTCCATTTATTTGTATTTTTTTTAATTTCCTTCATCAAAATCTTGTAGATCTTAGTGTATAGGTTTTTCATGTCCTTGGTTAAGTTGATTGCTAACTATTTTATTTTTTATGCAATTATAAATGGAATTTTCTTAGTTTCTCTTTCTATAGTTTATTATGATTTTTACAATTTTTTAAAATTTTTATTTATTTATGATAGTCACACAGGGAGAGAGAGAGAGAGGCAGAGACATAGGCAGAGGGAGAAGCAGGCTCCATGCACCGGGAGCCTGATGTGGGATTCGATCTTGGGTCTCCAGGATCACGCCCTGAGCCAAAGGCAGGCGCCAAACCGCTGCACCACCCAGGGATCCCGATTCTTTACAGTTTTTAATGACTTTATTTTAGAGAAGTTTTAGGTTTATAACAAAATTGGGAGGAAGATATAGAGGTTTCCTTTATGTCTTTTAACCCCATATGCATTGCATACTCCATCATCAACATCACTCAATAGACTGTACATATGTTATAATGATGAACCTATATTGACATATCATAATCACCCACAATATAGTTTATTGTTTACTCTTGGTGTTGTACATTTTATAAGTTTATACAAATGTATAATGAATGTATGCATCATTATAATATCATACAGAATATTCCTACTGCCCTAAAAATCCTCTTTGCTTCATCTATTCATCTTTCCTCCCCTCAACCTCTGGCAACTACTCAACTTTATATTATTTTCTATAAGCTTTGCTATTTCTGGAATGTAACTGAGTTGGAACCATACAGTACTCAGCTTTTCAAATTGGCTTCTTTCACTTAGTGATTTACATTTAAGGTTCCTCCATGTCTTTTGATGGCTTGATAGTTCATTTCTTTTTAGTGCTAAATAATGTTCCATTGTTGGATATAACATAGATTATTTTTTCATTCAGCTACCAAAAGACATTTTGATTACTAAATGTTTGAATTTTTCTTTTAATTACACTTATGCACATTCACACCACTAGTAGTGCTCCAGCTTGGATTTTAATACAAGGAACCCCATTCTCTTAACTATACAACATACTGCCTCATCCTGGGATGTATGAATTTAGGGCCTTGGTAACAGTTTCTTATTTTTTTTCCTCTTCTTTATATTATTTCAAATATTTATTGCAGTTAATTCTACTTTTATATCTCTTTATCTTTCATAGGTTAGATATATGAGGTATTCTAGATTGAATATAAGCATAATGAGATGATGTTGTATGGATTTGGAAAGTCTAATTTGTAAGTAACAGTCCTCATGATACTTATTAGATATGCAATAGTCAGATTTCTAAAATGACTGTAAAAGAGGAATTTGACATCTTTCCACATCAGTTGAGAAATTTCACTCTTTAAAAATTAATCTACAGTAGTCAGTGTTTCTCTTTTACTTCTCTTTCCCTTCTTTTTGGCACTCTTTCCCGTCTTTTTTTTCCCTTGAAACAAACATTTCTTTAACTATTATCATCATCCCAGAATAATTCTAAATGCTTGTATGGGAAGTAAATATTAAGAATAAATTCTATTTGTCTTTCTCTGACTAATTCACTTAGGATAATATTGTCTAACTCCATCCATATTATTGTAAATGGCAGGATTTCATTATTTTTATAGCTGAGTAATATTCCATTATATTAAAACAAATGAATAATTGGTGGAAAAAAGGAGAGGAAACCAAGAAACAGACTCTTAACCATAGAGAACAAACTGATGGCTACCAGAAGGGAGATGGGTGGAGGGATGGGTTAAATAGGTGGTAGGGATTAAGGAGGACGCTTATGATGAGCACTGCATTTGAATTTGAAAGTGTTGAATCACTAAATTCTATACCTGAATCTAATATTACACTGTATGCTAACTAATTGGAATTTCAATAAAAACTAAAAAAAAAAAAAAAAAAAAAGGAAGAAATCCTAGCTTCCCAAAGCTTTGAATTTTTATGTAGGCAAAATAATACTCAAGTACATATTAAATTTTTTGTTTTATTTTTATAAAAAGTACATTAAGGAAATGAAAACAGGAACTTGAGTTCGAGATGTCAAAATCTTTTGGAGTATGGTAAAGTGAGCAGATCCTAGAAGAATATATAAAATTTAATTTATACATTAATTTTTTCAAATTTGCTTTAAGTACCAATTATTGAACTAGTTAGCAGAGTCTAACTGCTAAAGACTAGACATACAATCATGAAAACATAGTAAGGTCACAGTTTAATGATAAAAGTAATCCTCTCAAAAAATAGGCAAAATGGAGTAGTACTAGTGCTGTTTGGCTAAGATGTATTGACTGAATATGGTCAGAGGATATGCATAGTTGGTCCACAGGTGAATTAGCAAATATTAAATATTTTTCCATAAAGCTACCCAGTGTCTGTTGCTACTATATCTGAGCCTATGATCCTTGTAGGTTTTGTGAAAACATCAAGGGTATGGATATTAACGTTGTTTTGGGAGATAAAGCAAATCACATCTTCACTAGCAGGAGTTGGATATGGAGATGTGCTGCCTAGATCTTCTTTGCTGAAGCCCAGTTCTTCAGAACTGCTGGGAGTGCTGTTTGTAGACAATCTTCAGGGCCAGCCTTTTCTAGACTGTTTGAGATACAGAGAACTGCCTTGTCCAATGACTGATGACTGACGACTTGAAAGACCTGGCCTTCTAGCTCAATGAAGAGCAGCCCCAAGTCCAGGTCTACTCATGGAGTTACACTCAGTTTAACTTATCCTCTACCCAATCTGGCTGCTTCCTTTCTTCCCTTTTGATCCCAAGGAAATTCTTTAATAAATTCCTTGCCTGCTAGACTCCAAGTTGGAATATCACTCTATGGATTTTGGAGTTAGGAAGAGGACAATAAGACAGTCAAAAGGCAGCTGTAATCTAGTCTCACATACAATGGGAGTTTTGTTTTGCTTTGCTTTCCTTTCCTTTGATTTGTTATTAAGAAAATTTAACTAGTATCCTTGTGCAAGATTAATTAAGTTTAGAAATAATCAATGGCAAACAATGCAAAATATGGAAACATGAGATGATGAAAACCTGGGAAAGTCATAGCAAAAGTAATCAATAAAAGAAGACATACGAAAAGGATGACTATACTTGATTTTAAATAAAGGAGGAGAAGATTTTAAAGATTCTAAATTCACATGCTAAGAAAAAAGAGAGAGAGTATTGTCTCTCTGACAGAAAAAAAAAATAACAAAGGAAGTGAAAATCTTATAGTCAAGGGAATTATTAAAATATATATATATATATATGGAGAGAGTGGTATATGCTCAGAAGTATTTCACTTTCAAGCATATAGAATCAAAAAGTTTGGACATGGATAGTTTGAAGAAGTTTAGATGTCATATAGATTAATGTTTCTCAATAGCATCAGAATTTCCTCAGTTGTTAGCAGAAAAATGTAGACTGTTGATTCTACTTTGAAAGCTACTTAAAAAGAAAAGTTACCCTAGAATCCTTGTGTTAAAGAAAGTTTGAGAATCACTGCTGAAAAAAATTGAAAAACACATGTTGTGCCTGTCCTTGAAACTGTCTAGTATCCTTGTTCTAAGTTTCTCATAAAGTACACAAATTAAATTTGCAGATAGAGCTTATTATATTTAAATCAGTTCCTTATAAAAATGGTTAACTAGGGAGCAGGAGAATTGGAGCGTTTGTAATGAGACCATTAGAATCAGTTGGCACCTTGGTGGAAGGTGAATAGGTCATTAACTTGAAAAACAGAAAAATAAAAGAGAGAGAAGAACATTTTGAGCTTAAGAAATCAGTTATTGAGGAAATCTATGTCTAGACTGACAAAACTGTTTATCCCATTAAGGGAAACATGCATATTATAAATTGAGAGACTTCCCCTGCCTCTTTTCCAGGAGACTACTAACATGAAAATGAAATGATACTTATAAATTTTAGAAAAGTTCTATAATATTTTGGTTGAAAAAAGCAAAGATTAACATAAAAGTAATGGCTACCAGAAGTATTATTAGAAAAAAATAAACTAAAAATATAAGAAGGAAATAAATGAAACTGAAGACTCTTGCTTATTTTAAAATTCTGGCTCCCCAAAATATCACCAAAGCAACTTTGGAAAGATAGTATTGAGGATAAGGTGCTAGTAGTATGTCAGAGTGAAGGGCAAAGTTGAGATATATAAATATGACTTTAGTGTGAGTTATAGTGAGTCTTAAAATATAGGGATGTAATTAGGATTCACACAATATAGTGAAGATTCAATGGGTCCTTTTAAGATGTCCCTAGAAATTAGGGCACCTGAGTGTCTCTGTCGGTTAAGCCTCTGTCTCTTGATCTCAGCTCAGGCCTTGATCTTAGGGTTGTGAGTTTAAGCCCTCTACTGGATTCCATGCTTAGTGTGAAGCCTACTTGAAAAGAAAGAAATTCCTAGAATGAACAATAACATTGTTTGCAATGTTTATCTTCTGTGTTAAGTATTTCCTGGAATACTAAAGTTACATTGGTGAAGGCAATGGAATAATAAAGTCATGTTAATATAGAGTAGACAATAGAATAGTTTACAAATGGGTTTAGTTTCCATAATGCATAAGAATTTGTAAGCTGGAATTCACCAAACGTTCAATAACTCACTTTGTTGATAGGGAATGATATGTGAATAGAATAGCATTGTGAATTAGCTAGAATAGAGAAAATGGTCAGATTAAGAATACATAATCCAGTAGGATTTATTGTGAATTTAAAACTGTATCCGAGGCTATGTTGAAGTGGAGCTAATAGTTCGAAAGATAAAACACATTGGACAATTAAAGAGATGACAACTAAGGCTACAGCAATTTATATTTTTTAATGAAAAACATCTAAAAGAAAAAGAAGTGGCCCTGATTATATAGAAGTAGGTAGTCAAAGGTGTCATCCAGATGAGAGTCATAACAAATGATGGAGACTGGGTTTATCTTGCAATATATAGAGGCATGAGTGCCTTTTGTAGTTAACCATTCCCTGAAACAAAAAAAAGGGGGGGGAGGTGAGGGGACTTATCAACTTTGCTATTTTCTGAAAACACAGGGATCAGGTAAAGTTCACTGTTAGTATACAGTGTGCTTATAAGCAAGAGAAGCAAAATATCAATATTTTGCAATCACTATCTTGAAAGCCAAGTAATTTAGTAAATAATAAACTGTGGCAATCAGAAAGCTGAATTCTGGTGCTGACTGCAAAATGTAATAATATTCTGAAATCAGAAGCAGAGATGATAGATCTAACTGAATTTAGGTTTGCTAAATGGCAATGTTCAGTAGCTTGACAAAGAATGGCCATGAAACAATATTAGCCCCTGCATAACAACAAAAAATATAAATTAAATTGTTTTTAAAAAGTCAAAGAGACAGAAGCATTGAATAAAGAAAAATTTTGGAGAAAAAGAAGTGTACATGCTGGGAAATTATAGAGCATCATTAACATTGTCTCAGATACAGACCAGAAAAGCAGGTTCCCTATTCATTTTTAAATGGATTTATAAACTCTTATTAGTACAGGAAGTATCTCACACAGATTCATAAGATGCGCTGCAGCCTGACAATTGAATACGGAACTGATTTCTTACATTTAATTTGTAAACATTAAGTAGATAAATACAACAAAATTAAATCCTTCATCTCACCTCCTTTGGATACCAGTTATTCTTCCATAAATTGATAGACTATGTACAATAATAAGTGCTGGGGAACACTATAACTGTCTGCAGTTAGAATTGAAACAGACAGATGAGATTATCTCAGCAAAAGTAGAAGAAAGCTTTAATAAACAATGGAAATAATTCTCTACGACAGCTCTCTCCTAGAACTAAAATGCCTCCTTCATTAGGCAGGTTGATTTTAACAGTGGTCAATTCCTATAATTGTATATCATTCTTCCTATTACTGTACCATTGTGTGAATACATCTCAACTCTATTCATCACTTAACTGGTGATAGGCACTTGAATACTTGAAAGTTTGGGGCAATCATAAATAGCACCACTATGAACATTCTCACATGTGTTTTAGTAAACATATATATATCAGTTTCTGTTGGGTATTTACCTAGGAATGGAATTTCTGTTAGATTAGAGAGTATATTCAGCTCTTGTAGATACTGCCAGCCAGTTTTCTAAAACATGTTACCAACTTACACTCCCACCTGTGGTAAATGAGACTTCAATCCAATCTACATGCTGCAGGATTGGAAGAGTTTATAGTATAAAATTTAAGAGAAAGAAAAGAACATTTCCCAGAGAACTTAATTTTTAGTTCTGTGCATTATCTGAATATGACTTTATGTTATCTTCTGAGGGGGAAGAATGTGCCTGTGATTTTGTATGAGACAGACCCTCTGTAATACCCTTTCCATATGTTTTCACAGGATTGTGCTCTCTGAAATAGCCCTTGCACTTAAAAAAATTTACATTTCATTTTTAAACTTTCAAAAACACACTGAAATACATTATAACGTGTGATTTTCAAAACAGGTGTTGATGTGCCCAGAGCTACAGAATAAATAGTGTGAAGGACTTCCAGAATAGCAACACAGTCATCACTAGCTAAGACAAGTTCTGTAGATACAGACACGTTGCCAGAACAATTGCTTGATAGTCCATAGAGTATGTGAGCTTTACAATAATATGAGAGGGCAATAATTCCAATACTCAAGAAGTAGATCATACCTTGAAAAAAGAGGCAGTAAAAAATAAATAAATAAGTAAGTAAGTAAGTAAATAAATAAATAAATAGAAAAGAGAGGCAGTGACTAAAAAAAAAAAAAAGAATAACAAAATAGGCCTATAAAAAATTAAAAATCACCAAGAACAATGACATAGATTATCCTGGCCAGTTTAAACACTACATACACTTTTGAACAATAAAAATAATTTTTAAAGAATTTATTTGGATTTCAGATAAAAGTTATTTTTACCTGGCAGAAAAAAAAGTATAGATACTGATATATTTTTAGTTCTGAAAGCTTTTGTAAAATGAGAGCAATTTACTTTTTTTTCTGATTAAAACCTAGTTCCATAAAGAAGTGTGAATTATTTAATCGTTTAGCCATCCATAGCTTTTGTAGTACCCTTGAGAACTATTTTTTCAAGACTAAATTACCTTAGATACAGATATTTTTCTGTTATCACTTATCTTAAAAGGAAAAATTTATTTCTTTAGTTCTTTTTTCTTAAGGGACAGTTGACAATTGTGTATAAGAATCCCAAAGCTAATATATAAATCAAAATGGTGCCTGAAAGGACGTTGTGTGAGATGCTTCAGTGACTTGGAATATTGATATCGTGGATCTAAGGTTTTAAAAATCTATAATGAGCTGCAACATTTAAGCACTAAGTAGTTTATGATTGTTTAGAAGTCACAGAGGTACTTCTGGATATTTAATGACTGACAATTCAGAAACAGAATCTATAGAGAGAAAAGTCTTAATATGTATATTTTTATCATTCATTGATAAAGAACCAACTGAAAAGCATTGTGCTGGTTCATCCTTTAACTTGCTTTTTAAAAATTCAATGAATATTGGGGCACCTGGGTGGCTCATCAGTTAAATGATTTCAGCTCAGGTCATGATCTAGGGGGTTGTGTATTCAAACCCTGCCTCAGGCTCTGCACTGTGAAGCCTGCTTGGGATTGTCTCTCTCCCTCTGCCTCTTATCCCCCTGGCCCCCTCTCTCTCTCTATCTCTCTCTCTTACTAAAAAAAAAAAAAAAAAAAAAAAAAAAAAGAAAAAGAAAAAAAAAAAAAAAGAAAAATTTTATTGAACATCTGCCAAAAATCCTAGGAATAATTAGAGGAACTCCACAACCTGGATTCTCTGAAGAGGTGGTTCTCTACCAGCTGCTACAGCTGCTAGATGTTTCAAGTAAAAACAGTGTCCTGGGACTTTAAATAATCTTGAAAGCCTAGGTCAACCCAGGAGTCTTAAATGACTGTGGTTCCTATTGTGAACCCCAAACACCAAACAATGCCAGAAATGGATGAGGACAGTAGTCTGAAATAAGATTATAGGATCTAAAAAAAAAAAAAAAAAAAAAAAGGTTATAGGATCTTCACATCCAATCTCAGCCTTCACCCTAAATCTGCACCAGACCAGTTAATGCTGTTAGGATTTCTGAGATATATTCTAAAGCAATTGGTCTCACAGTATTCAATATATTTCCAGACCTAAAAGTAGGCATTAAATTTATTATTTTTTATTTTGATAGAACACATATGTTGATTGGTGAATTTATAAATGCTTCATGGAAAACCACCTAAAAGTTTCTTGAAAAAAGACACCTAGGGGATGCATACAGTGACATCCTAGATACTACTCTCAAGTTGTCAAGCATGTGTCTTCAGAATCTTCTCTTTGCATTGTTTCTTCTCCTTTAAGATAGCACTTTGTATTAGCGTTTGTTAGCATGTCTTTAAATAAATACACTATGGCGTTAGACCACTGATCAGTACTGAATCATGCTGAATGTGAACAATACCCTCACTCCATAAATGGAGTAATTTAATAGGTAATCTCTAGAAATGACAGCAGACTCCTAAGAACTGAGGTTTTTTTTACTAGTTTTATTAATAGTTGTTTATTTCATGAAATTTTAAATGTTTAGATCTTGCAAGGATCTTCATGATTACTTAGCCTCATCTCTATACAGAAATGCAGTGTCCTGGACATTCAAGGCCTTGTCCAAAGTCACAAGACTTTTTGCTTTTAGGAGAGAGCAAAACCTGCTGCTTTGACTCTGGTTCAGGGGTCAGATAAGACCAAAGTTCTTAAAAATGTACTTATTTAACTGAACAGTGGGGAAATGACTTATTACATCCGACCTTGTATTGTAGGCATCTTGCTATGAGAAATGAAAGCTGAAAGAAACCACACTGGTCATAATAATTACAAAAAAATGTTTATGTCCAGATCATGTTCCATTTCTAATTATGATCTTACTTGACCCTTATGCTCACTATTAAGAAGGTCTACTTTTATGACAATTTTACAGATGGGGAAATTGAGGGGCAAAGGCATTAAGCAAGGCTTAATTGCACAGCTATCAAGAGGCAGATCTGGGAACTGAGCCAAAACACTATGACTCCAATTCCTTTGTTCTAATTCACTGCACTATATATTATGGTTTTTTGGTTCTGTTAAAATAAATAAAACAGTCAAAGACATAATAAAATGGGAAAGACTATATTACGTTTAAAGAGGTATCAGAAATAGAATGATTTAATTTTAGCATTATATGCAAAACTATTGTTTTATCTTAGCATTTAAGACAGTCTTTTGTATTAAACATATGTTACAGAAATATGATCCCATTGAATTACTATCATCAACATTGCCCTCCAAATGCTTGTAGATTTTCCCTACATAAATATATCTAGAAACAAATCTTAAGTTAGAAGTTATATTTCCTGTATGATAGATAATTTTTAAACTAGCTTTATTGAGATATAATTGAAACATAACATTATAAAAGCTTAAAGTAACCGATGTGATGATTATATGTATATATGTAGTAAAACAATTATGACAATAAAGTTAGTTAACACCTTCATTCCCCCACATAATTAGTTACTTTTGTGTATGTGTGTGGCGAGAACATTTAAGATACACTCTTAGCAACTTTCTAGTGTATAATGCAGTATTGTTAACTATAGTGTTGACTGTAGCATTAACTATGCAATACTATGCATTAGATCCCCAGAACTTATCCATCTTCTAACTGGAAATTTGTACCCTTTGATCAACATTTCCCCATTTGCCCACCCCCTTACTCCTGGCAACCATCTTTCAACACTCTGCTTATCTGAGTATGACTGCTTTTAGATTCCATATATAAGTGAGATCATGCAGTATTTGTCATTCTCTACTTATTTCACTTATCATAATGCCCTCAAGGTCTAGTCGTATTGTCACAAATGGCAATATTTCCTTCTTCTTTGTAGATGAATAATATTCTGTATATACATACTTTTTTATCCATTCATCTGTCAATGGACTCTTCTGTTATTTCAGTGTCTTGGCTATGGTGACTAATACTGCAGTACATGGCAGTATAAATGACTCTTTAATATCATGGTTTCATTTCTTTTGTACATATACCTAAAAATGGGAATGCTAAATCATATAGTATTTCTGCTATAAATTTTTTGAGGAAATTCCATCCTGTTTTCTATAGTGGCTACACCAATTTACATTCTTATCAACTGTACCCAGGAAAGGATACAGTTGGTGTTCCACACCAACACTTTTTATGTCGTATCTTCTTAATGATAGCCATTCTAACACTGTGAGGGGATATCTCATGGTGGCTGTGATTTGCATTCCCCTGATGATTAGTGATGTGGAGAATCCTTCCACATACCTGTGATTCATTTGTATGTTGGAAAAATGTCTTTAGAAAAATGTCTTTTCAGGTACTCTGTCCATTTTTTTAAGTAGGTTTCTTTTTAAGATTTTATTTATTTATTTATTTTTAAGATTTTATTTATTTATTTATTTATTCATGAGAGACACATAGATAGAGGCAGAGACACAGGCAGAGGGAGAAGCAGGCTCCCCAAGGAAGAGCCCAATGCAGGACTCCATCCCCAGATCCGAAATCAATGCCCTGAACTGAAGGCAGACGCTCAATTTCTGAGCCACACAGGAATCCCTCTGTCCATTTCTTAATCACATTGTTTGATTTTATGCTATTGAGTTATAAGATTGCCTATATATTTAGGATATTAACTCCTGATTTCACACTTGGTTTGCAAATACTTTCTCCCACTATGTATATTGCCTCATTGTTTCTTTTGCTATGTAGAAACTTTTTAGCTTGATACAGTATCACTTGTTTATTTTTACTTCGGTCACTTTTACTTTTGGTGTCATGTTGCAAAACAAAATGTAGCCAATACCAATATCAAGGAGCTTCTTCCCTGTACTCCTCTAGGAGTTTTGCAGTTGCAGGTCTTCTGTTTAAGTCTTTTATCCATTTAAAGTTAATTTTTATGAGTGGTGTAAGATAGGGGTCCAATTTCAGGGCACCTACGTAGCTCAATGTGTTAATTGCATGTTTTTTTTATTTTGGCTCAGGTCATGATCTCCAGGTTATGAGATGGAGCCTGATCAGGCTTTGCACGCAGCGTGGAATCTGCAAGAATTTTCTCTCCCTCTCTCTCTGCCTTTCCTCCTGCTCTCTCACCCTCTCTAAAATAAATTAAAAAATAAAAATAAATAAATAAATAAATAAATAAATAAATAAATAAATAAAACTTTTTAAAAGCTAGAGGTCCAATTTCATTATTTTGCATGTGATTGTTAGCTTTCAGCATCACTCACTGCAGAGACTATCTTTTCCACATTGAGTGTTCTTGGTTCCCACATCAAATACTTGTTGGCTGTATACAAGTGGCTTTATTTCAGGGTTGTCTATTCTGTAGCATTGACTATATGTCAGTTTTTATGCTATAATATTATTCTGATTACTATTGTTTTGTAGTATAGATTGAACAGGAAATGTGAACAAAACAACAGCTTTGTTCTTCTTTCTCAAGACTGCTTCAGCTATTTGGGATCTTTCATGTTTCCATACAAATTTTGGGAGAGATTTTCTAGTTCTATGAGAAATACTATTGCAATTTTGATAAGAATTTGACTGAATCTGTACATTGATTAGTAATGTTATTTCTTCCAGTCTATAGATATGGGTATTTTTCCATTTGTTTGAACTTTTTTTCAATTTCTTTCATTGAAGTCTTGTACCTCCCAGTGTACAGATCTTTCCCCTTTTGCTTGGTTGCATGTATTTCTAAGTACTTTATTCTTTTTGATACTATTGTGAATGAGAATGTTTCCCTTATATTTCTTTCAGATATTCCATTTTTAATGTTTAGAAATGCAATTGATTTTATATGTTGGTCTTGTACCTAGACACATTACTAAATTCATTTATTATTTCTAATACTTTTGGTATAGTTTTTAGGATTTTCTTCATAAGATCATGTCACTTGAAAGCAGGCAATTTCATCTTTTTTTTTTTTTTCTGACTTGGATATTTTTTATTTCATTGTCTTACCTAATTGCTCTGGTGAGGACTTCTAGTACTTTGTTGAATAGGAATAAAGAGAATAAGCACCGTTTTTTTTTTTTTCTTATTTTATTTTATTAAGATTTTACTCATTTATTCATTAGAGACAGAGAGATATTAATGTGGTGAATCACATTCATAGATTTCCATATTTGAATCATCTTTGCATCCTGGCAGAGATAAATTCCATTGATCATGGTATATGATCCTTTTAATGTGCTGTTGAATTTGCTCTGCTGGGAGTTTCTTGAGATTTTTGCATTTATATTGATCAGGGAGATTGGCCTATAGTTTTCTTTTCTTGTAGTGTCCTTATCTGGTTTTGGTATTATGGTATGCTGGATGCATAAAATGATTCTGAGGATGTTCTCTTCTATTTTTGAAAGAATTTGAGAAAAAATTATATTAATTTTTCTTTAAACATTTGGTATATTTCACTAGTGAAGCCATCTAGTCCCAGGCTTTTCTGTGTTAGGAAGTTTCTGATTACTGGTTCTATCTACATAGTCATTATTGATCTGTTCAAGACATTCTATTTCTTCGTGATACAGTCTTTGTAATTTGTCCTAGTAATGTATCCATTTCATCTAGGTTGTCCTAGCTGTCCACAATCTGTTTGCATATAATTGTTCATAGAATAATAAACTCTTGAGGATCCCTGGGTGGCTCAGTGGTTTAGCTCCTACCTTTGGCCCAGGGCATGATCCTGGAATCATCCCAGGATCGAGGCCTGCATTGGGCTCCCTGCATGGAGCCTGCTTCTCCCTCTGCCTGTATCTCTGCCTCTCTCTCTCTCTCTCTCTCTCTCAGTGTGTGTGTGTCTCTCATGAGTAAATAAAATCTTTAAGATAAAAAAAAGAATAATAAACTTTTATGGTCCTTTGTATTTCCATGGTGTCCTTTGTAATGCCTTCTCTTCAATTTTTAGATTCTAGTTATTTGAGTCTTTTCTGATTTGATTTTTTTTTTTTTTTTGGTTAGTCTCTCTAATGACTTGTCAATTTTGTATATCTTTTCAAAAAACTAATTCTTATTTTCATTTTTTTCTGTTTTCTTTCTAGATTCTATTTCAGTTATTTCTTCTCTATTTTTTTTCTGCTCTATTTTTTTTTTAAAGATTTTATTTATTTGTTCATGAGAGACACACAGAGAGAGGCAGAGACACAGGCAGAGGGAAAAGCAGACTCCCTGCAGGGAGCCCGACGTGGGACTAGATCACACCCTGGGCTGAAGGTGGCGCTAAACCGCTGGGCCGCTCTGGCTGCCCTCTGCTCTAATTTTTGTTATTTTCTTCCTTCTACTAACTTTGGACTTAAGTTTATTCTTCTTTTTCTATTTCCTTGAGATATAAAATTGGGTTGTTTTTATGAGATCTTTATTCTTAATGTAGGCATTTATTGCTGTAAACTTTTGTCTTAGAACTTCTTTGAAGTATCTCATACATTTTGATATGTTGTGTTCTCATTTCTATTGGTCTCAAAGCACTTTTTTGTTGTTTTTGATTTGTGTTGTCTTTTAGATTTCTTCTTTCTTCTATTGGCTTTGTGTGATTTTTTTCAGTTTTCTTCCCATTATTAATTTTTAGTTTCATACCCCAGTGGTCAGAAAAATTACTACGTGAGATTTTAATCATTAATCTGCTTAGATAAACTCAAAATGGATGAGATATCTAAACGTGAGACAAGATTCCATCAAAATCCTAGAGGAGAACACAGGCAACACCCTTTTTGAACTTGGCCACAATAACTTCTTTCAAGATACATCCACGAAGGCAAGAGAAACAAAAGCAAAAATGAACTATTGGGACTTCATCAAGATAAGAAGCTTTTGCACAGCAAAGGATACAGTCAACAAAACTAAAAGACAACCTACAGAATGGGAGAAGATATTTGCAAATGACATATCAGATAAAGGGCTAGTGTCCAAGATCTATAAAGAACTTATTAAACTCAACAGCAAAGAAACAATCCAATCACGAAATGGGCAAAAGACATGAAAAGAAATCTCACAGAGGAAGACATAGACATGGCCAACATGCACATGAGAAAGTGCTCCGCATCACTTGCCATCAGGGAAATACAAATCAAAACCACAATGAGATACCACCTCACACCAGTGAGAATGGGGAAAGTTAACAAGGCAGGAAACCACAAATGTTGGAGAGGATGTGGAGAAAGGGGAACCCTCTTGTACTGTTGGTGGAAATGTGAACTGGTGCAGCCACTCTGGAAAACTGTGTGGAGGTTCCTCAAAGAGTTAAAACTAGATCTGCCCTACGACCCAGCAATTGCACTGTTGGGGATTTACCCCAAAGATTCAGATGCAGTGTAACACCGGGACACCTGCACCCCGATGTTCACAGCAGCAATGTCCACAATAGCCAAACTGTGGAAGGAGCCTCGGTGTCCATCAAAAGATGAATGGATAAAGAATATGTGGTTTATGTATACAATGGAATATTCCTCAGCCATTAGAAATGACAAGTACCCACCATTTGTTTCCACGTGGATGGAACTGGAGGGTATTGTGCTGAGTGAAGTAAGTCGTCGGAGAAGGACAAACATTATATGGTTTCATTCATTTGAGGAATATAAAAAATAGTGAAAGGGAATAAAGGGGAAAGGAGGAAAAATGAGTGGGAAATATCAGAAAGGGAGACAGAACATGAGAGACTCCTAACTCTGGGAAACCAACTAGAGGTGGTGGAAGGGGAGGTGGCCGGGGGGTTTGGGTGACTGGGTGATGGGCGCTGAGGGAGGCACTTGATGGGATGACACTGGGTGTTATTCTATATGTTGGCAAATTGAACATCAATAAAAATAAATTTATAAAAAAATAATTTTCTAAAGCTTGCTTTATGACTCCACATATTACCTATCCTTGAGAATGTCCCATTTGAACTTGAAAAGAATGTGTATTCTGGTGCTGTTGGATGGAATGTTCTATTTTTATCTGTAAAGTCCATCTGTTCTATAGAACAGGGCCTGATTGACCTGAGTTATTCAGGTCTACTGTTTTCTTATTAATTTTTTTTATTTGGGTTATCTACCCAATTTTGAAAGTGGGATATTGAAACTTAGTATTGTTATTGTACTATTATTTATTGCCTCCTTCAGTTCTCTTAATATTTGCTTTAAATATTTAGATTTATTAATGTTGGAGGCATATATATTTATAATTGCTGTATCCTCTTGATAAATTGACCCCTTCGTCATTATAGAATGATCATCTTTGTTTCTTATCACTGATTTTTACTGAAAATCTATTTTATCTGATAAAAATATAACCACTCCTGCTTTCTTTGGTTGCTGTTTGTGTGGAATATCTTTTTCTATCCCTTCATTTCCAACCTATGTGTAGTTTTAAAGCTAAAGTTATGTCTCTTGTAGGCAGCTTATTATTGAATCTTATTTTATCTACTCAGACATTTTGTTTTTTTATGGAGAATGTCTTCCAGTTACCTTTACTTTTTAAAGATATTTTATCCATTTATATGATAGAGCAACTGGGTGTAAGGAGAGAGAGAGCATGAGCCATGAGCAGGGTGAAGGGCAGAGGGAGAAGCAGGGAGCCTGCTCAGCAGGGAGCCTGATGTGAGGCTCAATCCAGGGGCACTCCAGGATCATGACCTCAGCCAAAGGCAGACGCTTAACTGACTGAGCCACCAAGGTGTCTCATTAAACTAATTATTGATTAGTAAGGACTCACTATTTTCATTTTTAAATTGTTTTCTTTTATTTAAAAAAAAGGTTTTATTTATTTATTCATGAGAGACACACAGAGAGAGACAGAGAAAGAGTGGCAGAGACACAAGTAGAGGGAGAAGCAGGCCCCATGTAAGGAGCCCAGTGTGGGACTTGATCTCAGGACTCCAGGATCATGCCCTAGGCTAAAGGCAGGTGCCAAACTGCTGAGCCACTCAGGGATCCCTCATTTTTTAGCTGTTTTCTGACAGTTTTCCTTTTCTTTCTGACATTTTTCCTTTCCTTTTCTTACTGAGTTTCTTTTTGATTAATTGATCTCTCCTTATCTTTTATGTAATTACTATAAGTTATTTTCTTTATGATTACCTTACTAGTAGGCTTACATAAAACATCTTATAGGGATATTGGTCTGTAAGCTGATATTAATTTACCTTCAGTTGCATGTAAAAACTACACTGTGACTTTTCCCCCTTCCATATTTTGTGTTGGTGATGTTATGCTTTACAACTTTTCATGTAGTGCATCTGTTAACAAATTATTAAAGCTATAATTATTTTTAATATTAGTGTTTCTTAACTTTTATACTAGTGATTGATTTATACAACACCATTACAGCATTATGGTATTCTGAATTTGACTATATATTTACCTTTACCAGTGAGTTTTTTACCTTTATATGTTTTTATGTATTACTTAGCATCATTATAACCTGGAGAAATCCCTTTAGCATTTATTATAATGCTAGTCTAGTTATTAATTTTCTTAGCTTTTGTTTATATAGGAACGAACATCTATGTCTTTCATTTCTAAAGGTGGGCTTTGTTGGGTGTAGTACTCTTGGCTGGCAGGATTTTTTTTTTAATTTTTTATTTTACTATTTTGCAAATATCATTCTACTCCCTTCTGGCCCACAAGGCTTCTGCAGAAAAATCCACTTAAATATTAATGGAAATTCCCCTGATAATTTTTTTTTCTAGCTGCTTTCAATTTTTTCTCCTTCCTCTTCGATACTTTAACATTTTGATTACATGTGTCTCAGAGCAATTTTATTTGGGTTGATCCTGCTAAGGGTTCTATGGTATCCCTGTGTCTGGATGTCTACATTGCTCCATGATTTATGAATTATTCATCTATTGATTCTTTATATAATCTTTCTGCCCTTTCTATTTCTCTTTTCCTCTGGCACTCCTATGATTTGAATGTTCACTTGCTTGATGTTTTCCTGTAATTAACATAATTGATCATCTTTCTTCACTCTTTTTCATTCATTTTTCTTTTTGTTTTCCTAATTGGCTAATTTCAAATTACTTTTCTTGAAATTTGCCTGTTTTCATCTTTTCTGAATGATGAAGTCTTTCGTTGAAGCTCTCTTTTGAATTTTTCAGATCTGTCATTTTATTCTTTAGTTCCAGGATTTCTGTTTTATTCTTTTTAAAGTTTATATTTTGGGCATGCCTGGGTGGCTCAGTTGGTTAAGAGGTTGCAATTGTCTCAGGTTGTATTCCAGGGTCCTGAAATAGAGCTCCACATTGGGCTCCCTGCTGTATAGGCAGCCTGCTTCTCCCTTTCCAACACTTGTGCTCTCCTGCTCTCTCTCTCTTTCATAAATAAATAAGTAAATAAATAAATAAATAAATAAATAAATAAATAAATAATAAATTACATTTTTAAGAGTCTATATTTTTTATTAAACTTTTCATTTTGTTTATGCATTGTTTTCCTGTTTTGTTTAATTGCTTACGAATTATTGAGATGAATAAATGAAAATTATACAGAAACAGAAACTAAAATAACTTTCCTTATTTTGTATTTCATATTTTTCTAGTCTAGAAAGGGCATTAAAATGACATCTTAGAAACACAGTCAGTTGAAAATATTGGTGGCATAGTCATCGTATATTTTTCATGCATGAAAATATTTCTGAAGATAAAGAGAGGCATCATTGACCTTGGTTATAAACTGCAACAGACCAGGATAAGATCACTAATTGTAGGCTAAATGTCTGTTTCATAAGTAGATGCTGAATAAAAGCACAGTAGTTCTTAAAGCTTAGGTTTTATCTGCATTGGATTGGTTCTATTTTCTTTTCTTTTCTTCTTTTCTTTCTTTTCTTTTCTTTTCTTTTCTTTTCTTTTCTTTTCTTTTTTTCTTTTCTTTTTTTTCTTTTCCTTTTTTTTTTTTTTTCTTGGCCAGTTACATCAGGATAGAATTCTTTCAGTTAGAGTTAATACACTTATCCAGGAATGACTGACTTTTCTGGATCTTGGTTCTCCACTTAGTTCCTAGATAAAGGGCATGTACTTTTGAGACCACATCATAGTCCTTTTTATTGTCAGGTACAGTCAAGGGCCAAAGGAACTACATCTGAAGAAGTAATACCTCACTTTCTTGCAACTCACCATCTAGGAGGTACTGCTGCTCACAGCAGCCACAACTTTACTTCTGTATCCTGTCAGCAACATACTCACAATGAGTGTCCTCAAACCAAAACAGCATAACATCATCCCTAAGCATTAGTTACAGAGGAGACATTATACAAGAAGGACCCCTTCCCTAGCTAACTCTTCCAAAGACTTATAATTGGTAAAGCTGTTATATCTAAAATTCCCCCCAAAAAACATAAATATCAATCTCCATTTCCCTTAAATGCTTCATAGCAGCAGCACCAACAGAAAATCTCATGTAAATTCTACTCACTGACAAACTCATTTTATCGTCATTTCCTAACAAATTTTGTTCTCTTTTAAAGATTCTTACAGCGATTTACTGAATGACCTTTTGTAATTTCAAAGATCTTATTTGAGGCAGTTAGTGTTCAACATATTCTTTCTCTAAAGCAAAGGAATCTGTTTTCTAGTTTTGCTTTTTTAACTACTGTGTAGCTTACTCCATGCATAGCATGGCCTTAGGAAATAACTTGTATTTACCTCAACTGTCAGTGTTTAGTGAGAAAATGTAATGTAGAAACTTATACTCTATATATTGAATTAGAGCACGTGATGATACAGTTTACTGGTTTTGAACTAAAGAAAAGTATTTCTCTATCTCTTTATTCTCACACAAAAAAGTATATAAACACACATATAAAAAATTAGTACATTAGTGAAAGAATATATTTATCAACAATGGTTGATAAAATAGAAGTGATTGGGGATCCCTGGGTGGCACAGCGGTTTGGCGCCTGCCTTTGGCCCAGGGCGCCATCCTGGAGACCCGGGATCGAATCCCACGTCGGGCTCCCGGTGCATGGAGCCTGCTTCTCCCTCTGCCTGTGTCTCTGCCTCTCTCTCTTTCTCTCTCTCTGTGACTATCATGAATAAATAAATAAAATCTTTAAAAAAATAAAAATAAAATAAAATAGAAGTGATTCAGAAACAGACCAACTAATAGTCAACTAATTTTTGACCAAATGCAAACAATTCAATGAAGAAAAGATAATCTTTTCAATAGTGTTGAACAATTGTACATCCATATGCACAAAAATAAAACTAGATCCAGGCTTTACATCTTATAAAAAATTTAACTCAAAATGGATTTTATATTTAAATGTAAAATGCAAAACCATATAACTCAAAATAAAACACAAGCTCAAGGCAATTTTGGATTTGGTGATGAGTTTTTAACTACAACACTAAAAGCACAGTCCAAAAAAGAAAAAAAAATAATTTTTATCAAAATTAGAACTTTTGCACTGTAAAGTCCCCATTAATAGAAAAGATAAGTGACTTACTGAGAGGAAATATTAGCAGATTATATATCAATTAAAGGGCATGCATCCATAATATAAGAACAGTTAAAATGCAACAATAAGAAACTAAATAAACAAAATAGGCCAAAGATCTGAATATCTATCTACCAATGATGACAGACTATAGAAAGATAGTAGATGGTTAGAAAGATGGTTCCTATCATATGTTATTAGGAAAATTAAAATTCAAACAGTTTTAAGATGCTAATACAAACCTGAAAAAATAATTAAAGTTTAAGACTGAGAATACTAATTCTGGTGAGGATGTGGAAAAACAAAAACTCTCATTCATTGCTGGTGGAAATGTAAAATGGTACCGCCACTTTGAAAAACTATTTTAGAATTTCTTACAAAGCTAAACACTGTCTTACCTTGTACTCTAAAAATGACATCAACATGTATTTACCCAACAGATTGGAAAACTTACCAGAACAATCTATGCAAAAATATTAATAACATCTTTATTCATAATTACCCTACCTAAAAGCAACCAATATCTTCTTCAATAAGTGAATGAGTAACCAAACTGTGATCATCCATATTATTATTCATCAAAAAGAAAAATAAACTATTGAGCCTCAGAAAAACATAAAAGAATATTAAGGAATCTTAAATGATTATTGATTAGTGGAGAAAAATCTAAGATTTATTTCTGTTTATGTGGTGTTGCAGAAAAAAGGCAATAAAGATTTAAAACAGGTCAGTGGTTGTCAATGGTTTACAAATACGTAAAGCACAGGTTTTCATTAGGGCATACAGTGTAATGACATTGTAACGATGTGTATATGATTCTATGAATCTCACAAAATCCATAAAACTTTACAGATAACAGTGAACTTTAATGTATGGAACTTTTAAAAATAAACTAGTTCAAATGATCCCAGAATGGAATATAGACCATGAAAAAGAGTCTCACTGTGCTACAAATGGATGATATTATCTCTCTGAAGCGGTTGGGGAAAAAGTGTGGTGCTGACTTAAGTGACTTTGGATATGACTGGAAACTCTAAGGCCAAAGACAAAAGGGTTTGTATATAAACATTACACTCTAGTTGATAAAGTTGTTTCTTACCAGGATATGTTAAAAACCTCAAAACTTCTGTATATGCACACTGTAATTGAACACATAAATAAGTGCATGATTGATAGTGATGGCCAGGTAGTGACAGAAAGAAAGTGCTTTAAAAAACAAAATAAGCAAAACAAAAACATACAATGATAAGGATGTGTCAAGGAGACATAGGAGTCAACAGGGAGAGTTACCTATGGACAATGCTGGAATAAATTGAGCAAGAAAATAAATAATATTGTATTGGAATATAACTCAAGTTATAAAATAACATCCATGTGTACATAGTGATATAAATAATTGATTGAAGAAATAAATAATGGGAAAGATGAGATGTATACCTGGTATAGAATATTTCCAAATAACTATTGTTGTTTCTAAACCCTCAAGGGTGGCACTTCTCCTCACCCCTTAAATGTGAGCTGTTCTAATGACTTTCTTCCAAAGAGTAAAGTAAAGAGGAAGAAAAGATTGATTTTATAGAAGACAAACCTGACAAACCTACCTCAGCCAGGTGGCCAAAATTAACATCAAGAGTGAGAAGTCATATTGATAGCATGTGTCTTGGCATAAAACTATGATGAGAATGACACTTTACTGTTGTGGCCTCCATCCAAAAATCCATAAGCCTCCATCTAACCTTGAGAAAAATATCAGACAAACTCAAATTGGAAAATCATCTACAAAATATCTGATCCATATTCCTCACTGCCACCAAGGTCATAAAAAAAAAAAAAAAAGAAAAGTCTGAGTAACTGTCACAGCCTACAGAAACCTGGTGAATAAATGTAATATGGTATTTGAGATGTGCAGCTGGAACATAAAAAAAAAAAAACTAGATAAAAACAAGGAGGTTTGAATAAGGTATGGATTTTAGCTGTTAGTAATCTAGTTGCTTTTTTGAGACAAACATACCATTAGTAATACAAATATTAACAATTCAGGGACATCTGGGTGATTCAGTTGGCTGAATATTTGACTCTTGATTTCAGCTCAGGTTCATCTCAGGGTTGAGCCCCACATCAGGCCTAGTGCTCAGTACAGAGTTTGCTTGAGATTCTCTCTCCCCTCTCTCTCTGCCCATCCCCTTGCTTGTGTCTCTCTAAATAAATAAATGAATAAGTGAATAAATAAATAAAATATTTTTAATATATGTTAATAATTGAGGAAACCAGGTGTAGGATACATGGGAGCACTCTGTACTATCCTTGTTACTTCCTATAAATCTAAAATTACTTTCAAATGAAAATTATTTTTAAAATGCATGCATAATGTTATGAATAAATTCAAAAGGAAAGTGATGATTCAGAAAATTAGTTGGTTTCCTGTGCAAAAAGTTGAAGAACTAAAACAGTAATAAATTAATGTGTTTAAAAAACATAAATTAATTAATTAATGTGTTTTTATTGTGGTAATTGGAAGATTAGGGCCGACGTTAGTATGTTCAAGTTCTTATAGAAAGTAATTGAATGACTTTAATGAAGAGCTCAGCTATATCTGAGGAACTCTATTCTTTGAATGATTTTAATGTCTAGAAAAAAGGACCAATTTTATTTTTGTTCTCTAGAAAAACACATATTTTTAATTTTTCTAAGGCAATGTCTCAAAATAATTTTCTTATCCCTATACACCTAATCCTTTTCCCAATATTTTTCATGTGCCTTCTTAAAGAGAAGGCTTCAGAAGTTCCTTTTAATAATAAATTTATTCTAGAATGTTTAGGGGACCACTGCAAAGTGACAGGGATTGCTTACACTTTTAATATGATTGCATGATTGTATCTCAGCAAGGAAAATTCAGTACAAAAGCAAAATATTTCTTCTTCCCTAAGTGATCTCAACTTAGAATGCTCCAGTTGACATACCACCAAAGGTTATCCAGAGATTTCCTTTGTTTTCAGCATGTAACCAGACTTCTGGATTTTCTCAGACAGGATTACCACACACTTTTAGTTAACATATATCACACATAGTTATGTTTTTTTCTTGTAATGTGAACTTTTAAGATCTACTCTTTTAGCAACCAGACAATGTTATTATAAATAAACTTAATTCATTGTGCTACCTCCTATAACTATTTCATGCTCAGTTCAGGTATTTGCTTGAAGTGTGAATTAGCTCTACCACTTCTTGTTAGTTACATTGGAAGGGGCACTGAGAACTATTTTGAAGTCCCAAACCTACAGATCATTAATCAATGGTAACAAAGCCTCTATTTAACCATTCTTTTAACTTATATTTATTGAGAAAATTCAGGACCGAAAACAAGGACTCAAAAATAAACAGTGCAAAATTACTAAATCTAGAAAAGGATAAAGTTCATAAAATAGAGTCATAAGAGGCTATGCAAATGTTTACCTAAGAATAAATACTGCTTCAGGAACATCTCAGAAAAATAAAATAAAATGGCAATACCTAATCTGATTTTTTTTAATTTTATACTGAAAGTAGAGACATTTTAAAAAGAGAGAAAGAGAAATAGTATAATAGAGCAGATAAATGCGATGTGTAGCAAAGATCAGGCTGAGGCACTTGACTTAAAGAAACACACAAGCCATGTCCAGGAGTTTGGAATTAGCCTGCATATTCACTTGCCAGGGCTACCACAAAAAAGTACCATAAACTGGGACTGGGTGACTTAAACAAAAGAAATGTTATTTTCACAGCTCTGGAGATTAAAAGTCTGAGATTAAGGTGTCCAGAAAATTGGTTTCCTCTGAGGACTCTCTCCTTGGTTTGTAGAGGCAATTTTCTCACTGTGGCTGCACCTGGTCTTTCCCCCATGTATGTCTGTGTCCTAATCTCCCTATAAGGACAATTGTATTGGATTAGGGCACACTCTAATGACCTCATATTATCTTTTAACATCCCTTCCTCCGAATGCAAGCACATTCTGAGGTACTTGGGGTTGCTATTCAACATACAGAACTTTGGGGTGGGGTCGCAGTTCAGCCCCAGATAGCCTGAGAATAGAATTAGGAAAGAAATGAAAGCCCCATGAAGGAATTTGCAACTCAGAACATACAGCCCCATCATGGTAGGGAGGATGAAACTGAGATCAGACTTGATGTGCTACCAATGTAATTGAGGCAAAAATGAAATAAATAACCAGAAACTAAAAACAGTTAGGCAGCGGTAATTTGAGACTCATATTAATAGTTAATTACCATGTCATGGTAATTCATTGGGTGTGGAGGTGTGGAGAAGTGATAGTTTTTAAAAGAATCAGTAACGCTAGTGCATGAAAAAAAAAAAAAAAAAGATCAGGAGGTGGGAAGAAGCAAGGATACCAGAAAGGAAATTGTATTAAGAAATACCGGATCTGAATTCATTAAATAGTGACCCTGCACTACCTAATTTTGAGTTTAATGAGAACTCTCAAATATTAAATGCGTTTATTTATGTGTGAACTTTCCTTTGTGTGGTAGTCTGAAACCTAACTGAAGATGAAGCTTATCATGATTTAATAGATTTATTTTGGCCAGGAATCTTTTTTGTGATAATTTGCATGACATCTTATGAATATTTCAGTTGACTAAGAATCAATACAACAGCTGCTATATGATCATCTCAAAGATATCTGGTTATTGTGTCTTAAGGAATTCAGTTTTCCGGGGAATATGGAGCTATCATCCAAATGCAAAGTGTTACTTTTGTTATTTCCACTACTACAGGGGATATGCTTCCTCTAATTACAGTACAGTTTACATTTTCCAGTACAGTTTACATTTTTATGAGGAAAAAAGAAAACAGGACAATATCGTTGAAATCACTTTACACTAAGCCTTTGGCATAGGCTAATGTACAATTTATACATCATAAACATAGTCTAGAGATGTATGCCAGAGTACAGAATTTGAATGTTCAGTTCATAATACAGTCCCTGGTTATTAATCTTCTCCTGTGGCAAGTGGTTATTCCATTTCTAGTTAGTATGCATTAAAAAATGAATTTCTCTCTTTTCCAATCTTGAAAATAAGAATTTACACTTTTATTGTGTCATGACTGACATAATGATAAAATAGCATGAAAGTTTAGGTCCTAGGTCTATTAGAATTAACTATAATGACAATGAAGCAAAAAAGTTTTCTCTCCCCAAAAGATTGTAATGTACTATTCCAAGACTATATAATTTTCTACAGATATTTTAATACCATAACCTTTAGGCATGAGGCATTAATAATATGCATGTTTGTGAGTATTGGTGAAAAGTTACAACACCATTTTCCAAAAAAAAAAAAAGAAAGGAGTTAATTTTCCCACATCTCTTTAATGTGGAAGTGTAAGACTTAAAGGAAAATACTAAAAGAGTTTATAACTAGAACTATAAATAATATAAAAATTATTCTGGCAAACTGTTCTCTGCCCAAAGCACAAAAGTAAACCTTGAAAGTAACATTAAATTCTCCCTTTCAAAACAATGACTTTAATTGTGAAAACAAGGCATTTGATTTCCTTATGAAACATCAGTAGTATTTAAACCTAACATATATGCCTACAATACAAAGCTGATTTTAATTGTCCAGTCACATTAGTTGTTAGAAGCAGAACCATGAGTGATGGATTATGTTTTATTAGTTAATATTAAGAGCCACAGTAATTTATCTGTAAGCTTCAACAGGCACTGATGTAACCAATAACAGAGCAAGAAAAAGAAGAGTATGCAAAGCTATTGTAGATGATCATTCATACTCCTAGAAGAGCTCAAAGATGTTATTCTTTATGAATATTTCACTAACTAGGCCAAAGATCACCACGTTTTTCCTCTAACTTTACAGAATTACAGGTTTTCATACATACATGTGCATTACATACATACATGTTATAGACCTGGAGATAAATATACTGTTCTGATTGTTTTCAGTGAAGGATATGCCTTCAGTAGACAGCCTTCAGCTCTCAGCTACTTGAGGATCTGCCTTAGCTGCAGATTGCTGTTCCCCAAGCTCATTCCCCTGAGCAGCCTGCATCAGGGGACCATGCAAGCCTGGCATGAAGGCCTGGCCATTTCAGTCCTATCCGACCATTCTGCTGGGCTGCACTCACACGACATTGGCTGAAGCCCTTATTGGTGCTGCTTTTCAGACTGACACTGGCTTCCTTTATCTTCTCTCTCTGCTTTTTTCGGGCTTTGATACCTAATAAACATCTTACACCCTCAACTCCAAACCAACCTGTAATATATACAGCCAAATAAGCACAGAAATACTAAATAAGAATCAATTGTTTTAAATATTAAAAATAATATTTTGAAGTCAATTGAACCAAGAGGAAATAAATTGCAAATCCCAAAGAGTTAATATTTATGTAGAACATAGTTGACCGGGGGATCCCTGGCTGGCGCAGCGGTTTGGCGCCTGCCTTTGGCCCAGGGCGCGATCCTGGAGACCCGGGATCGAATCCCACATCGGGCTCCCGGTGCATGGAGCCTGCTTCTCCCTCTGCCTGTGTCTCTGCCTCTCTCTCTCTCACTGTGTGCCTATCATAAATAAATAAAAAAAAAATTAAAAAAAAAAAAAAGAACATAGTTGACCAACATGGCGTGTATATATAAAGAACTTTAATAGATGAGTGTCTAGTTAGAATCAAATCATAAACCCTGTTACCCTTCCAGACAAATGTATAAGAGAAGTCATAAAGTAGGAAATGTGGAAGGAGGGATAACTGATGAGGCTCCTTCAGAGATAGAACCTAAAAAATCCAGTTGTTTCTGTACAAAAGAGACATGTGTGGTCTAGAGCAAGTTACCACACCAAATACACTGTATTTAAGCTTTTTAGTTAATCACACCAGAATTCGAACTCTATTCTGAATTATTCCAAAGCTCTTAAGTTTTCATCCCGTTATGCTTTGCCTTTGAAGAGATTATGTACCCCAGATTATAGAATATTCAAATGCAACCAAGATGGCAATAGAGTAGAATCCCATTGTAGCCACATTTGGACGAGATGTCTGGAGCATCCTATCTTGCCAGAAGCAAGGAAGTGCTAAAAACAAACAAACAAACACATGGAAATATGTCAAACACAGTAGGACAAGTAGCCAACTGAAGAGCTCCCAATAGCAAAAATAGGAAAACATTTTTTTTTATCTTTATCCTCAGTGAATTCTGTTTTTTTTTATTGTTTCCATAAGATTTTTATTTTAATTCCAGTATAGTTAACATACAATGTTATATTAGTTTCATGTGTACAATATAGTGATTCAACAATTATAGGGATCCCTGGGTGGCGCAGCGGTTTGGCGCCTGCCTTTGGCCCAGGGCGCGATCCTGGAGACCCAGGATCGAATCCCACATCAGGCTCCCAGTGCATGGGGCCTGCTTCTCCCTCTGCCTGTGTCTCTGCCAATCTCTCTCTCTCTCTCTGTGACTATCATAAATAAAAAAAAATTTTAAAAAAATTATATATATTACTCAGTGCTCATCCTAACAAGTGTACTCTTTAATCCCTGTCACTTATTTCACCCATGTCCCCCACCCACCTCCTCTCTGGTAACCATCAGTCTGTTCTCAATAGTTAAGAGTCTCTTTCTTGCCTTGTTTCTCTCTCTCTCTTTTTTTTTCCTTGTTCATTTTCTTGTGCTTATTAAATCCCACATGAGTGAAATCACATAGTATTTGTACTTTTCTGGCTCAATTATTTCACTTAGTATTATACTCTCTAGCTCAATCCATGTTATTGTAAATGGCAAGATATAGATAGATAGATAGATAGATAGATAGATAGATAGATAGATAATAGATATAGATATAGATATATAGACATATATAGAGAGATAGATATATATTGCATCTTCTTTATCCAGCCATATATTGATGGATACTTGGGCTGCTTCCATAATTTGGCTATTGTATAGCCAGGGGAGAGTGAAACATACCAAATGGGTAATGTCAGTCAAAAGACAATGTGGCACAAAGCATCAGTATTCCGGCCAGGTCTCAGAGATGTGGCATATCAGTTTGTGAAAAAGGGGTCCCAAATTTATGTAGAAGGGAAAGTAGACTACGGTGAATACACAGACAAAAATAATGTGAGGCAACAAGCAACAACAATCATAGCTGATAACATTATATTTCTGAGTGACCAGACCAAAAAGAAGGCATAGAGTGGACGATTCTCCTTTGGCTGTTGTTTGGTATAGTCTCATTTCTAAATCATGTATAGTCTTTATAGTTCCTAAGGTCAAGAATTAAAATATAATACTGTTGTAAATAATACTACAATAAACATAATAAACTAATAATAAACTAATAAACTAATTCCCTTTAAATTAGTACTTTTCTATTTTGCAGGTATCTAGTAGTGTAATTGCTGCATTGTAGTATAGTTTTGTTTTTAACTGTTTGAAGAACCTCCATACTGTTTTTCCACAGTGGCTACACCAGTTTTCATTCCAACCAGCAATGAACAAGGATTCCTTTTTCTCCACATCCTCACCAATACTTGTTTCTTGTGTTGTTTTTTTTAGCCTTAAAAGATGGAAAAAATAATCAATAAAATAATGTAGGATGACCAAAGTATAAAATAAATATCCATTTATATATACTTATATAAATAAATGACTGAATAAATAAATAAATAAATAAGTAAATAAATAAGACAAATCTCCTATGTAGAATTCCAAATAATTGGTATAGATGTTCCATTTTTCAAGGAGGTAGGGTATTAATGCTTTATCCCTTAAATGTTGGGGGAACATAATGACTTCACTCAATAGGAAATGATGTGCATAAGAAGGGAGTGAGGAAAAACAACTTTACAGTGAAGAGAGCTGAAAAAACTATCTCAGGTAAGCAAAGTCAAAATCAGCAGTCATAAGTCATGTTAGTAATTGGTACCTTTATAAAATATGACAACATTGGCATTTTACCTCTATGATCATCTTATGAAGAATCTCTAACTGTAGTCTAATCATGAGAAAAATAAGTCAGACAGATCTCAATTGAAGAATAGTCTACAAAATGTGTAACACATACTCCTAAAACCTATCGATATCATCAAAAACAAAGAAAGTCTGAAAAAAGTATCACAGTTTAGAGGAGCCAAAGGATACATGGAGAATATGTGAAATATGGTATCTTAGATGACATCTTGGAGCAGAAAAAGTATATTGGGTGAAAGAATAGACTTGTTTTTTGTTTGTTTTGTGGCTTTTTAAAAGATTTTATTTATTTTTTTGAGTGAGTGAGAGAGAACAGGAGAGAGAGAGAATGAGTGGGGAGGAGGGGCAGAAAGAAGGAGATGGATCCCCACTGAGCAAGGAGCCTGATAACCCCAAGATCATGACCTGAGCTGAAGGCAGACACCTAACTCCTGAGCCACCCAGGCACCCTCAAAGTTTAGACTTTGTAATAATACATCATATTGATTCACTAGTTGTGACAAATGTGTGTTTGTAATATAAGATATTAATAATACTGGAACTTGGGTGTGGGTATATCAAGTACTCAGGCTATCCTTTTAACTTTCGGTAAATCTAAAACTATTCTACATTATGAAAATTTTCTTTAGAAAAGTGAGCATTAAAGCAAAACAAAACAAAACAAAACACATGCTCACTTATATGGTCACTAGAAAAGTGTTCCAAGATTACACAATGGGTAAAAGACTGTTTCTTAGACAAATGGTGCTGGAAATCAGGATATTCACATGCAAAAGAATGAAACTGGATCTTTGCCTTAAATGATATACAATAATTAACTCAAATGGATCTATGACAGAAACATAAGATTTAAAACTATAAATCTGCTAGAATAAAATATTAGAGAATGTTTCATGATGTTAGATTTGACAATGATTTCTTGATGACCCAAAAGCAAAGCAAAAGAGGTAAAAATAGATAAATGGGGCTTCATCAAAATTAAAAATGCCCAGCATCAAAGGAAGCAATCAATAGAGTATAAAGACAACCTGTGGGATAGGAGAAAAGATTTGAAAATCATATATCTGATAAAGAGTTAATATCTAGAATATACAGAGAATTTCCTATAATTAAACAACAAAAAAACAAAAAAAAGCAAAAAAAAAAAAACAGATTTAAAAATAGGCAAAGATCTTGAATAGACATTTCTCCAAAGAATACATACATAATGTCAACAAGCATATGAAAATGTACTCATCATCACTAATCATCAGGGATATTCAAATCAAAATCACAATTAGCTATCTTACATCTGTCAGTATTACCACTAACACCACCACCACCACTGACACCACTAACAACAACTAAAACAGAAAACAAGTATTGGCAAGGGTCTGGAAAATTGAAACCCTTATGCACCATTGGTAAAATTGTGGAAGTGCTATAGAAAAATATGGAGTTCCTCAAACAATTAAAAACAGAATTACCACATGATCAAGTAATCCCACCTTTGGGAGTGTATACAAAATAATTAAAAATAGAATCTTGCACACCTGGCTGCTTCAGTCAGTACAGCATGTGGGTCTTGATTTTGGAGTCATGAGTTCAAGCCCCACATTCAGTGTAGAGATTGCTTAAATAAATAAACATTAGAAAAATAGAATCTTGAAGAGATATTTGCATACGTTTATTGCAGTACTAGTCACAATAACCAAGAGGTAGAAGTGACCTAAATGTCCAACAGATAAATGGATAAAGAAAATATGGTATAGACACACACACACACACACACACACCAGAATATTATGCAGCCTTTAAAAAGAAGAAAAGGCCATTATACATTACAACAGAGATGAAACTTGAGGACATTAAGTGAAATAAGCCAGAAACAAAAAGACAAATACTGCATAAATTCCACTTATGTGAGGTACCTAACACAGCCAAACTCTTAGAAACTTTATAGAAAGTAGATGGTGGTTGCCAGGGGATAGTGAGATAATAAAAATAATAACAGTAATAGTAATAATAGTAATAATGAGAAGTTCAATGGATAAGAGTATCAGTTTTGCAAAATGAAAGTTCTAAAGTTCTAAAGATCTTCTCTACAACAATATGAATATAATTAGCCTCCATTTCATTAAAGGAGTGGGCTTTCCCCCCAAAATCTGAGAAATCTATTTTGACATCCTACCTTGCAGAGTCTAAAGACTTGTCTCTTGTCTCAATCATAGTGGTTGAATCAAGAAGCTCTACTTTGTCTGATACCAGCAGCTACCATTACAGTATACTCAGATGCATTCATTGCACATTATTCTGATTTTCTATTTTTAATATCTGAGCATATTCCTTACTATCTCTCAAACTCAGCTGTGATGAATATTTTATTTATACTTGATCTAAAAGTTTTGTTATTTATGCTGTGAGAGTTCTCTAGCTATCCAGAGGAACCCATATTGCCAGAAATATAGCTCCTTTGAAGTCCTAGTCTTCAACAAATTATTTGCAACCACTTTTGTCACATCCTTAATTTCTTCCCTTTCTTAAAGCGTGTCTGAAACCTAGGATATGCAATTTTTAGCATGTCTAAAGGGTTTTTCTTCTATCATTAACTGTGTTTGGATTATGAAAACTACTGTATTCATTACAGTAATCACTATTTTATTTTTAATTATATATTTATTATGTAGTATGCATTTATAAACAATAAAAAATTGTTTTGTACATCTAAAAACACAGACAATCCTATATTGTCAGAAAGCAAATGTCAGGACTTCCAAAGTAGAACTGTTGAAAGTTGAAGTAAGCCAAAATTAATTCAATGATAATTCTTTAAAAAGCAAATCTAATAAAGCAAAACAATTCAATCCAGGGGAAAATAAAATGAATAATGGGTATATTTGACTTTTTGTTTACTTCACTCAACCAACACAAACACATTATGCCAGTCAATTTTCTATATAATTTCTAAATATTAACTGATTCATTTAACAACTCAATGATAAAACTGAGTCTCAGAGAGGTTCGATAACTTGCCCCAAATCCAGGAGTTCAGGTAATATATTCAGGATTTCAACCTGTCTTGTCTGGCTCTAGAGTTTATATTTCCACCTCTACAGCATGCTATCTCTTATGTATAAAAGTTTTATCTAGTCTAATTCTTGAATCTTTATGTTTCCCTTAGGAAAGCACTTTCAGCATTTAGAACAAAATACATTTTGATTCCACTCATTTTATTTTAAGAATAAAATGTCTTTAGGCTTTATAACCATATTTTGGTTTAGTTGTAAACAGGAAATGACTAACAATGAATCTGATATCTTACAATATTCAAACGTTCAAAAAGGCTTGAAAAGAACAGCTTATAAAACAGCTGTTAGATTGCCTAAGGTAAAACTCATGGATGTATATGATTCTTTGCTATAAGATTACTTATAAATGAAATAGTGCTAGGGAAAATAAGTGGATGCAATAAAAGATAAATTAAAAATCAAAGTGAAAGGTATAATTTAAACAACTTGATATATTTGAATTCCTAAATAATAAGATTTCATTGACTACAGTTGGTGTGTTTGGTGTATTGTAAACAGCACTGTCATCTCTGCCAGTTGGGTGATAGTGGTCCACCAGTATGGACTGATACTAATAAGGCATCAAACCGAAGCCTTTCTCTAGACATGTTCATTTGGTCCTTCCCTAAGGTTACAAATTAATTGGCAATTATGATACATGGAAAATGACAAACTGTTAAGATGTCAAATATCTTCCTAATGCAGAAATTTCTCTCCAACAAGAATGGAAACCACATTTAAATGAGATTTTTTTTCATGAAAGATCTCTTGTGGCTTAATGAAAAAAAGCATTTCAGTTCAGTATGAGAAATTCAGAACATGATGACAAAAAATAACAATTATTCAGTCACTGAGAAGCAAAGAATACTTTTTCATAAAAATGTTGAGAGGTGTGAAAATAAAAACTATTCTTCAGAAACTACACAAAAAATATTGAGCTTTATATAAACAAAGCATATTATCTCTCACAATTAGTTTGATGTTTGACATCTTTCCTGAAAAGTACTGTTTTGTATTTTCAAAAGTGATTGAGTTGTGTTTTCTTTAAAAATTACCCTTCTGAAACTTACAATTTCTGTGATTTTGTAATCTTCTATGTATTTATATATAAGAATAGTCTTATCAACAGACCCTAATAACTTAGAATGGGAAGACTTCCTCTTTTACAATATAATTCTCCCCCTTAGTCCAGAGATTGATATTTTATTTCTGATATTGTTTATTATAAACACAAATTGTTTGCCAATTAGTCTCTACAAATACTGTGTTTCGATTATGGTTTCTACTCCGTCTAGGTGTTTAGAATAACCTAAATTGGCATTAACTTTCTAAAAATTTTCTATACGATGAGACATTGTTTCATTGGCTCTTAATAGTCCTACCATTGCTATCTCGTATACATCTCAGGGTCAAGGAAACACCTAGTGTTTGGAAATAAATAATATATATGTACTCTATAGAGCAAACCAAAAACTCCATGAGTATCCACACAGGGCATCAAAATGAACTTTGTTGAACATTCCACATTGCTTTGTGTGCTTCTAAAACAGGTCCCTCATGGGTGGCCCAGTCAGTTAAGTGGTAGACTCTTGATCTCAGATCAGTTTGTAATCTCAGGTGGTGAGATCAAGCCCCAAGTGGGACTCCACACTCAGCACAGAGACTGCTTAAGACTGTCTCCCTCTCTTTTTGCCCCTTCCCCTGAGCTCTCTCTAAAATAAATAAATAAATAAATCCTAAAAAATAAAATAAATAAAAGAAGACCCATGAGTGTATATGGCAACAGTGTATAATATCTATACACTTGAAGATACTCTGCATGAGAAAACTTGTTTTGGTCATTTAGAGGACACAATATAGTAATTTAAATAAAGGATTTGAAGAAAGTCCACTTCCTTCGAGAGACTAACACTCCTTACCAACTTTATCCTCCCCTTCTTCCAGAAAACGTCATAGAACACAGCTATTTTTTCTGCTCTTTCTCTGTGCTTTATTTTCACCAGATCTTCTAGTAGATTCAAGTAAAAATCAATAAATTAGTTTAACACTATGTACTGTACTCAAAAATATAGCAACACCTCTGTTATCTGCTGAGACTATAATATATATGGAGGAAATTATGATGAACAAAATTTGTTTAGTAAGCAATAGTTCCATTTTGAATAGACAGTCTCGTCACTTTTTCTCATAGGATCAGCAACTGTCAGACTTCAAATCATTGCTCACTCAACCTTTTCTTATATCACAAAGAAGTCCATTTCTACTCCATTCTGCCACTCCTATTTTCCTGTCCAGACACTATTTGTCTTATAAGACAACTCTCATGGGAGTATTTCCTGATTTCTGTTTCCCATCTCCAGTAAAATGGACTAGTCACTATTGTACATGTTTAGGTATATTATTTTACATATTATACTTTATATTTACTCAAAATGTATTTGCTTCTAACCACTTTTTCCTAAAAATGCTGTTAAAAAGTTCAAAACTAACCTGAGAAAAGTTAACAAGAATAGTACAATGAAAACCCATAGAGGCCACCTAGGCAAATATAGCAAATAATTGCTTTATCTCTTCATATTTGTTTCTTAATGTTATGTAATAACTATAACTATAATAATAACAGTTATTATTATTACTATTATAAAATAAGCTCCCTTAAAGCATGTCTACATTTTTCTGCTGGTCTCTGCAATGGTTAATTTCATATGTGATCTTGGCTAGGCTATGATGCCTCAGTGTTTGGTCAAACACCAGACTGGATTTTGTTTGAAGATATATTTTTAGATGTGATCAACATTTCCATCAGTAGGGGCGCCTGGGTGGCTCAGCAGTTGAGGGTCTGCCTTTGGCTCAGGGCGTGATCCCAAAGTTCTGGGATGGAGTCCCACATCAGGCTCCCTGCAAGGAGCCTGCTTCTACCTCTGCCTATGTCTCTGTCTCTCTCTGTGTGTCTCTCATGAATAAATAAATAAAATCTGAAAAATAAAATTTCCATCAGTAGACTTTGAGTGAAGCAGATTACCATCCATAACATAGATAGGCCTCATCCAGTCACCTAAAGAGCTTAAGAACTAAGACCAATGTTCTCTGAAAAAGAAGGACTCAAGACTGCAACATGGAAACACTGCTTCAGTTTCCATCCTGTCATTGTGTGGAATTTACACTTAGAATTGTGATATTGACCCTTACAAGTCTCCAGTCTGTCAGATTGCTCTACAGATTTTAGATGTGCCAACCCCCACAATCATGTGAGATAGATAGATAGATAGATAGATAGATAGATAGATGATAGATAGATAGATGATAGATAGATAGATAACCATATAAATATAAAATATATTTTATGTGAATATACATATATGCAGAGAGAAAATATATAATCATCACATATTTATTACACTATATATTACATATATTTTGTATTATATATATACACATTGTACTATATACATTATATTAGTGAAGGTTCTAATCCACACTCACACCTGCATGTCATATTTTCCTTGTTCCTCTGAAGAGCCCTAACTAATACAATTATATTACATACATATTGTGCACATACATGTACAATATTTATATATTTTATTAGATATATATTTTATATATATTTATGTATATACATATCTTGTTGCTATTGTTTCTTGAAGAGCCCTAACTGATACCATCCTTTTTTTTTAAGATTTTATTTATTTATTAATGAGAGATGCAGAGAGAGAAGCAGAGACACAGGCACAGGGAGAAGCAGGCTCCTCACAGGGAGCCTGATGTGGGACTTGATCCTGGGACTGCAGGGTCACGTCCTGAACCAAAGGCAGACGCTCAACCACTGAGCCACCCAGGTGTCCCCTAACTGATATGATCTATAAGCCGTTATTATGTTCCCAGGAGACAGTCAGGATATTGGCACATATTTGGAATGTAACAAATACTGGTGAATTAATTACCTGCTTTTTAGTTGAATCTTCTACAAGACTGGAATCTTCTGTAAATAAAACAGGTAGGAAGAGTAGAACTAATATCTGTGTTCTATGGTACTCTCTGGAAGATGTATAGAAAAAGGAATAAGAGAAATGCTAAGAGATGTTAAAAGAAAGTGTTTTGAAGGTACTAAATTTCTTTAAAGTCCTTTATGATTTGTTTATTCTTTGCTTACTTTTAATTTTTCTTGCTGCTACATTTGTTTCCCCATTCTTTCAAATCTGTTTGAAGCCTAGCTTTGTGTAATAACTACTCAAGGTTTCTTTTATTTTATAAACTGAATAAAAGACAAACCAGAAATCTGTATACAGAAAAGCAAAAGTGCAACTGTAATAAGGCACTTGGAAAGATAATACATTTTCTCCACTTATGTGACAAAGTATTTCCTGAACCTCAGTTATTCACTATGGTAAGATAATCAGAATCAGCATCCAGACCAAAACACAGACACTAAGAAAATGGAGTATGCAATCAAGATATGGATACTGTACTGTGTATGCTGATTGGTAATTCTTTACCAATTAGTCTCTATAAATATTGTGTTTCAATTATGGTTTCTACTCTGTGTCTCAGTGTTTAGAATAACCAAATTGGCATTAACTTTCTAAAAACTTTTGACTAGATGAGACATTGTTTCATTGACTTTTAATATTTCTACCATTGCTATCTCTCTGTCAGCAATTGCATGAGAGAAAACCAAAGAAAAAGATGCCTAGAAATCAAGTATGGAAGGGTTTTGAGAAGACGGGGAAGTTGGGAGTAAAAGAATTCTGTCTCCCCACCTAGACAACAATTGCACTAGCAGAATCCATAGGTCTTAACTGTTTTGGAATACTGGAGTCTGCTAGAAGGTTTGCAACCTCCAGGAAAAGGCTTGAACAGTAAATGGCAGTTAATTTCAGTCAAAATCAGTTCAGCAGTGGCTACCCATTCTCCACTCCCCCACCCCTGTGGCAAGCATCCATCCATGTTCTCAGAGCAGCTTCCACATAGCTAGCAATATTCAAGTTAAGCAAAGGAGACCCTATTCCCCAAATATTAGAGATCTGTGTTCTCATTTCTGATTGTTGCTTCTGAACACAGAGGTAGGCAGTTGTCACGACCGTCTTCCTGCTGTTGGGAATCTCTCTCAGTTGGACTGAAGTCACTTTCAGGGGATTTAAAAAGCCTACTTCTCCTCCCTCCTCTCATTTTCATTTTATTTTTTCCTTTTCCATTTATTTTTCTTTTTTCCCTTTTCAGGGACTAAATATTTAAAGTGTAGGACATTAAAAAGCCACCATATGTATAGGGAAATTTAGAAAGTCATTGCATATGCCTAGAGAAAGAAGCCCAGTACCTTAAGTTTGCCCCTCAGACTGATACCCAGTACAGAGATAGCCTGCAATAATGCAAATATAAGAACAAAAAACAGTCAACATGAGAAGGGGGATAATCTGATTTGCAGAGCTACAAAATTATTAGATACAAATGTCCAGTTTTCAAAGAGAGATAAATCACAAAGCATACAAAAAACAGAAAAGTATGGCCCATGCAAGGGGAAAAAATTAAAACAACAGAAAATATCTGTGAGAAAGACAAGATGGCAAGCCTAATAGAAAAATACTTTAAAACAACTGTCTTAGGGATGCCTGGGTGGCTCAGTCAGTTGAGTAACTTCAGCTCAGGTGGTGATCCCAGGGTCCTGGGACAGAGCCCAGCATCAGGCTCTCTGCTCAGTGGAAGCCTTCTTCTCCCTCTCCTCCCCACTTGTGCTTTCTCTTGCTACCTCTGTTTCTCATAAATAAATAAATAAATAAATAAATAAATAAATAAATAAATAAAATATTTAAATAATTTTTAAAAATAAAACAATTCTCTTAAATATGTTCAAAAAACTAAAGGAGGATGTGGAGAATGTCAAGAAAATTATGTATGAATGAAATGGAAATGCCAATAAGGAGATAGAAAACCTTAAAAACAATTCTAGAACTGAAAATAACAGTAACTGAAATGAAAATTTGTGATAGGAATTCAAAGGCAGATATGACCAGCAAAAGAATCAGTAAACTTGAAGATAGGACAATGAAAATAATCAAGTTGGAGGAACAAATAGAAAAAAATAGAAGAAAAGTAAACAGAATCTAGGGGAACTGTGTGACACCATTAAGAAGACCACCATACACATTGTGGGAGTTCCAGTAGAACAGAGACAGAAAGGGGCAGAGAGGTTATTTGAAAAAATAAAAGCTGAAAACTTCCAAAATTTGATTAAAGGCATAAAAATAAATATCCAAGAAGCTCAAAAAACTGTAGGCTGAACTATTATAATCAAACTGTCAAAAGACAATGACAAAGAGAGAATCTTGAAGCCAGAATGAAAGAATTTACTCTTCATGTACAAGGAATCCTAGATAAGAATATCAGATAATTTCTCATCAGAAACTTTGAAGGCCAGGAGGTAGTTAGCCAATATATTCAAAATGATGAAAGAAAAAACCATCAATCAAGAATCCTATATCTGGCAGAACTATTCTTCAAAAGTGAGAGAGAAATTAAGATATTTTCAGATAAACAAAAGCTGAGGGAGTTCATCACCACTAGACCTGCCCTCCAAGAAATGTTAAAGGCTCCTCTGTAGATTGAAGTGAAAGGACACAGGCAGCTTACTTGAAGCCATACATAAAAATAAAGATCTCAGTAAGGTAAATACATGGGCTATTGTAAAAGCTAATATTTTAACTTCAATTTCTACCTTAACTTTCTTCTTCTTCATGATTTAAGAAACTAATACATTTTTTGCTTATGTTGTTTTTTTTCCCTAACTTTTTTGAGGTATAATCAACAATTAAAATTGTATATATGTAAGGCATACAATTTTATGATTTGGTGTATACTGTGAATTACTACAACCAAGATAATCAACATAAATATTACCTCATATTATTACTATCATTTTAATATATTTTTCAGCATTGTTGAGATATAATTTTCATATAACACTGTAAAAACTTATGGTGTAAAATGTGAGGATTTGATATACATATATATTGTAAAATGTTTACCAAAGTGTGGTTATTTATCACATCTTTCACCTCATAATTGCCATTTCATTGTTGTTGTTATTTCAAGATATTAAAATTTTCCTTTCACATCATCTTTTTAGTATACACTACAATATTGTTAACCATCATCACCATGCTGTACCTTAGATCCCCAGAACTTATTATTTTATGACTGAAAGTTTGTATCACTTGATCAACATTTCCCCATTTCCACCACCCCTAAATCCTTAGCAACCACAATTCTACTGTCTTTCTATCAATTCCAGCTTTTAAGATTCCACATATAAGTGATATACAATATTTGTCTTTCTCTATCTGATTAATGTCACTTAATCTAATGCCCACAAGGTCCATCCATGTCGTTGAAAATGGTAGGTCCCATATTAGGCTCCCAGTAGGACGCTTGCTTCTCCCTCTGCCTCTTTCTGTGTGTCTCTTATGAATAAATAAATAAAATCTTAAAAAAGAAAATGGTAGGATTCCTTTATTATTTTATATGAATAATATTCCATTTTATATGCTAACCACATGTTTCTTATCCATTCATCCTGCTATGTACACTTATGCTGTTACCATGTCTTAACTATTGCAACTAATACTGCAATAAGCATGTGAGTACAGATATCTCTTTAAAATTCACCTAAAATTTAATTTCCTTTAGATATATACCTAGAAATGGGGTTGCTGCATTATATGGTATTTTTATTTTTAATTTTTTGAGGAAACATTATACTGTTTTCCATAGGGCTGTATCAGTTTACATTCCCACCAACAATAAATCAGAGTTCCCTTTTACCCACACTTTTGCCAGCATTTGTTTTATTTAAATTTTTTTTAATTTTTATTTATTTATGATAGTCGCAGAGAGAGAGAGAGAGAGAGAGAGAGAGGCAGAGACACGGGCAGAGGGAGAAGCAGGCTCCATGCACCAGGAGCCCGACATGGGATTCGATCCCAGGTCTCCAGGATCATGCCCTGGGCCAAAGGCAGGCGCCAAACCGCTGCCACCCAGGGATTCCCCAGCATTTGTTTTATATTGTGTTTTTGATAATATCTATTAAAGCAGGGGTGAGACGATATCTCATTGTGGTTTGGATTTGCATTTCCCTGATGATTAGTTATTTGAGCACAATTTCATATTTCTTTTAGGATTTGTATGTTTTCTTAGGAGAAATGTCAATTTAAGTACTCTGCTCATTTTTTAAATTTTTAAATTTATTTTATTATTATTTTGCTGTTGCTCTGTATGAGCTCCTTGTATATATATTAGCTATTAACCTTTTACCACATAAAGTTTGCAACTATTTTCTCCCATTAAGTTACTTCATTATGATGATCATTTCTTTTGCTATGCAGAAGTTAGTTGATGGAGTTCAACTTATTGGTTGTTTTCATTGATTTTGCTTTTAGTGTCATATACAAAAACTTATTGCTAAGACAAATGACAAGGAATATTTCCTACCTTTTAAGCTAGAAAGAAAGAATTTTATAGTTTCAGGTATTACCTTTAATACTGTAATCAAATCTGAGTTAATTTTTATAAGTAGTTGGGATCCCTGGGTGGCGCAGCAGTTTAGCGCCTGCCTTTGGCCCAGGGCGAGATCCTGGAGACCCAGGATCGAATCCCACGTCGGGCTCCCGGTGCATGGAGCCTGCTTCTCCCTCTGCCTATGTCTCTGCCTCTCTCTCTCTCTCTGTATCATAAATAAATTAAAAAAAAAAATTTTTATAAGTAGTAAATACAGGAGCCCAATTTCATTCTTTAGCATGTGTGTATAATTTTCCCAACACCATTTTTCCATCTTTTCCCCATTGAATATTTCCAGATTCCTTGTGAAATATTAATTGACTACATATGCATAGGCTTATTTTTTGGTTACAATTATGTCCCATTGGTCTATGTATCTGTTTTTCTGACTGTATCAACCATATTGTTTTGATTACTATAGCTTTGTAGTATAATATGAAATCAATAAGTAAGATGTCTTCAGCTTTGTTCTTCTTGCTCAAAATTGCTTTGGCTATTTGGTGGTTTTTGTGGTTCCATACAAATATTAGAATTTTATTATTTCTGTGGAAAATGCCATTGGAATTTTTATGGGGATTTCATTGAATCAACTGATGGCTTTGATTAGTATTTATATTTTAACAATGGGTAGGAAATATCAGAAAGGGAGACAGAACATGAAGACTCCTAACTCTGGGAAACGAACTAGGGGTGGTGGAAGGGGAGGAGGGCGGGGGGTGGGGGTGAATGGGTGACGGGCACTGAGGGGGGCACTTGACGGGATGAGCACTGGGTGTTATTCTGAATGTTGGCAAATTGAACACCAATAAAAATAAATTTATTATTAAAAAAAGAAAAATAATAATTCTTCTAATACTTGAATACAATGTATCTTTCCACTTATTTGTACCTTCATCAACTTCTCTCATCAAAGTTTTGTAGTTTGGGGATATAGATCTTTCACTTCTTTGGTTATTTTTAAGTATTTTATTACATTGCTGTTACAAATTGGATTACTTAATTTATTTCTTTTTAAATAGTTTATTTCAGTACATAGTACACAACTGATCCTGTCATGTTGATATTGTAGCCTGAGGTTTTACCGGATTTGTTTATTAGTTCTAATATTTTTCTGATGGGGTCTAAGATTTTCTATACACCAGATCATGTCATCATGATTTTTCCCTAATTGCTCTGGTGAGGATTTCCGGTACTATATTGAATACAAGTGATGAGAATGGGCACCCTTTTCTTATGCCTGATCTTAGAGGGAAAGTTTTCAACCTTTCACTATTGAGTTTGATGTTAACTGAATATTTTTTTATTTATGTAATTTATTATTGAGGCATTTTCCCCTAAATCCAATTTCTTGAAAGTTTTTACCAGAAAGGCATATTGAATTTTGTCAATGCATTTTTTTCCCTGTAATATCACCAACCTGTTATCTCCTGGTAATTATTTGCATAAAGTACCTTTACTTCATGAAGTAACCAGAAGAGAGCAGGGTAGTTACACTAATATAAGACAAATAGACTTTAATTTTAAAAGGTTTACAAGATGCGTGCCTGGGTGGCTCAGTCAGTTAAACATCTGACCTTTGATTTCAGCTCAAGTCATAGTTTTAGGGTCATGAGATTGAGCCCTGAGTCAGGCTCCTTCTCTCTTCATCTCCCTCTGCCCCTCACTCTCTGCTCTCAGTCTCTCTCTAAAAAATATAAATAAGTAAATAAATAAATAAATAAATAAATAAATAAACAAACAAATAAATAAGTTTATAAGAGCTAAATAAAGATTATATATTTATATAAATTTTAATACAAGAGTATATAAGAATTATTAACAATTATACCCATAATATCTGACCATCAAAATAGATCAGGCAAAAATTTATAGAATTAAAGGGAAGTAGATATTTTTACAATAGTAATTGAAGACTTTAGTACCCCACACTCAATAATAGAGAAATACACAATAAAACAACTAGATGTAACAGATAATAGAACGCTCTACCCAACAAGAATGGTATACACATTAGTTTCATGTACACATGAGATACTCTCCAGATCTCCAGACTCTATGTTAGGCTAACATTTAAGCCTCAAAAGATTTAAAAAGATAAAGTAGCACAGGGCACATGAGTGGCTTAGCAGTTAATCTTCTCACTCTTGATCTCAGCTGAGGTCTTGATCTTGAGAATTGTGAGTTCTGGCCCCACACTGGGCTCCATGCTAGGTGTAAAGCCTACTTAAAAAAAAAAAAAAAAAAAAGATAAAGTATCTTTTATGATCACAACAGGATTGAAGTAAACATCAGTAACAGAAGGAAAACTATAAAATTCACAAATTTGTGAAAATTAAACTACATGCTTAATCAATTAATAAATCAAAGGTAAAATCACAAAGGAAATTAAGAATATATTTAGAGATAAATGAAAATGAAGTCACCACATACCAAAATTTAAACAGTAAAAGCAGTGCTAATGGGGAAATGTATAGCTATATATATTTCAGCATTATTCGCAATATCCAACAGATGAAAGAATAAGCAAAATGTGGTATATACATACAATGGAATATTATTCAGCCTTAAAAATGAAATTCTGACTTATCTTGCAACATGGGTGAATATGACACTAAATTAAGTGACATAATACAGTTAGAAAAAGACAAATACTGTATGATTCTACTATGAGGTACCTGGAATAGTCAAACTCACAGAAACAGAAAGTACAATGATGGTTGCCAAAGGCTGGAGGGAAGGGTGAATAGAAAATTATTATTTGATGTGTATATAGTTTCAGTTTTGCAAGATGAAGAGTTTTGGAGATGGATGGTGGTGACGGTCACTAATATAAATGTATTTATTACTACTGAACTAAACCCTTAAAAATAGTTAAGATGAATCCTATACTATGTGCATTTTACCTCAATAAAAAAGTTTTATTTAGGGGCACCTGGGTAGCTTAGTCATTAAGCATTTCCCTTGGGCTCAGGTCATGATCTCCAGGTCCTGGGATCTAACCCTGTATCAGGCTTCCTGCTCAGCAGGTAGTTTGTTTCTCTTTCTCTCTCCCTCTGCCCCTCCCCACTGCTCATTCACTCTCTCTCTCTCTCTCTCTCTCTCTCTCTCTCTGTCTTTCTCTCTCTCTGTCTCCTAACTCAAATAAATGAATAAAATATTTTTAAAGCTTTATTTAAAAGGAAAGAATAAAAAGGGAAAAATTTTATTCTAAAATTACTCAGGCAAATTCTATCTGAGAATAAAGTTAGAAAAATAAGGGAATTACCTACTGAATGGGAGAAGATATTTGCAATGACACATCCAATAAAGGGTTAATATCCAAAACATATAAAGAACTTATAAAACTCAGCACTCAAAAACCAAATGATCCATTTTAAAAATGGAAAGAAGACATGAACAGACATTTTTTCAAAGAAGACATTCAGGTGACCAACAAGCACATGAAAAGATGCTCAGCGTCATTCAGCATCAGGGAAATCAAAAACACAATGAAATATCACCACACACCTGTCAGAATGGTTAAAGTAAAAAACGTAAGACAGAACAAATGTTGACAAGGGAGAAAAAAGGAACCGTCATGTACTGTTGGTAGTGCAGCAGTGTCAAAATGAGTGTCAATATGTGTCAAAATGCAAAAAAAAAAAAAAAAAAAAAATGCAGCACACTGGTGCAGCCACTGTGGAAAACAGTATGGAGGTTCTTCAAAAAATTGAAAATAGAACTACTATATGATCCAGTAATCACACTACTGGATATTTACCCAAAGGATGTGAAAACACTAATTTGAAAGGATTGCACCCCTGTGTTTATTGCAGCATTATTTACCATAGCCCAAGTATGGAAGGAGCCTAAGTGTCCATCTACTGATGAATGGATAAAGAAGTGTTATATATGTATATTATATATTTATATATATCACTATATATATATTCTTTTATATATAAATATATAATACACATATATACCACTTCACATAATATAGTGATATATACCACTATATATAAATATATAATATGCATATATGTATATATTACACATATATAACACATATATTACACATATATGTATATATACACATATTATGTATATAGTGATGTACATAATATATATACTCACATATATGTATATATAGTGATATATATTATAAATATATATAAACATATAATTCAGCCATAATAAAGAATGGAATCTTGTCATTTGCAATAACACAGATGGAACTAGAAAGTATAGTGCTAAGATTTTGAAATAAGTCACTCAGAAAAAGATAAATACCATTGATTTCATTCATATGTGGAATTTAAGAAACAAAACAAATGGACAAAGGAAAAATAAAGAAGCAAACCAAAAAAAACAGACTCTTAACTATAGAGAACAAACATGGTTACCAGAGGGGAGGAGGGGGGATGGGAGAAATAGGTGATGGGAATTAAGGAGTGCACTTATCCTGATGAACACTGAGTAATATATAGAATTGTTGAATCACTACACCTCAAGCTAATATAATGTTGTATGCTAATTATTTTGGAAGAAGAGGAGAGGAAGGGAAAGGGAGGAGAGGAGAAGGGAGGAGAAAGAAGGCAATCACCACCTGACCTTCAGGTGGATTATATACTTATGTGTCAATACCCACTTTGTTCCCAGCATTGTTTCTTAGGACACGTCCCTTCCAAAGGTTTGGGTAACAACACTGTACTCAGGGCCATTGTTTTTTAAGTGTCTGGGGGAAATTCCAGTGCCAAAATACAAACAGAAAACTGCGAACAAAATCAGTACATAGTAAAATGTCTTTATTATAATTCATTATATCATCTAGTCCCTGTGACAACTCCACTTATAACTACCAGCATATAAAGCATATCTGCATGTGGGATGCCATGGATTAAAAAAAGTTGATGCCATGGGACAAAGTTCCCAGGAGTAAGGGTCCAAATATCTACAGGGTTCCTGAGTCTGTCTCAGAGACCAATGTCCTCATGTCTGGTCCTGCTGCTTTCCTATAGGCACTTACAAGTGTAGCTCTTTGTAAATAAGAAGACAAAAGTGAGATGAAGAAGAGGAAGACGAAGACGAAGACGAAGACGACGACGACGACGAAGAAGAAGAAGAAGAAGAAGAAGAAGAAGAAGAAGAAGAAGAAGAAGAATTAGAGAAATCAATGGTTATTCTTATGTTATATAGGTGAAGTCAAAGCCCTTGTGCAACACAATGTTTCCAGATCCATCAGTGCTCCTGCCAACTATGCAAGATAACTTAAGATAATTGGACTTTTGCATTCTTTAACACTATTAACTCTTAAACTTTTAAAGAGTGCTTTGTGAGGATAGGCCCACATGTAAATTAGAAAGATAAGTTCATTTGCCTTATTTCCTGACTGAATGTCTGGATGAACGCCAAAGAAAGTAAACATTGAAGATGCGACCACGATTGTGCATGCATAGGTGAAAATGAACTAAGTAGGTGTTTGATGAATGTGGTGCTGATTGTCCAGCAGGACAAGCCATTTTGTTTATTTGATATTTTGTACAGAATGTATTTGCCTTTGAAATGTTTTTAATTTTTTGGCAGCTGGAGCCTCTGTCTCTTGCCTCTAATCCCAAGCATTTCAATATGATCATTTAAAGATGGGAGCCAAGATAAAACAGGCATCTTTGGGATAAAAATTAGCCAGCTGCCAGGAAATAGAGGGTTTTGCAATAAACAAATGAGAGTGCTGTCACTTGCACAGCCTGGAGACTGTTCAGTGAGTCAGTTAATCATTTTCCCTGCCTCTACTGACATTGTCCCCTCTATCCGGGGTGGCCATCTATGAATTCCCTGAGGAAAAGGGGAAAACCAACATTCCATACCACTGTCTAACATTGTTCGTTCTCTGTGCTGAAAATGTTAGAGCTTCTGTCAAATTATATTGATTAAAGGCATAGCACTTAATATCACAATTACATTTTGTTGGGAAAAGAACCCTTTGATATAATCAAATGAATAAAGTGGCACTGAGTGCCAGTGAAATTATGTGATATCTGTGAAAATACCTCAAAAGCTATAAATTATTCTTTAATTTAAAAAAATATTGTACAAATAAAAGTATTTTTTCATATTAATAGGATCAAAAATCTATAAGTGGCACAGGCCTGGAATTATGACTTCAGTTTTGTTATTTTATATTGCATCCACATCGATAATAGATAATGGTTAACACCCTTTAAAGGCATAGATAAGAGAAACTATTACAATAGAAGCCGTGATAATAGGATATAAAAATAGTTCTGTGAGAAAGAGCAATAAGTATTCCTAAAATAAAAGCATTAAGACTTACTGGATATATCATTAAATTGCCTTCCAAATGACAATAACTTTCTTAATTTATTAACATACTTTCCAACATAAAAATATTTTATTATTCAACCCACAAATTTCACTCTGAGGTATTAACTCAAGAGATTTAAAACACACAGATATGGTGTGCATGCTTTCAGATCACAGGTGCACACACACACACACACACACGCAGCTTGTAAATGAATACTTATAGAAGTGCTTTGCATTATAACTCAGAACTGGAAACAAGACAAATATTCACCAACAGGTGAACAAATGAAAAAATTGGTATAGTCATAAAATAGAATACTATTCAGTGATAAATAAGAATAAAACATAAACACACATACACATGGATGAATCTCTAAACATATTGTTAAAGAAGCCAGACACACACAAAAAAAAAAAGAAAAGAAAAAAAAAAAAAAAAGAAGCCAGACACAAAAGACAACAAATGACTTCATTTATATGAATTCCTAAAATAGGCAAAAGTAGCCCACGGTGACAGAAAGAAGGTCAGTGCTTGGAGGCAAGGAGGAAGAGATTGACTTCTAAGAGGCACAAAGAAACATTTGGTGTAAGGTAAATGTTGTATATCTCAATTATGGTGATGCTCATTACTTGGGCACGTATTAGTATATTGGTGTGAACAACCCTAAGGTTAAAGGTTCAGCAGTTAGGTTAATAGTAGTTTTGGTAAATTTCAAAAGCTCATTGGAAACTTGAGAAACTACATATAGCTAATTCGAATTATCTAATCTACAGAGCAATTTTGGCAGAGATTATCTCAAAACCATCCTGTGGCATGTCCCCAGAATGTCCCTTAGTCACCCAAATGTTCTCAGGAAATGCAGACCTCTGCTTTTTAAAACCTCAAAGGAATTATAGCGTGAACTTAAATGGGGGTCCTCATTTTATCCTGCCAGACTATTGCAACTTAGACAAGACCCATCTTTGGCTAATAGGGGTGATTTGGATTCTCCCAGTGGCTTGCAGAAGTTTATCTTCATCATGAAGGATTGTTTTTTTTCATATAATTGCTGGTGATGGATTTATTCCTACTCCATGTCATCCTGTCCAGTAGGAAAACTGCCTATCTCACCACATGCTGATGTGTATGCTAAAAAACACCTTGTTGTTTAAGCCACTTTTTTAAAAAGTCACACTCTCTTGTTAGAGCTATGCTGTCAAATACAGTAGACACCAGCCACATGTGGCTATTTAATTTAAACTAAAATTAAATAAAATTTTAAATTCCTTAGTTGTGCTAGACACACCCCAAGCATTATGTGTCTAGTAACTGCCCAATAATGGTGAAAATATAAATAATTTCAACATCACAGAAAGTTCTACTGTAAAATGCTCCTCTAGCACATGGATGAAGACTCTTCAAAACTTCTTGCCTTTTAAAATTATCAACATTGAATTGTGGTGCCCAAGGTCAACTTTAGGATAATAATATTCTAGATTGCTAATTCTATCCTTTTCACAGATCGAGTATTCTAGGTATAATTTTAGCTATAATTTCATAGAAAGTAAATTTCTTACTCCAAACATTTTTATACCTTAATCTTTTATTATCTGAATTTAGTGTATCACCAGTTCTCTCTAATTGTACATTTATCAGTGCTAAGTCTGATGTGATCCTCAAGTCTGTGCAACAACAGGAATCTTACAGAGGGATAATTCCTTCTTTCTTCAATACCAGCTGGTGAATAAAGGCTGTTGTACAGCACTGAGTTCACCATAATTTCCCTCCAAGTTTACAATAATACCACAGAGACTTTGCAATTTTTAGGAGCGAGGCAGAACATGTCAATTATATCAACCACAGTGGATGACATAGAGTAGAAAATAAATACTTTTTATTGAAAGAATGAATAAATTAATGAATGATCAATTCTTATTGTGTTATGACTGTCCAATACACATCACGAAGACTTCCAAATATGTTTTTAATGAAATCTTTGTTAAAATCTTGTAATTAAAGAATGGGATCTTTTCCACAATTATCAGCTTGTGGGTATATGCACACACACACAGAGAGCTAACTTGTACAAGTTTATATGCTTTCATATCTTCTGTTAGGAGGAAAATATTAAATTATCATTTGGATTTTCCCAGGAAAATTCCTATCCTTAATTTGAAACTGGCTCCCCAGCCAATATTTAAGAATTTAGAGTGGTAAAAATTGAAATGAACGTGACTTCTCACTTTTACAATTGTATAACAATGATAAAATCCAATCTTTAGAAAAATACATTAATCTTTAGAAGCCATTTCAATTTTAATAAAGTGTTCCCACCATTATCATTCTTCTCACATGCAATATATTTGCCAACTGGTGGCTTTAATAGTTTGTCAGATAATGGAGTAATTTATATGTTTTATTAATATGTAAATTAATCCTGATGTGCTCCAATTAGGAAACTTGGTAATACAGAACTTCAAAGGAAAATCTGCCATTTTCAGGTTGAACTCATACTATTTCTAAAATGTTACTTAAAACTCAATTACTTCAGATCAAAGCAAAGACAACTCCACATATACTTGAAATGTTTGCCATATCAGAAATTGCATATCTGGACTGATAAACCCACGGTTTTTATAATTTACTTTTTAAAATATTATAATTTTTAAAAATACAAATTAATTGAATTATTTTAATAAGTCCATATTTTTATCACTAAAGGTTTACAAGGTATAATTTGTACATTTAATAACTCAATCCAACAAGTTTTTAGTGAGTAACTATTTACTGCATAGTAATGTCCTAGGCCTTGAGGAAGGGGTCCAGTAAATGAAAGACGAAAATCCTTTCCAGAGAGTCCTGTGTTCCAGTAGGCAGGAATTGGAGGTGGTTTGGGATCCAGATGGCAAAGGGTAGCTTATGATATATTTTTTACCAACATATCATGTATTTCATAAATAAAATACATGTTCAGATTTTCCACTGAATAGCCAAAAAGAAAATCAAAGATATTGCTATTTTTTTTTATTAAAAGAAGCAAATCTCTAAACAATTCTCTAGGAAATTCAAATCTTGTTAATAGTATTTGCTGAACTTAACTTTTAGATGACCCTAACCCTGTAGTGAAGAGATCAGAAAAAAGAATGCATCCATGCATCTCTTCCCTCACTGAAAGATGTCAAACATCATCAACTTTCATAATCTCAGAAACTGCCTCAGGTTTCTCTTCACTGACATGGGCTTGTCTTGCTTCCATGACCACATGAGGAGTTGGATGATATAAAATGTCATTCAACAAATATTGTGATTCTGAATATTTTAAGGGTAAGTTGTATGTGACCCGATAAAAACAAAACAGCCATAAAGAATTTCATTTTTATCTTAGGTATGGTCCAAACTTAATATTGAATCTATAATCACTGCTATTTCAGTAACCCAAGATACTTACTACCTCTGGGCATGCAGTCCCTTCACATCTACATTATATTCTTCTGCTGATGGTTGATGAAATTGAACTGTGACCATAACACAGCATTTACTATTATCCAAAAGGGGATTTCAAGAAACTGGTTGACCTTTGGAAATATCACTGGCTTAGTACCTTTTAAAATAATTTGATCTTACAGGTTTGTTCACAATATATAGGGGCCACCTATAAACAGAAAACTGTCACCAGTCTGCCTCTGTAACCAACATACCCAGACTTGGGGTGTTTGAGCCAGTGCTTGCTAATGATATTGCCTGTCTAAATAACAAGATTTCAAAACGTATAATTGAGACTCTATTTATTAAAACCTATAAAAGAGACGCAGCCTGCAGATAGGAACCTGGAAAAACTGACAGAAGCTGGCAAAAGGAAGAACTCTTTTATTATTATTATTATTATTATTAATTATTATTATTATTATTATTTTAAGATTATGTTTATTTATTCACAAGAGACATGGGCAGAGGGTGGAGCAGGCTCCCTGTGGGGAGCCCAGTGTGGGACTCAATCCTAGGACCCCAGGGTCACGACGTGGGCGGAAGGCAGATGCTCAACCACTGAGCCACCCAGGGGCCCCCAACACTATGAATTCTTAACAAGACTAGTGCTCCCAGGAGTCTGTGGGGCCTCAGCGAGAGAGACAGTGTACCACATGGATTGCCTGCACCACAGCTGGACTGCCCCATGCCTCACCTTTCTCTGGCCTCTACCAGTCACTATAACATTCAAATAATCCTGAAAACCTACAAATTTGGCCTGCGATTTAAAGAGAGAACAGCTAGAAGGCTACAGAAAGAAGGGTTTGCACTTCTAACAAGTACAACTTGTTTTAGCCACTCCGCACTGAGCAAAATGACTAGAAAGAAGAACTCACCACAAACGAAAGAATCAGAAACAGTCCTCTCTCCCACAGTTACAGAATTTGGATTACAATTCAATGTCAGAAACCATTCAGAAGCATAATTATAAAGCTACTGGTGGCTCTGGAAAAAATCATAAAGGATTCAAGAGACTTCATGGCTGCAGAATTTAGATCAAATCAGGACAAAATTAAAAATCAATTAGATGAGATGCAATCCAAACTGGAGGTCCTATGATGAGGGTTAATGAGGTAGAAGAACAAGTGAGTGACATAGAAGATAAATGGATGACAAGGAAGGAAGCTAAGGAAAAAAGAGAAAAGCAATTAAAAGACCATGAGGAAATGTTAAGGGAAATAAATGACAGACTCAGAAGGAAAAATATCTACATTTAATTGGGGTTGAAAGGGCGCTGAAAGGGACAGAGGACCAGAAAATGTATTTGAACAAATCATAGCTGAGAACTTCCCTAACTTGGGAAGGACAAGGAATCCAGATGCAGGAGATAGAGAGATCCCCCTAAAATAAATAAAACCCATTCAACAACTCGACATTTAATAGTGAAACTTGCAAATTCCAGAGATAAAGAGAAGATCCTTAAAGCACCAAGAGACAAGAGATCAATAAACTTTATGGAGAGAAATGTTAGGTTAACAGCAGACCTTTCCACAGAGACCTGGCAGGCCAGAAAGGGCTGGCAGGATATATTCAGGGTCCTAAATGAGAAGAAGATGCAGCCAAGAATACTTTATCCAGCAAGGCTCTCATTCAGAATAGAAGGAGAGATAAAGAGCTTCCAAGATAGGCAGAAACTGAAAGAATATGTGACCACCAAACCAGCTTTGCAAGAAATATGAAGGGTGACTCTGTATAAGAAGGAGTAAGTCCAAGGAAACAATCCACAAAAACAGGGACTGAATACGTATTATGATGACACTAAATTCATATCTTTAATAGTAACTCTGAATGTGAATGGGCTTACAGATCCCATCAAAAGGCACAGGGATTCAGACTGGATAAAAAAGCAAGACCCATCTATTTGCTGTCTACAAGAGACTCATTTTAGACCTAAGGACACCTACAGCATGAAAAAAGAAGGTTGGAAAAACATTTACCATTCAAATAATCCTCAAAAGAAAGCAGGGATAGCCACCTTCATATTAGATAAATTAAAGTTTATCCCAAAGACTGTAGTAAGAGATGAAGAGGGACACTACATCATACTTAAAGGGTCTATCCAACAAGAGGACCTAACAATCATGAATATTTAAGCCCCGAATGTGGGAACTGCCAAGTATGTCAATCAATTAATAACCAAAGTGAAGAAATACTTAGAAAATAATACACTTATACTGGATGACTTCAACACAGTGCCTTCTGCAATTAATAGATCTTCTAAGCACAACATCTCCAAAGACACAAGAGCTTTAAATTATACACTGGACCAGATGGATTTCACAAATATTTACAGAACTTTACATCCAAATGCAACTGAATACACATTCTTCACAAGTCACATGGAACTTTCTCCAGAATAGACCACATACTGGGTCACAAATCAGCTCTTAACTGATACCAAAATATTGGGATTGTCCCCTGCATATTTTCAGACCATAATGCTTTGAAACTTGAACTAAACCACAAGAAAAGTTTGGAAGGAATTCAAATGCGTGGAGGTTAAAGACCATCCTGCTGAAAGATGAAAGGGTCAACCAGGAAATTAGAGAAGAATTAAAAAGATTCATGGAAACTAATGAGAATGAATATACAACCGTTCAAAATCTCTGGGATACAGCAAAAGCAGTGCTGAGGGGGAAATACATTGCACTACAAGCATTCGTCAAAAAATTGGAAAAAACTCAAATAGAAAAGCTAACCTTGCATGTAAAGGAGCTGGAGAAAGAACAGCAAATAAAACCTGCACCCAGTAGAAGAAGACAGTTCATAAAGATTTGAGCAGAACTCAATGAAATAGAGACCAGAAGAACTGTAGAACAGATCAACAAAACCGAGAGTTGGTTCTTTGAAAGAATTAATAAGATAGATAAACCATTAGCCAACCTGATTTAAAACAAAAGAGAATGTACTCAAATTAATAAAATCACAAATGAAAAATGAGGGATCACCACTAATACCAAGGAAATACAAACGATTTTAAAAACATACTATGAGCAGTTATACACCAATAAATTAGGCAATCTAGAAGAAATGTACAGATTTCTGGAAAACCACAAACTACCAAAACCGGAACAGCAAGAAATGGAGAAACTGAGCAGTCTGATAACAAGGGAGGAAATTGAAGCAGTCATCAAAAACCTCCCAAGACACAAAAGTCCAGGGCAAGATGGCTTCCCTGGGGAATTCTATCAAAAGTTTAAAGAAGAAATCATACCTATTCTATTAAAGCTGTTCTAAAAGTCAGAAAGAAATGGAATACTTCCAAACTCGTTCTATGAGGCCAGCATCACCCTAATTCCAAAACCGCACAAAGACCCCACCCAAAATGAGAATTATAGACCAATATCCCTGATGAACATGGATGCAAACATTCTCAACAAGATACTAGCCAGTAGGATCCAAGGGTACATTAAGAAGATTATTCACCATGACCAACTGGGATTTATCCTCAGGATGCAAAGCTGGTTCAACACTTAAAAAGCAATCAAGGTGATAGATCATATCAACAAGAGAAAAAACAAGAACCATATGATCCTCTCAATAGATGCAGAGAAAGCATTTGACAAAATACAGCATCCATTCCTGATCAAAACCCTTCAGAGTGTAGGAATAGAGGGAACATTCCACAGCATCGTAAAAGCCATCTACAAAAAGCCCACAGCAAATATCATTCTCAATGGGGAAACATTGGGAGCCTTTCCCTAAGAACAAGAACAAGACATGGATGTCCACTCTCACCACTGCTATTCAACATAGTACTGGAAGTCCTAGCTTCAGCAATCAGACATCAAAAAGACATTAAAGGCATTCAAACTGGCAAAGAAGAAGTCAAACTCTCCCTCTTCCCAGATGACATGATCCTGTACATAGAAAACCCAAAAGACTCCACCCCAAGATCGCTAGAACTCATACAGCAATTTGGCAGTGTGGCAGGATACAAAATCAATGCCTAGAAATCAATGGCATTTCTATACACTAACAATGAGACTGAAGAAAGAGAAATTAAGGAGTCAATCCCATTTACAATTGCACCCAAAAGCATAAGATACCTAGGAATAAACCTCACCAAAGAGGTAAAGGATCTATACCCTAAAAACTATAGAACACTTCTGAAAGAAATTGAGGAAGACACAAAGAGATGGAAAAATATTCCATGCTCATGGATTGCAAGAATTAATATTGTGAAAATGTCAATGCTACCCAGGGCAATTTATGCATTTAATGCAATCCCTATCAAAATACCATGGACTTTCTTCAGAGACTTGGAACAAATCATCTTAAAATTTGTGTGGAATCAGAAAAGACCCCGAATACCCAGGGGAATATTAAAAAAGAAAACCAGAGCCGGGGGCATCATAATGCCAGATTTCAGGTTGTACTACAAAGCTGTGGTCATCAAGACAGTGTGGTACTGGCACAAAAACAGACACATAGATCAATGGAACAGAATAGAGAATCCATAAATGGGCCCTCAACTCTATGGTCAACCTCTATTTGATAAAGCAGGAAAGACTATCCCTGGAAAAATGGTGCTGGGGAAACTGGACAGCCATGTGCAGAAAAATGAAACTAGACCATTCTTTTACATCATACACAAAGATAAACTCAAAATGGATGAAAGATCTAACTATGAAACAAGAATCCATCAAAATCCTACAGGAGAACACAGGCAACACCTTTTTTGAACTTGGCCACAGCAACTTCTTGCAAGATACATCTATGAAGGCAAGGGAAATAAAAGCAAAAATGAACTATTGGGACTTCATCAAGATAAAAAGCTTCTGCACAGCAAAAGAAACAGTCAATAAAACTAAAAGACAACCTACTGAATGGGAGAAGACATTTGCAAATGACATATCAGATAAAGGGCTAGTATCCAAGATCTATAAAGAACTAAACTCAACAGCAAAGAAACAATCAATCCAATCATGAAATGGGCAAAAGACATGAAGAGAAATCTCACAGAGGAAGACACAGACATGGCCAACACGCACATGAGAAAATGCTCCGCATCACTTGCCATCAGGGAAATACAAATCAAAACCACAATGAGATCCCACCTCACACCAGTGAGAATGGGGAAAATTAACAAGGCAGGAAACCACAAATGTTGGAGAGGATGTGGAGAAAGGGGAACCCTCTTGCACTGTTGGTGGGAATGTGAACTGGTGCAGCCACTCTGGAAAAGTGTGTGGAGGTTCCTCAAAGAGTTAAACATAGATCTGCCCTACGACCCAGCAATTGCACTGTTGGGGATTTACCCCAAAGATACAGATGCAATGGAATGCCGGGACACCTGCACCCCGATGTTTATAGCAGCAATGGCCACAATAGCCAAACTGTGGAAGGAACCTCGGTGTCCATCGAAAGATGAATGGATAAAGAAGATGTGGTTTATGTATACAATGGAATATTACTCAGCTATTAGAAATGACAAATACCCACCATTTGCTTCAACGTGGATGGAACTGGAGAGTATTATGCTGAGTGAAATAAGTCAGTCGGAGAAGGACAAACATTATATGGTCTCATTCATTTGGGGAATATAAAAAATAGTGAAAGGGAATAAAGGGAAAGGAGAGAAAATGAGTGGGAAATATAAGTAACAGTGACAGAACATGAGAGACCCCTAACTCTGGGAAACGAACAAGGGGTGATGGAAGGGTGGATGGCGGGGGGTTGGAGTGAGTGGGTTATGGGCACTGAGGGGGGCACTTGACGGGATGAGCACTGGGTGATATACTATATGTTGAAAATTGAACTCCAATTAAAATAATAATAATTAAATTTAAAAAATAAAGGGATTTTCTAAAAAGTTAAAGAAAAAAAAAACCTATAAATGAACTCTGCGAAACTGAGTGTTATGTGGTAAAGTAGAATTTCTTGAAGTCTCTTATCTAAGAACATCAGCATCACCCAGGACTCAGGCAAGGCACATCCTCACATTCCACTATGGACCTACTGCATCAAAACTTGGTTGGTACAGGTCTACCAAGAGTGTAGGTGATTCTGATACACACTCAAGTTTGAGAATCACTGGACATCATAAGTGTCTCAAATTTTGACACCCATCCAATGCTGGAGTGTGTTCAGGACAATTCCTCTTTCTTTGCTATTGCTAGACATCTCCAGGGATGTGGAAGTCACTGTGTCCAAAATAACTCATTGAATCACGGGAGTACTATTAAAAACATAGAAAAGCTATTCCCATGAGCCAAAAATCTTTATAACCCAAGTGAGGATCTAGTCATTACAGTTCCATTCTTAGGTGCTTAATTTTAAACAATGTATTCTTAATTGTAGTTGAAAATGATTGCCAAACCCACCATTTTATTTTAATTACCTCTCTCGGGCAGTCCCGGTGGCTCAGCGGTTTAGCGCCGCCTGCAGCCCAGGGCCTGATCCTGGAAACCCTGGATGGAGTCCCACGTCGGGCTCCCGGTGCATGGAGCCTGCTTCTCCCTCTGCCTGTGTCTCTGCCCCTCACTCTCTCTTTCTCTCTGGGTGTGTTTCTATGAATAAATAAATAAAAAATATTTTAAAAAAATTAATTACCTCTCTCCTTTTAGAAAATATTTCTCAGGTTACCTTTTTAGAAATATGTCAGAAATTCACTCCATTTGCAAATAATTCTTGGTCCTCACTTGACCCGTGGGTGGCCTTAGGTAATAACAACTTTAGCGCTACCTGGGACAAGACTGAAGAAGCACAACTTTCAAGGTCATTGGGAGGACTAAATGAGGTGCCACAACAGGGAAGTTGTTTAGTTGTTTAGTTCTTGACAATAACAGGGTGCTATTCCCAGTGTGTTTACCTTCCCTGGCTTCCCTCAATTACTTTATTCCCACCAACATCAAGAAAAGAAAAAAAAAAACAAAAACTTCTATTGTTTTCACCTTCTTGATACTAATCTAAGTTTCAAAATCTCTCTGGCATTTTTGGGAAGTATAAACTCATTTTTTTAGATTTCATTATCTGATAAACACTACAATGTAGATGAAACTTGAAGACATTATGCTAAGTGAAAAAAGGCAGTCACAAAAAAGACAAATGTATGACTTCACATATATGAGGTACCTACAGTATCAAATTTATAGAGACAGAAAGTAGAATGGTAGTTACTAGAGGCTGAGGGAAATGGGGAATTACTGTTTAATGGGCACAGAGCTTCAGTGTGCAAAGATAGAAAAAATTCTGAAGGTGGTGATAGTTACTCAAAAATGTGAATATACTTAACACCAAAAGCTGAGCACTTAAAAATGGTGGAGTTTTTGTTATGCATATTTTACCACAATAAAAAATTTAAAAATTAAAGAAAATATAATTCATGTATTTCATATAAATATCTGTGAATTATGTTCCCCTGAAGCAAATACCACTTAAAGGAAAATCTTATTTTTAAGGAGAAAATAGTATTGAATATTTTATAAATCACTCAAAGGCAACTGAGGTGAATAAAAAACAGATAATCATAGCTTTTTCCAACTGTTTGTTCATAAGGATTTTTAATATGCCTGTACATCACACAATTTAACTTTGAAAGGATACAATATTTGCAAATATTTATTCTAGTTCATACTTTCCTTTACAGGTTTAAATATGGGCTTAAAAGAAATATTAAATTTATACCAAAGGGACCTACATGCTCAATTAATTGGCACACCTTTTGTCAGGGGGGGAGAAGCTGTCTCACAAACAAGCCAGCTCGAATTGGCTCTGCAAACTAACCAAACCAACCAAGCTCCTGCCAAATGCTCACCCTCTGTCACTAGCATTAGCCATTGTTTTGATGCATTTCAATCAGCTTTACTTTGCCATTATAAAAATATTTTTAAAGCGAAATAACAAATTTTAAAGCATTTACTTGGCAACTCTACTCAGAGACCCATACTTGGGCTATGGTCACTCCTGTATGGGTTTGCTTCCTTCACCAAGAATTTATTCTCCATTTTATTTAAATTTGATATACAAGCATAGAAAGGACTACAAATATAAATATATTTCTGTAAGCACAATACATAGAAGTAATTAAAATGTTTAACTTTCAGATAAAATATTACACTAGCATTAAAAGGAAACTAAGAATGCATTGTTGTATTTACATATATGTGTCACATTAGTATAACAATTCATTGAAAAAAAATAGAGCAATAGTCTACTTTTATAAATTAGCTCCGGTTACAACACTTTATGTAAGTGGAACTTTTGTATAAATAAAGATTTTAAAATATCAAGAATTAATTAAAAATTATTTATTAGGGTAACAAAACTGAAATTAAACTTTTTTTTGAAAACCAATGAGAAAGCACCCTCCCTGAATCAGTGCTATTTTCTTAGAACTGTAGATACCCATGCATTCAATTTTCCAGGACTCTGTGGGCTGTTTCACATCATTGGTAGGAGCTCTCATGTGGTCCTGGATCCCCTGTGCTCTGTGTTTCTATCACAGTTCCACAGCCAGAAACCTCCTAGTGGGGATGATGCTGCCTGCTCAGAAAAGATGTGAATGTCACCAGTGTGCAGAGGCTGATAGACTGCACTTGCTGTGCTGAGGATCATAAGATGGCCCGCCACAACCTCACAGAAGCCATGAGAGCAGTTGTGCTCTGTGGAAAGGAGATCCACTTTGCGGTATCACGCCACATTTTCCATTCACACTATAGGCTTCTGTCTATTTCTGTGTTACTAGACTTTACCCGTTTTCCAAATCTAATTAAATCTTGTTAAATGTCTCTGTTTTGAAAGCAATGTATATGAAGTAGGATTTGTGTGAGTGCAATATTGAATAACTTCATAAAGTTCTCTATTTACTATTACTAATTAGTACTATTTTATTCTGTTCCTCCTGTACTGGTCTTGAATAACTAAGTTATTGGTAAGTTTATTGGGTGTGATAGACATCTCTTCCTAGAACGATGCTCTCTTTCCAATTCTGTGACTTTAGTTTCTATTTTGGGTGACTCTCACCTGCACTGTGAAACTTGCCATCCAGACATGTGTTCACAGCCACAGCTTCAAATCTTCATGAGTGAGCCTTGATTCAGAGAAGTGATCTACATTGTCTATGGCTATTAGACCCTAGCACCTCCATCCCATAACTACCCAATGCACAAATTAGTTCATTTGAGGAGTGATAATGATGTGCATTACATCTAAGGCTCTTTTAAATCTTCAAAGCATTTCACAAGTACTAATTAATTTTCCTAGAATCCCTACCAGGTAGGTGTTAGCATTGAGTGTCACTTCATGGAGTGAACTATGATGAGTCCATAATTAACCTCAGTTTGCAAAGCAAACATACACGAAAATTGCAGTGGGTGACTTGCACTGAGGATACTGGTAGCAAATAGAGAAAGAATGACTTGTTTTTTAAAGATATTTTTAGCTAATGGTTCTGCAATTTTTATTATGAACTTAGAAATCACTTCAATAAGTGTCAGCAATAGCAATTATGGTAAGAGAAGGAGATTTTCTATTAAACTGAATTACTAATAAGGATGTTTTACACACTATTTATATTTCTTATTTTATCTTATCATTTTCCTTTGGTCCTTTCCAATAATGTGAATTCAAACTGTTATTTACCATAAGAGTATAGAAGTTTAAATGAGACTAACTCAAATGTTGGTAGAATCTAGACAGTCTTTATGTAGATCAGACCCAATCATTTTCTGGGCACCTGGGTGTCTCGGTCAGTTGAGCATCCAACTCTTGATCTCAGCTCAGTCTTGATCTCAGGGTTGTGAGTTAAGGCCCCACATTAGGCTCCATGCTGGACATGGAGCCTACATTAAAAATACATACATACATACATACATAAACAAACTATCATTTTCATTTTTCACCTAAAATATATTGCTACTAGTAGGATGCTTGATGGGCTTTTAAAAAATAGTTTTCCAGGGGAACTTCTGAAATTAGTATCATCTCATCTGTAGAACACAATTAAGTAACTATCAAGTAATTCTAAATACCCATAAAATCTATCTGAGGACTGACAGAACAAACTGCACACCTAGAGGGAGAGAAGGAGCCATATCAAGGAAGGTAGGAAGTGTGGAAGGTGGTTTAGAGGAGAAACAGATCACGGGTACTGTGAAGAGGAGAGAGCCCTGGTCAAGAAGAAAGCCGAGAGTAGAGCACACAGATATTATACACACAAGGACACACAAAGAGAACATTTCCCCAAAGTCATTGGAGAATTAGAAGGAAATTCTGGAAAATTAGAGGGGTTGATTTTTGTGAGTTTTTGCAACCAGTGGGTCTTGAAGACTGGAGTTTTAAAGGTCAGTGCCTTGGCTGGGATAGAGCCTTGAGGGTGTTGCCCTACTCCTGCAGAGAAGGCAGGCAGGTAACCTGAGGACAGATGGTGCCATCTCAGGAATACTTAAGGAGCATAGCCTGGAGACTGTTCGCTCTTCTTGGAGGGGGCATTCACAGAGGTGCATCTCAAGGGACAAAAGAGCCAGCAGGCACCATTTCCCTCCCCTTCCCCTCAGCATAGACTTGAAGACAGCATAGACTTGAAGCCACACCTTCTGAGGGTGGCTTTCCCTGACAATGCTTGCCTAGCCTGCTTGCTCCAAGTCCCACACCCTTGTGCTCTGGCCCAACTGCCCTTTTCAGTCAAACCTGATGCATCCGAGCACTGCTAGACCCTCCCCCAGAAGACAAGTAAAGGCCCCACTGCGGCACATCCCTAAAGTTTGGAGTTTTAAAAGTCAACAGGCTTGACTATGATAGAGCCCAAAGTGCATTGCACTGCTTCAGGCAAGCAAAGCAACCCCGAGATTGACAGCATGAAAACGGTGATCTAAGAAATGCCTGGGATGCAAAAGAGGTAATTATTTGCTCCTCTGGGTGTGCTTCCCTGAGAGCAACAAGCATGGAAACGCCTCTCTGGGGACAAAGGAACTTGTTAGTGCCATTTCCCTCCCCTCTGCCCCTCAGCATAAACACAGAGCCACCTGTGGAGTGCAGCTGAGCCCTGCCTAACCTGCTTACACAAAGTACTACCCTCTCACACTCTGCTGGTACTGTCCTTCTTGGTCAAATAAGCCTAAATCCCAGTGGAACAGGCTCCTTCCCCAGGAGACAGGCAGAAACCCCTGCATGCACCACATCTCCTGAAGAGAGTTCTTCAGGGCCTCAGTTCTGGTAGAAGTAGCATCAGATCTCATTTAACAAGCCCACCAGAGCATACTTAGATAAAACTCACCACAAACTGACCAAGGTCTAAACACTGATGAGACAAGGAGGGCCTGATGACTGGTCCAAAGGATAGAGCAGCCAAAACACAGTGGCAGAGTGCACAGGCATATACCAGAAACACTCCCTGAAGTGCCATTTCCTGGAAATGACACGACCCCTTCATATAGCCATTACTCTCAGGAGCAGGAAACATAATAGGCTTTTCTAACACAGAGAAGAAGAGAAAGACAAAATGCAAAGATGAAGGAATGAATTCCCCCCCAAAAAGAACAAGATAAGGTTTGGGCCAGAAAACTAAATAAAACAAAAGTAAGTAATATGTGTGATGGAGAATTTAAAGCAACAATCACAAGGATACTCACTGGGTTTGAGAAAAGAATGGAAAATTTCAGAAGATCCTTACAACAGAGATAAAAGAGGTAAAAAAAAATCATTCAGAAATAAAATCAGTCACAGCATAAAACACTCAAATTTGTTTCTAACTGGAATAAAATAGTAAGGACTACATCACTTGCCTTCATTGGTATCACCTGTCCCTTGAGCTAAGGGTCACTGTGGCCTTTTGGCCTAGTAAGTGTCCTGTGCTCCACCTTGTTTAAGCAACAGGAAGGGCCTGCTCAAGGATGTCCTCATTCTCCCACCACCTATTTATTTGTACACCCACTCATGGCCCCTAGTCTTATATTGGACTCAGACACTGTCAGTTGGTAAATCAGGTCAAATTATTGATTTCATTCATCTTTTTTTGTTTAAAGCTACAGAAAGCACAGTTAAATAGTGTGCTGTGGCCAAGAGAGGTTTCTTATGGAACAATTGGCTCAAGTTCAAGCCTCAGTTCCAAAGAGCATTGATCAACTGACTAACACAATTTAGGAAGAATTCTCTAGATGTGAAGAATGTAGTGAGATTGCTTTATATTTTTGAAAAAGGGGTGTGATAATCAGGAACCACATCAGTCTATCAAATAAACTGTCATTGTAACGCAGGAAAAGTCATTATTTATTCTACGTGTGGCTTTATGTTTCTAACAGGAAACAGATTGTAAGATGAAACACTTTCAAATATAATTTTACACTGTCCCTGATTATTAAAGGCCCTGTAGGAGTGTGGCAAACTTCTCAAATTTAGTTTAATCCATCAAAACTAATGATTTAAGTAGGAAGCCTGTGACAGCTATTTACTCTCTAACACCATACCCACTTTTCTGAGGCTTCTGCTTCTGATCTTATTTGTATCTAAATAGACTTTGTGAGTTGATTAAAGTTCTAGAGATCTGAAAATGTCAATTTGGAAATATTTCTTGGCACACAACTTTATGCTGACTCCTAAAATGAGCATACACATTTAAGAATCACACAAAGAGATGGCAGGTCGTGATGTAGAAGAAGAGAATAAAATTTATTAGTGAATAATTACAAACAGATTTACATATAAGGTAGAAAGAAAGTGCAAATTTAGAACAAAACCTCATATGTTTGTTTGTTTTTTTAAAGATTTTTTTTTATTTGTTCATGAGAGATACAGAAAGAGAGGCAGAGACACAGCCAAAGGGAGAAGCAGGCTCCATGCAGGGAGCCTGACGTGGGACTTAATCCTGGGTCTCCAGGATCAGGCCCTGGGCTAAAGGCGGTGCTAAACCGCTGAGCCACCCGGGCTGCCCAAACCTCACATGTTTGATACAGGAAAGCAAAACAAAGAATGACTTTGTTGTCTCCTCTGTTATGTCTCTTGTACATCTCCTGAGACACCCTAGGCTAATTCCTGAATTGCATTTTTTACTTATTTGGTCTGTGTCCTTGGAGATAACTCTAAATTATAAAAACTGGAGGCTAGGCTTAATCCGGAAGATTTATCTCTATTCCAAAGGTAAGTGTAAGGACTCCAATTCACTGTTTCTCTAAGGAATCATTTGAATAAAGAGGAGAAGAAATCATTTCTTTGCCCTTTGAAAGGGGAAAAATAATTTTCATTTATCATTAATCTTCCTTGTAGTTCATTTTCTCTAAAATGTTGCAGTATTACTGTCCTATTATATACCAATATTCTACTTCTATAATTTATTTTGCAAATAGAACTTAAGTTATATACAACTCAGCCCAGTTGTATTTGGAAGATAACTAATATGAAGAGCTTTGTTTTCAAACATATAAAAGAGAGTTTATTTCTCAATTAAGAAAAAGTCAATATTCTATTGTAACTGATGATTAGCTCAGAAAAGAGTATAGATTTTTTTCCACATTATTTTTCTGCAAATGGATATTCAGTTTCAAGGAAATCACAATATTGAGTCCCTCATTTGCTCTCAGTCACAGTGCTTTAGATTTGGGGACAAATTCTGGTGATCAGCAAAAATGGTTCAATTCTAGGCCAAAATTAATCTTATAAACCTTAGAGAAAAGATTTATTTCTAAGTTAGCTGAAAAAAATAATTTACTCTTTTAATCAAGCCTCTAGTTTGAAGCATATTTTAGAACCAGTCTTATTTCTCTTGTCCTTTAATACTGAAAGACAGAACAGTAAAACCAAGAGATGAAATTTTCTCCCATTTCTTTTACTCTCTCATACAACTCACAAACATCAAGGTAATAATTTAATAAATTATTGATCTTGAGGTAGAAGTATGAGATATATAACCTAACTTCTTCCTGCTATCTTCCTCTTTATTCATATATTCATCACAATGCAGTTTTAAGAAGAAAAAATAGTCTCTCTCTCATTCTCTGTCTCTTGGTCTCTGTCTCTGTCTCTCTGTCTCTCTGTCTCTGTCTCTCCCTCTCACACACACACACACACAACCTTAATTCTATCTGCAACAATAACCAGGATGCTTCTGTTATCAGAATATTCTTATTAAGATGATGTCAGGGAGATCTCAAGAACTAGAAAGTAAGGTAATTTCTAGAATCTGCCTGGCTGGGTAAATTTCGATGGAAAAGTATTAAATGTGAACAAATATTAAAATATTGTATGTGGACCACATGCTCCCAGTGGAAAGTTTTATCCAATTGTAGGACTGAAGTACTGGGTTTGTGTGTGTATATAGTTGGTTTATGGGGATGTTTTAAAGCAGTGCTTTTATGTGCGGATATTCATCTGTGTTTTAATTAAGAACATCACATGAATCTTTAAAATAATTGTCAGAGAGGAAGTCTTACTTATGTCAATTCTATCTAGATTTCAAATTAAATTCCTTTACTTTAACTAATGATCATTATTTAATGTAATCTACCTGATAAGTTATTAGCTATGGTGACTATATTACCTTCTTTATTTCTTATTATGTACATAATATTCTCAAACTTAATCTGCAAAACAATTTCTGTTGGTTGATTATAAAATTTTATCTGCATTAAAAATGAAAGCCAAAGAGATTTCCAATTTTCCTCTACTAGGTAGAAAAATTAATAACTTTTATTTCCTAACTGAAATATCAGACATTCATAATTAACCAAATTAAGTTTGATTCATATCATATTTTATACAGCAAAATAACCATAGCTATTTTATAGCCACAATACAAAAGAGTTAAAAAGAAAAGGACACTGTCAAAGAGTAAAGAAAGATGACTAGTATTTTATTGTTTTTAACTCATGCAAAAAATATAGGCTGGATTCAAAACAGAGACAACCATATAGAAGAAATAAAAAAGACTATCTAGCAATGTCTAATAATACCCTATGAAATACAATGGTGGAATCAGCTGTTAAGTGCAAGGATCCGTTTTTTTTTTTTTTCAGGAAAATGTTCATAAACATAAAGATTAGATATATAGATATAGATAGATGATAGATGGTATAGATATAGATGTAGATGCCTACACTCTAGAAAAGACAGACTTTATTTAATTGCTATAGCTCTAAGGAGAAACCTTAGGTCTATATGAATTCTAAAAGGAGGAGATGGGCAATTCTGTAAAGCATTGTAAAGCATTTACCATGAGCTTATCATTTACTCTGGTTACATTTCTAAGGTAATTGATCTGTGCAATATGAATGTGGCAAATTGAAATCACTTGACTCAGCATTGTTTCACTAAAAGTATGTTAATAATTTTCTCAACAGGAAGAATTTTGATGACCTGAATATCAAAATGATTGGATTGGCTCATAGTTAAAGTAGGCTTGCTGACCATAGTTCTACAGCAATGAGAGGTTTCTTTCTAGTAATGGAACATGAGTGCCATTCCTGGCCATATCCCAGTCAATATTTCTATAAGTGAACTAAATGAAGATATTCATCAAATTTATGGAAATAAAATAATAAATTGTATAGCAATATCAGAATTCAGACATTTTAAGCCTAGAAATGTAGACAGAAAGATAGTATTTAATCAATATTCTATATTTACTAAGCCTCAAAAACTTTGTAAATCTAAATCTAAGTGGTAGGGGCATATCATTGGTGAAAACACTTTAAGAGTTTAGTATAAGCAAGCTCAAGATAAAATAGCAATGGATTTTAGCTGCCAAAAACTAACATGACTATAAGTTACATTAGTAGATGTATAGTCAGTTCCTATTATTCACAGTAGTTAAATCCTATAAAGTCACCACGAACACTGAAATAGTGAACCCTGAGCACTGTTCTCAGGAGAAATACGGGATTAAATTCCTGTGAGTAGAATCTAGTCACAATATTTTCATCAACCAATAAATATATAACTTTGCTTTATGCGTTTGTTTCTTTAAAGACAGCTTATTTAATTTTCATTGTTGAATCATTAACATTGAACGCAGGGACAACAGCACTGTAACTCATTCCTGAACAAAGCTTATTTAATCCATGTTTTTTCTCTGTAAACTACATCAAAGCCTTCTTGTGCTTACAAACACTAGACAGTACTTCAGCACTGTGCTTCCAGGCCATTTTAAATGAGAAATTGACAACAAAAAGTACAGAATCATGGCATTAAAAAGGATACTTATTTTAGATAGGATAAGAAGGCAGAGCATTGCCTTGTTCTCTACCAGAAGAGGGAACATGCATACCAGGTAACTCAACTTTTTTTTTTTTTCCACTCTATACACTTCCCCAAAAAGCATGAAAGTGCTATGAGTATAGATTTGAGGATTACAATAAATTTTGGCTACAGGAGAATTCATAAATACAGAATCTGTGAATAATGAATGACTATATGCAAACACACCTACTTTTACTTTCTCTTTGTTTCACCTTAGAAAAGATGTAAAGTGCAATCAGAAGAAAATGGTGAAGATGATAAAGTTCTGCAAAACATGCTTAATGTACAACACCTAAAGGAAATAAGAATGTTTAATCTAGAGAAAAGATCTGATAGGAGAGAAAAAGGAAGGAAAAATAGATCTGTTTCCACATGTTAAAATTGTGCTGAATGCTTTCTTACTGTTCTCTGTACCTGAACTCAGGCATGGTCTCCTGCCAACTGTTCCACCCCACCTTCATCTACTAAAAAGGATCTTCACATCAGGCTGACAATCTTTCCAGCTGGCTTTTCCACTGTGTCCCCAGGGATGAGCAGGACCTATGACCCAGCAGGTGGCTAGGACACATCCCTTCCTCTCTAACAATTCATTACAAAGTTTATGGGGCTAATCCTAAATGAAAATCTGCTTCTTGATATTTTATTGCAGTAATCACTTACATTCCATTGAATAAATTCATTCTGAATATATTAAAAAGCATATATTACAAATTATAGTAATAGAATTATCTAATTTTTATTTTTTATTTTTCTAATCATAAAAACAAATATATTCATTATACAAAAGCTGGGAAAGAGGGGACGTGGGGCAAGATGGTGGAAGAGTAGGATCCCCAAGTCATCTGCCCCCACCAACTTACCTAGATAACTTTCAAATCATCCTGAAAACCTATTAATTCAGCCTGAGATTTAAGGAGAGAACAGCTGGAATGCTACAGTGAGAAGAGTTTGCACTTCCATCAAGGTAGGAAGATGGAAATAAATAAATAAATAAATAAATAAATAAATAAATAAATAAGCATCCAAGGGGGAGGGAGCCCTCCAGGAGCCCAGCTAAAGCCAGGCAGTGAGTGCCTCCAGGGGTTCCTGGGGTCACTAACAGAGGAGGTGAGTCTGGGGGAGAGCTCGCCACACACCACGGGCGGAGCTCTCTAAAGCGCTGGAGCGCACCTGGCGGGGCCTCGGGAGCAGCTCAGGCTGCGGCTCCACATGGAGGGGACTCCCCGGCCTGGGAGCACAATTCCAGCAGCGCAGACGTCAGAGCCCAAGGAACCAGGGGACACAGTGCAGGATCCGGCGTTCCCCTAGGGACAGGCAGAGGCTGGGAGGACACAGGCAGCGAGGACGCTCCTGCAGCTGAGCGGCCCCAAGCTGTGCAAATCAAACCCCCCGCCCCCGGAGCATCAGGCCCCTGTGGACTGAGAGCTGACTCCAGAGCTGGAGAGAGCTGGTTGTCACCACTGTTGTTGTTCCAATTGGTGTCACCTTGTACCTGGGACTGAGCAGGGGCCTCACAGGATAAACAGCTCCCAGTGAGTCAGTGCACCTGGCAGGGGGAGGGGCAGCTCCTCTAGGTGCACACTCCTGAGAATCAGTACATCAGGCCCCTCCCCCAGAAGACCAGCTGGAAGGACAGGGGAAGAGCAAGTTCTTGAGCAAGCAGCGCTGGAAAGTTCCAAGGGAAATCGAGGGATATACGTATACAGAATCAGAGGATACCTCTACTTGTCTTTTTGTTTTTTGTTTGTTTTTCCTTTTTTTTTTCTCTTTTTCCTTCCTTTTTCCAATACAACTTGTTTTTAGCCACTCTGCACTGTGCAAAATGACTAGAAGGAAGAACTCACCACAAAGGAAAGAATCAGAAACAGTCCTCTCTCCCACAGAGTTACAGAATTTGGATTACAATTCAATGTCAGAAAGCCAATTCAGAAGCACAATTATAAAGCTAGTGGTGGCTCTGGATAAAAAGCATAAAGGATTCAAGAGACTTCATGACTGCAGAATTTAGATCTAATCAGGCTGAAATTAAAAATCAATTAAATGAGATGCAATCCAAACTGGAGGTCCTAACGATGAGGGTTATTGAGGTAGAAGGAAGAGTGAGTGACATAGAAGACAAATAGATGGCAAGGAAGGAAGCAGAGAAAAAAGAGAGAAACAATTAAAAGATCATGAGGAAAGTTAAGGGAAATAAATGACAGCCTCAGAAAGAAAAAATCTGCATTTAATTGGGGTTCCAGAGGGCACCGAAAGGGAATTCCATAACATGGGAAGGAAAACAGGAATCCAGATCCAGGAAATAGAGAGATTCCCTCTAAAATCAATAAAAACTGTTCAACACCCCAACATTTAATAGTGAAACTTGCAAATTGCAGAGATAAAGAGAAGATCCTTAAAGCATCAAGAGACAAGAGATCAATAAACTTTATGGAGAGAAATGTTAGGTTAACAGCAGACCTCTCCACAGAGACCTGGCAGGCCAGAAAGGGCTGGCAGGATATATTCAGGGTCCTAAATGAGAAGAAGATGCAGCCAAGAATACTTTATCCAGCAAGGCTCTCATTCAGAATAGAAGGAGAGATAAAGAGCTTCCAAGATAGGCAGAAACTGAAAGAATATGTGACCACCAAACCAGCTTTGCAAGAAATATGAAGGGGGACTCTGTATAAGAAGGAGTAAGTCCAAGGTAACAATCCACAAAAACAGGGACTGAATACGTATTATGATGACACTAAATTCATATCTTTAATAGTAACTCTGAATGTGAATGGGCTTAAAGATCCCATCAAAAGGCACAGGGATTCAGACTGGATAAAAAAGCAAGACCCATCTATTTGCTGTCTACAAGAGACTCATTTTAGACCTAAGGACACCTACAGCATGAAAAAAGAAGGTTGGAAAAACATTTACCATTCAAATAATCCTCAAAAGAAAGCAGGGATAGCCACCCTCATATTAGATAAATTAAAGTTTATCCCAAAGACAGTAGTAAGAGATGAAGAGGGACACTACATCATACTTAAAGGGTCTATCCAACAAGAGGACCTAACAATCATGAATATTTAAGCCCCGAATGTGGGAACTGCCAAGTATGTCAATCAATTAATAACCAAAGTGAAGAAATACTTAGAAAATAATACACTTATACTGGATGACTTCAACACAGTGCCTTCTGCAATTAATAGATCTTCTAAGCACAACATCTCCAAAGACACAATAGCTTTAAATTATACACTGGACCAGATGGATTTCACAAATATTTACAGAACTTTACATCCAAATGCAACTGAATACACATTCTTCACAAGTCACATGGAACTTTCTCCAGAATAGACCACATACTGGGTCACAAATCAGCTCTTAACTGATACCAAAATATTGGGATTGTCCCCTGCATATTTTCAGACCATAATGCTTTGAAACTTGAACTAAACCACAAGAAAAGTTTGGAAGGAATTCAAATGCGTGGAGGTTAAAGACCATCCTGCTGAAAGATGAAAGGGTCAACCAGGAAATTAGAGAAGAATTAAAAAGATTCATGGAAACTAATGAGAATGAATATACAACCGTTCAAAATCTCTGGGATACAGCAAAAGCAGTGCTGAGAGGGAAATACATTGCACTACAAGCATTCGTCAAAAAATTGGAAAAAACTCAAATAGAAAAGCTAACCTTGCATGTAAAGGAGCTGGAGAAAGAACAGCAAATAAAACCTGCACCCAGTAGAAGAAGACAGTTCATAAAGATTCGAGCAGAACTCAATGAAATAGAGACCAGAAGAACTGTAGAACAGATCAACAAAACCAGGAGTTGGTTCTTTGAAAGAATTAATAAGATAGATAAACCATTAGCCAACCTGACTAAAAACAAAAGAGAAAGTACTCAAATTAATAAACTCACAATTGAAAAATGAGGGATCAAAACCAATACCAAGGAAATACAAACAATTTTAAAAACATATTATGATCAGCTATACACCAATAAATTAGGCTAACTGGAAGAAATGTACAGATTTCTGGAAAACCACAAACTACCAAAACCGGAACAGCAAGAAATGGAGAAACTGAGCAGGCTGATAATGAGGGAGGAAATTGAAGCAGTCATCAAAAACCTCCCAAGACACAAAAGTCCAGGGTAAGATGGCTTCCCAGGGGAATTCTATCAAACGTTTAAAGAAGAAACCATACCTATTCTACTAAAGCTGTTCTAAAAGACAGAAAGAAATGGAATACTTCAAAACTCATTCTATGAGGCCAGCATCACCCTAATTCCAAAACCCCACAAAGACCCCACCCAAAACGAGAATTATAGACCAATATCCCTGATGAACATGGATGCAAACATTCTCAACAAGATACTAGCCAGTAGGATCCAAGAGTACATTAAGAAGATTATTCACAATGACCACCTGGGATTTATCCTCAGGATGCAAAGCTGGTTCAACACTTAAAAAGCAATCAAGGTGATAGATCATATCAACAAGAGAAAAACTAAGAACCATATATCCTCTCAATAGATGCAGAGAAAGCATTTGACAAAATACAGCATCCATTCCTGATCAAAACTCTTCAGAGTGTAGGAATAGAGGGAACATTCCTCAGCATCTTAAAAGCAATCAAGGTGATAGATCATATCAACAAGAGAAAAAACAAGAACCATATGATCCTCTCATTAGATGCAGAGAAAGCATTTGACAAAATACAGCATCCATTCCTGATCAAAACCCTTCAGAGTGTAGGGATAGAGGGAACATTCCTCAGCATCTTAAAAGCCATCTACAAAAAGCCCACAGCAAATATCATTCTCAATGGGGAAGCACTGGGAGCCTTTCCCCTAAGATCAAGAACACGACAGGGATGTCCAGTCTCACCACTGCTATTCAACATAGTACTGGAAGTCCTGGCCTCAGCAATCAGACAACAAAAAGACATTAAAGGCATTCAAATTGGCAAAGAAGAAGTCAAACTCTCCCTCTTCGCCAATGACATGATACTCTACATAGAAAACCCAAAAGCCTCCATCCCAAGATTGCTAGAACTCATACAGCAATTTGGCAGTGTGGCAGGATACAAAATCAATGCCCAGAAGTCAGTGGCATTTCTATACACTAACAATGAGACTGAAGAAAGAGAAATTAAGGAGTCAATCCCATTTACAATTGCACCCAAAACCATCAGAATCCTAGGAATAAACCTAACGAAAGAAGTAAAGGTTCTAGACCCTAAAAACTACAGAACACTTCTGAAAGAAATTGAGGAAGACACAAAGAGATGGAAAAATATTCCATGCTCATGGATTGGCAGAATTAATATTGTGAAAATGTCAATGTTACCCAGGGCAATGTACACGTTTAATGCAATCCCTATCAAGATACCATGGACTTTCTTCAGAGACTTGGAACAAATCATCTTAAAATTTGCGTGGAATCAGGAAAGACCCCGAACACCCAGAGGAATATTAAAAAAGAATACCAGTGCTGGGGGCATCACAATGCCAGATTTCAGGTTGTACTACAAAGCTGTGGTCATCAAGACAGTGTGGTACTGGCACAAAAACAGACACATAGATCAGTGGAACAGAATAGAGAACCCAGAAGTGGACCCTGAACTTTATGGTCAACTAATATTTGACAAAGCAGGAAAGACTATCCACTGGAAAAAGGACAGTCTGTTCAATAAATGGTGCTGGGAAAATTGGACAGCCATGTGGAGAAGAATGAAACTAGACCACTCTCTTACATCATACACAAAGATAAACTCAAAATGGATGAAAGATCTAAATGTGAGACAAGATTCCATCAAAATCCTAGAAGAGAAGAGAATACAGGCAGAACCCTTTTTGGACTTGACCACAGCAACTTCTTGCAAATACATCTGTGAAGGTAAGGGAAACAAAAGAAAAGATTAACTATTGGGACTCAATCACGATAAAAAGCTTCTGCACAGCAAAAGAAACAGTCAACAAAACTAAAAGACAACCTACTGAATGGGAGAAGACATTTGCAAATGACATATCAGATAAAGGGCTAGTATCCAAGATCTATAAAGAATTTATTAAACTCAACAGCAAAGAAACAAACAATCCAATCATGAAATGGGCAAAAGACATAAAGAGAAATCTCACAGAGGAAGACATAGACATGGCCAACATGCACATGAGAAAATGCTCTGCATCACTTGCCATCAGGGAAATACAAATCAAAACCACAATGAGATACCACCTCACACCAGTGAGAATGGGGAAAATTAATGAGACAGGAAGCATCAAATGTTGGAGAGGACATGGAGAGAGGGGAACCCTCTTGCATTTTTGGTGGGAACGTGAACTGGTGCGGCCACTCTGGAAAACTGTGTGGAGGTTCCTCAAAGAGTTAAAAATACAAACTGCCCTACGACTGAGCAATTGCACTGCTGAGGATTTACCCCAAAGATACAGATGCAGTGAAACGCTGGGACACCTGCACCCCGATGTTTCTAGCAGCAATGTCCACAATAGCCAAACTGTGGAAGGAGCCTTGGTGTCCATTGAAAGATGAATGGATAAAGAAGATTGGTTTATGAATACAACAGAATGTTACTCAGCCATTAGACACGACAAATACCCACCATTTGCTTCAACGTGGATGGAACTGGAGGGTATTATGCTGAGTGAAGTTAAGTCAATCGGAGAAGGACAAACATTATATGGTTTCATTCATTGGGGAATATAAAAAATAGTGAAAAGGATTATAGGGGAAAGGAGAGAAAATGAGTGGGAAATATCAGTGAGGGTGACAAAACATGAGAGACCCCTAACTCTGGAAAATGAACAAGGGGTAGTGGAAGGGGAGGTGGGCAGGTGGATGGGGTGACTGGGTGATGGGCACTGAGGGGGGCACTTGATGGGATGATCACTGGATGTTATGCTATATGTTGACAAGTTGAACTCTAATAAAAAAGAAGAAAGAAGAAAGAAAAAAGAAAGAAGAAAGAAAGAGAAAGAAAGAAAGAAAGAAAGAAAGAAAGAAAGAAAGAAAGAAAGAGAAGGAAGGAAAGAAAGAGAAAGAAAGAAAGAAAGAAAGAAAGAAGAAGAAGAAGAAGAAGAAGAAGAAGAAGAAGAAGAAGAAGAAAGAAAGAAAGAAAGAAAGAAAGAGAAAGAAAGAAAGAAAGAAAGAAAGAAAGAAAGAAAGAAAGAAAGAAAGAAAAGCTGGGAAAGAGAAAGCAAATCTTAAGAGCAAAATATTCCCTCCTGATCTCACCACCTACAGGTAGCATTTTTTTTAATTGTGGCAAAAAACACAAAATTTACCATCTTAACCATTTTTATGGCATTCAGTACCTTGTTGTGTAACCATTGCCTCCACGCATTTTCAGATTTCTCTCCATTGCAAAACATGAAAATCTGTACCCAATTCTCCCCTCCTCTCAGCCCCTGTCCTTCTGAAAAGTAGCAAATTTTGACATGTAGCCATTTACCAGGTAATGGTTGCCATTTGATGTTTCTTTTTTTTTTCTTTTTTTTTTTAAGATTTTATTTACTCATGACAGAGAGAGAGAGAGAGAGAGAGAGGCAGAGACACAGGCAGAGGGAGAAGCAGACTCTATGCAGGGAGCCTGACATGGGACTCGACCCGGGTCTCTAGGATCACACCCCGGGCTGAAGGCAGCGCTAAACCCGCTGGGCCACCAGGACTGCCCTCATTTGATGTTTCTTAAGAGCTGAAAAAAGATTCCTCACAGTACAGAAAGATCTAAAGGGATAGGATACTGTTTTGACACTGATTAGTATATCATGATGCCCATGGTTAAATTCTGTCAATTTATGCAAAAGTTATTTTTGACACTCAGCTTGTGAATTTTCATAATACCTGATGTCAATCAGTTGTTTTTGAAAACTAACAGGAAAATGTTACATATTTATGTTTAAAAAATATGTTCAAATTTTCTGAAACTCTTCATTTAGAAGAACTTTAAGTTAAAAGTTTCCATTTATAATTTTTGAAATTTTACAAATATAAAATATTGTGTGACATTGTTTACAATAACAAAATCACAAAATAAGAGAGATATTTTTTCAAGGGGCACTTGGTTAGGTCAGCTAAGTATGAGACTCTTGGTTTTGGCTTAGGTCATGATCTCTGGGTCCTGAGATCCAGTCAAGTCTTGCCTTCTGCTCAGGAGGGGCTCTGCTTCCCCTCTCTCCCTTCCTCTCTCCCCTTCCACCTACTCACACACATGCTCACACTCTCTCTAAAAATATATAAATAAATCTTTTTTTAAAGAAACACTTCTAAACCTCTATAATTAAAAACTTTCTCCATATCATGACCATTTCTCTCAAAGGCAGTGATTAGCAAATTAGTAAATTTTTTGAATAGCAAATTAGTAAATCCTTTTCTTTGAGATTTTCCTTTTTCCTCATTAGTGAATGACAGCCTGATTTTGTTAAGCTTGAATGGGTATTGATTTAACAATGAATAATGATCTACAACTAATGTCAAGGTCATTAGAACAGATGGAAATAAACTTGTAGATTCTGGTCAAATTTGATCTAGATAGTATTAGAAAAATTCAAATTATAGTATTTATGTGAAATTTGAAAGATTATCTCAAGAATAGAGGAAGTATAATGTGTAACATTCAGATAAGATTAGGATAATTAAAACAAACGCTAGACCAATATAAAATTGTAAAGAAATATTGATCATAAAATGACTTTAAGATTTCCCAGAGGATCCCTGGAAAATGCCAAAGGTTTATTTTCTTCAACTTGTAAAATGAGAAGGTTCAGATAATTAGACTTATTCGGCATGTTGAATTGCATGAAAATCATTGTCAAGTAATAAGAGATGCTTAATCTGTTCCTAAATTTCATATGAACTATTAATATAAATATTTCAGGAATTACATGAAATTCCTAGAAATCTGTGTTCTCTGTGTCCATATGTCCTGATACTTGCTTGCATAATGTAAGACAACAGTAATGTTATTAGTCATAATTGCAGTTATTATATAAAATGTTGTATGCTTCAAAAGCCACCTAATTTTATTGTCAAATTGCATTATTTTTAAAATGAATTCTCATCAGATCTTTAACCATAGCTAAAAAGGATTAAGCCTGACTACTCAGATCCTTATTGGTACTCTAGGTTAATGCAGTTGCCCTTTTCCTAAACACATGTGAGCTGAAATTGGGTGAATTGATACAAACTAGAAAGGACTCTTCACCACAAGGGTCTGGTCACTCAAGAAGTTCTCCAGAACACTCGTATCTTCTATTCTCTGGAAAATAACCATGATTGTAACATTGATTTTTATGCCATCACCAAATTCATTCAAACTACAAACCAGGAAGTCCTGCAAACTGCAAACCACTGCCATCTTCACACCAGTCATCTAAAAATACTTTGAATCCATTCTTAAAAAAACTATTTCGACGGGGCTTAACTCTGGACCCAAAAACTGGATTTGTAGTCTGCTCTGACTATTCTTTATTTTTCTTTCTTTTTCCATCAAAATATTCCTCATTAAATTCCTCATTACTCTTACCATCCAGTAAACACCCTCTACTCCCAGGACTTGAAGACTGATTCATATGTGATAATGAATATGTGATAATGTTTATAGCTCTGGTCTTCCCTGCTTATTCATCTTTGTTCTAATTTACATTCTTATTTCACTTTGCAGGTATCTTACTTCTGAACTGAATCTTCTCTGTAAAAATTGATCCAGATCTTTCTTTGTAAAACTTTTTGGGATGTCTTAAATTTAAGTCTTAAATTTAAGCTTGTGCTTGAACAGATTAACAGCCCACAAGAGTAGTATGAAAATTACTTTAAGCTGAAAATGTCTGAACAAGCAGCAGCCACAAAAAGAAACATCACCTAATCTTGAGCAGAGCCTCCCAAAAATATGCCTGCCACTGATGGCCCTCTAAGGGAGTTTTCTGTTTCGAAGAAGATTGACCCTTACGACCAGGAAGTGCAAATTCAACTACTTACTAGTATCAATAAGCCAAATAGAACCTTCCATACTTTCCCACTGAAGCCATAAACCCCTCTCCTACTCTTCTGTTAAGTTTATGTATAAGCCTTTACTTCTGGCTATTCAGGGAGTCATTACTGAGTATTCTCACATGCATGTGTAAATAAACCTTGTCTTTTCTCCTATTAATCTATTTTCAGTGAAATCCCCAGCCCCTCAGCCAGTCAGACCAAAGTTGTCAGAAAGGTTTTTCTTCCGACACACAGTTGACGACCAGGTGGAACAGATGGGGTACTCAGGAGGGGAGGGAGTTCTCACAGTCAGGACTTGGCTCTAAAGTCATGTCAGGCACAATCTCTTTTGGCTTTGTCCTGTGTTTTCAAATCCTCCTCCATATCCCTTACCCTTTATCTAAGAACTTTCTAATAAGGAATTTAATCTGTTGCCTTCAGTATATTTTGGTCTTCCCCAATTCATCCATCTGCCTTTGTTGTGTGCTCTCCCACAACTAAAAGCAATTAATTCTGAAGGGCAAGGTTAAATCCCAAACCTTCAAGGGGAGGGCTTCATTCAAAACTGAGTTGACAGGGAAATCCTCAGACTCCTTTGTTCCTGGTCTTCTTGAAGTACTTAGTATCTGCATCATATATTTTTACCCTTAATTACGTTTCTTCCTTTATTATTCTATTTTCTTTAAAGCAGTCCAATTTCCTTCTGAGTTTGTGTTTCTTAAACACATTGACCTCAATCACAATGATTTCTCTCCCCCCATTCTTTTGTCATCTCTTACATCCCCTTCTATCTCCCTTTTCTCAGTTCTCCTTCCATCACAACATAACTAAATGTATTTCTGAAACCATACGAGTAAATTCACAACACCTCTTAAAGGAAAGTGTCATTATTACAGTATTATGTGATGAAGTTTTTTGCAAGTATAGGTGAGGTCTGGAGCCAATGACCAAGAAAGAATTCTTGAGACATCTTTGGTGCAAAATGGTGGTGTTATTAAAGCTCAGGGACAGGACCTGTGGGCAGGAAGAGCTGCTGCCCTAGGCCTGTAAGGGGCATCTAATTATATACCTGGGAGTTGGGAGGGGTTTGAGGACAGCTGTACTCTCTAAGGACTTTTGGATGCAAGGCTTCCAGGACATTGAAGGGGCTAGCTATTGCTGGCAAAAGGTCACTTATTACCATTTAATAAAACCTGAGTCATGAGACCCTTCAGATGCATATCGATGGGCCATGTGCTTGGGGGATGATTGCCAACACATATTTTTTGGAGTAGAGATAAAAAAAATCTCTAAAGGAATTTTTATATGTTAAAGTAGACTCACAGACTCCTGGGGGTCTGGCTAGGATTGCCTTCTGCCCTTAAAGTATGAACATCGAGGTAGCCAAGTCTGTAGAGGAAGGTCCCTCTGCCTTTTTCAAGAACTTTCCAATGTGCTGCCCAGGCTTGTGCTTTATCCTCAGTTAGTCCTCTGCTCCCCCATCATTAAGTATATGGTAGTGTGATGATATATGAAGAAATGCACACTTAAAGTTGAGGTCGCTTACTACACAGGTAGTAAAACATGGAGTCAGTATGTCAACCCAAGCTGATCTGATACAAATCTTTCTCAAAAGCCACTCGTCTTGACTAATTTCTATTAATGGATTAAAGACATTCAAATGCCAAATAACTTAAAACTTTCCATACTAAACTGCTGACTATATGCTCATATTTCAATATGCACAAAATTCTCATAATCAACATTCTCATTTTAGACAATAAAAAGGATTTGTTAGTTTAAAGTTTGTTTACATGATCATGTAGAGAAAAAATGTGCTTCATTGTTTAAAGCATACTCTGTGGGGTTATTTGTGTTTTATTCTGATTCTAGGGGGCCTCTGTGTCTTTCACTGCCCTGGAGCTATTTTGCAACTCTGTAAATTATAGACAGAGTGAAGGAAATGCAAATGAGGCTTATCTATTGACATGCAAATAATTTTCCTTCTGGATGACGTTCATTGACTATCCTCCCCACCTCATCTCTGGAAAAGCGAATTTTATATCCATTTGCAAAGCCTTTCAGAATTTGTGATCTATATATATGCTTCTATTTTGGTTTTCTCCTTTAAACTAGTTGTCAAATATAATAGATTCTCTCATTAATAGCAAATTGAATAAAATCTTAAACGTGTTAGTTTTATATCTATATGAGAACCACATTTTATGCTTTAGAAATTATGTTTAACAATAAAATTATAGAGTAATAATCCTACTTTAAAACACTCTTGGGGGATACCAGAGTAACTCAGGGGTTGAGCGTCTGCCTTTGGCTCAGGTCGCAATCATGGGTCTGGGGATTGAGTCCTGCATCGGGCTCCCTGGGAAGAGTCTGATTCTCCCTCTGTCTATGTCTCTGCCTCTCTCTATGTTTTTCATGACTAAATAAATAAGATCTTTAAAAAAACACTCTCGTAATGATAAATTAGAAGAAATTTGAGAGATTTATTTAATACCCTTCAGATTACTAAACTAAAACATAATGAATTTGATTTGTCCACCTACCTTCCCTTAACTAGTTAATACCATAGCTGCAACCAAATATAGGTCCTCTGACTAGATACCAAAATCCAGTGTTTTTCCCACAGTTGTAACAAACCATTTTCTTATGAAATAATTCCCTTAAGGAGCCTGTCTTGAGAAAAAATAAAAATAATAATAAACTGTCAATTCATGAAATAAAGACATTAATAGAAAATAACACATATTTGAGTAATTATTCAATTATTTTTTAATACATTCCCTAAAAAAAGGGAAGGGAGAAGAAATGTGTGGGAAATATCAGAAAGGGAGACAGAACATGAAGACTCCTAACTCTGGGAAACGAACTAGGGGTGGTGGAAGGGGAGGAGGGCGGGGGGTGGGGGTGAATGGGTGACGGGCACTGAGGAGGGCACTTGACGGGATGAGCACTGGGTGTTATTCTGTATGTTGGTAAATTGAACACCAATAAAAAATAAATGTATTAAAAGAAAAAAAGCACAAGTTGCAAAATTATATCCGATTCTGATTGCAGCTACATAAATAATATAATTATATATGAAGATAGACTATATAGATTCTATATTAAAAAACTTAATAATGTCGCAACAGCAAACTAACAAAAAAAGATGTGATAACATTTTAGTATTGCAGTATCTACTTATAACTTTTGTAAATCATGGTGATGAATAATTTGGGGTAAGAGGGAAGCTCATCTGGGTTTATCCCTTTCCTCTAGGTACTAGCTGTATAATCAGAAATTAGTTATATAGAAAAGAAATCTTTAAAAAAAAAATCTACTGTCTATCGCTTATCATTCAAAGTTATCAGATTCTGCAGATTCTGTCCTGTCTGGTAGTGATTTTAATTGACTTTCCACTTGAGAAAAAACAAATTTGTTCCATTTGTAATTTGTCTCAACATTTCCTTACTTCACATAAATTTGTGCTAATTTTTACTTTTCCTTTGAACAGGCTATATCAGCTGTCTGGCTTCCTCAAACTATATGAATAAATTCTTTGACATTCACTTATTTATATCTCAATGAGAATCATAATTTTACCTTTTCCTGAAATTTCTGTTTAATAATTCCTTACTCTAAGCCTCTAAAATATTTTGCAACTGTTAAATTAGATAATGTATTTTATGTTCCTGGCATAATATATGTTTCTGGCATATATTTATATGCTCTGTTAAATAACAAAAATTCAACTGAGTAAAATTAAAAAATCTAATAGGCTTTATTGGACAATTCTCTCAGCTAGCTAAATAGAAAGGAGGCCCTAAGGGTTCTAGAAAAGAAAAGGTTTTTAAAAACAGGACAAGGAAGTCATAACCAAAACAAAACAAACAACAATAACCAAAAAAAGAGTTATTTCAGGCAAGATCATCTCCCTTTGGAGACAAAAGTGTCTTATTAGCTGAATAACCTCACCAGTGCTAACCAGGAAATTCCAAATTGACTGGTTAGGACTCCATTTCTGTTGAAGATTAAAACCTCAATTACTTGGTATTAAGCTCTGGTTTGTTGATATGGGCCTAGGATAACTAACTCCACTTTGGATCTATGGCTTTTTTAACAAATTCTAGTTTCCTTTACAGTATAATTAAAGATATCTCATTTTTTTAAGATTTTATTTATTTATTCATGAGACACAGAGAGAGAGAGAGAGAGAGAGAGAGAGATAGAGAGGCAGAGAAACAGGCTGAGGGAGAAGCAGGCTCCATGCAGGGAGCCTGATGCCGGATGTGATCCCCGGGTCTCCAGGATCACACCCTGGGCTGAAGGCAGCACTAAACCGCTGAGCCACCGGGGCTGCCCAAGATATCTCATTTTTATCTGCTAATATTACTCAGCAGAAACACCATTAATGGATGAGCATTAGATAATATGATATTTATATAAATAAATCACATCATTTCTTAGCAGATCCATTTGTCAAGTTTTATTTTATTTGTTGTTCCCTTCTACTAGCTTTGAACTATGTGGTCAGTTTTAACAGGAAACTCCTTAATTTGATTATCAGAGCAGGTAGTAAAATATAATGCCAGTAAAGTCCACATTCTTTGGAGAAATACTAATTCTAGGAACAGGCTTTGCATAGTCATGCCTCAAGCTTGCAGGTTTTGGACCTCTGGGCAACATAGACTAACAGGTTGACAGTCTTTAAGCCAATTCCAAAGCATCAAATAGTTCTAGGAAGTGATGGTTATTTGTAAAGCTGCTTAGAATACTTTCCTTTATCAATCATTTGGCCCAATCAAGGAAAACAGCAATACAAATTTACAACAACAGGGAAACCAAAAAACTTATTTTCAATACCACTTCATGATCATAGAACATTAGGAAATGTCTTGAATTCTTAACTCTAGGAAATTTTTGCTTCGTTCATTTTCTTCCCCAAATGTTCATCATCCAATCCCATTCTGTTTCATGAATATTTCCCTTGATGCCTAGAAAATATTTTGATCTTAAGCCTAGTTGCTATTTCTACATCTTTTCATCATGCTCAGCAATTTAAAAATAAACATTTATTCTCAAATTGAAAATCAGTAATAAGAAAAGACAAGTATTTATTCAGGATTTTTAAGAACTCCTCCAGATAACATTCTCAGTCTCAAGTAATAAAAATGGAAATAAAATTGAATTTCTGCCAACGTTAAAGACACACAAAACCCATAATTACAATAAGTTGTAAAAGGAGGGGCTGTGACAGTGGTTCAAAGATGTGCTATTAGAAGAAGGATGGGATAGGAAATCCAAAGAGGAAGCCATCTGGAAAGGTTCTGAAGTCTCCTGTGCAAATGAGGACATAGCTTAGGATCTAGGGGTTGGTCCATATTGAGAAATTTGTTTCAACAGTGAAGACACAAAGTTTGGAGATTGGGAGGGGAAGACTGAAGTTTAGGATTGGCATCAACGCTTCTAACAATAAATGCCCATAATGAAGAAAAAAAAATCTTTTTAAAGCAGGAAATATTTCAGATTATCAAACACTCATAGGCTGCTATGAAATAAAAACTGAAGCCCAGACAGGTTATCGAACTAGAAGAGGCATTGAGTAGCATGTTCCAGAAGCCCTCAGCCATTCATCCTCAAAGAGTAGAAATGAATGACAGAACCCTGAGTGGTCTTGTGGACAAGGAATGATGTGGTCATGTGATTGAAGTTCAGATTGTTTACTCCTCAGAAATCAGAAGGATATTAAGACAAGTCAGAGAGCTGTGTGAAATTCTTTGCAAATGGTCTAACAAGGAGGGCTCCCCACTAGAGCCCTCCTTGTTAGACCTAAAAAGTAAATGTAAATTTTCAATATTCAGGAGATAGGACCATTTAGACTTGAGGGTGTTTTGTTTAGATATTGGTGATGGTGTGTGTGTGTGTGTGTGTGCGCGCACGCGCACGCACACATGTATCTAAGATCCCCAGTTTCTTGAGATTGAAGAATAGAAGACATTTGAGGATCCTGTGGAACATCCAAATGATGGTGTCCAAAAAGTCTGGGGATTTGACGTCTGAAGACCATACCTGGCAGCAGGGATCTGGAAGTCATCACCATGTTGTCATTTGTTAAAACTCAAAGATTCAAAGAGATTATTTAGAAAAGTCTGAGTCTATAACCCTGAAAGAGAAATACAGTTTCCAATATCTATTGCCTAAAATTTAGACTGTCCCTCAAGTAACATGTTATTCAGCCAAAGCATTTAAAAATAAACTTGAATACCTTTATATAATTATTTAGTGAAAAACTTTGTCACTATTGTACAAAAACTTCAAGATTATTCTTCACATTCTAATACAAGGTCAATAATTAAATTTGCACTCAGCACACTTGCCAATTATGAGTCTTAAACATTTGCAAATTTAGATATTGTAGCTCCTTGATAAGCAAAGGACAGAGAGAAAAACTTGCCCTTTAGGGAGCTATTAAACTTTTTCAAGTTCTTCAAGTAGTCCCCTGTGGAGATAGTTATTGGAATACAGTAAAATTGTTCTATGTGAAAGACTAATTTTCTTGGTGGTTAGAAAAAAATGATGTGCATGACAAATATTTGTTCTGCCATGGGACATAGGATGATTTTATTTTACTCCTGATAACAACTTAAGTAATAATATCAGAATGATAGAGCATTAATTCTGACATTTGGATCTTAAACAAATATATATTAAAATGAACATCAATAATTTAGGGACACCTGGGTGGTTCAGCAGTTGAGCTTCTGCCTTGGCTCAGGGGGCAATCCCAGAGTTCCGGGATTGAGTCCTACAACAGGCTCCCTGCATGGAGCCTGCTTCTCCCTCTGCCTGTGTCTCTGCCTCTCTCTGTGTGTTTCTCATGAATAAATAAATAAAATCTTGAAAAAAAATCAATAATTTATATATTTTCCTGAATTGAATCTGTGTCAAGGGAAGCCATTTTCACAGCAAGAACCTGTATTTAATGATGTGGTTGATTATGGTAAATTATTTGTGAAATTGCTGTGTCTTTTTTTTGTATAATATTTCTGTAATTAATGCCTTGGACTGTTGAAGTTTAGGGCAATGACTTCTATCATGTTTAACTAATTAAATTGTTACATAACTTTGAAGAAGGACAACATATTTTCACTTCAGGTTTGCAGCAGTGTTTCACATAATAACTTGGGATTTTATTATATTTTATAAACATTAGCTAGGTACTTAGTGTCTCCTCAATGGTATGTCTGCATTGTTATTCCCATTTCAGAAATGAGAGAACTGAAGTGCACCAAGAACATGGCACAAAGTCCTGTTGAAGTTTACTTTTCCTTTACTCACTTAGGACTCTCCTATGCACACAGATTCTATTTAAGTCTGCTACCCTGGGACCCGGAAATGGGCTATTGATTTTGTTCTCTTATATGAAACCAAAAGCACAAGCATTACTCCCTCTCTATAAGAAAGACATTTGGTAGGGAGCCTGGGTAGCTCAGTCAATTGAGTGTCCAACTCTTGATCTCAGATCAGGTCTTGATCTCGGGATTGTGAATTCAACCCCCTACTTGAAGAAGAAGGAGAAGGAGAAGGAGAAGGAGAAGGAGAAGGAGAAGGAGAAGGAGAAGGAGAAGGGAAGGAGAAGGAGAAGGAGAAGGAGAAGGAGAAGGAGAAGGAGAAGAAGAAGAAGAAGAAGAAGAAGAAGAAGAAGAAGAAAGACATTTAGACTGATAAGTTTTGAATTAGATGGTGTAATAGGAAACCCCAAACATGTTTCCTTCAAAGACACTGACTTAATGATAATATGCAGTACAGAAAGCCTTCATAAATACGCCAGAAACAAGTTATAAGGGCCCAGTACTCCAGGAAAGTGCATAGCTGCACTGAAATGTGTTATTATGTTTCATACCAATAGTTACACACACACACACACACACATACACACACACACACACAAGCTGGCACAGCCTAGTACAATTAGGAGAAAACACACAGCTCGTGGTGTCTCTTTTAAGAAGAAAAAGTGTAGAACATACACATCCAATATGTTGACTTTTCAGGGAACTGACCAAGACTGGTTTTTGCCTCACTTGATGCAGAGTGCTAACTGAAAATTAGAATGTCTGGGGTCCACTAAAAACAGGAGAGTTCAGTGGCTTATTGCAGGACCAAGGAACCTATAGCACAATGGACAGAAAACAGAAAGAGCAAGAGATTAAGAATTTTTAGAAAAAAGAGAACAAAAAACTAAAAATTAACAAACTTCTCTACTTGGGAGGTTGTTTGCATAAACTCAGAAAATATACATCCTCAGAAAGTGTTTGAAATGTCTCCAGAATCCGGGTTGATTGATGAAGATCTTCCCCTATACAAAGATGATCTTTAAAGACTAGGATAGGTGATGTTTTTCAAATATCCAAATCCTAGCAAAAAAAGAAAAAGGATTATGAAGAGTCAGGGAAACATGACCCCCAATAAAAGGAACAAAATAAATCTCCAGAAAATGACCATAAGGAAATGATGATTTTTTTAATTACTTGAAAAAGAATTCAAAATATTTTTAAGTTATCTTAAAGAATCTCAATGAGCTACAATTGAATACAGGCAACAAAATGAAATCAGGAAAATGAAAACATCAACAAAGAAATAAAAAATTGGGGAAAAAAAGAACCAAATAGGGATCCTAGAGCTAAAGAGTACAATAACTAAATTGAAATTCCATTCTAAAGATTCAACATCAGACTTGATGCAACAGAAGAATCAGTTCAGACAAGCCATTTGAAATTATTTTATCAGAGGAAAAAAAAAGAAAACAGAATAAAGAAATGTAAACAAAATCAAAGAGAGTTATGGGGCATTGAGAAAGGATCAAGTTAGATGTTATAAGAGTCTTAAAAGCTGAAGGGACAAAGAAAAGCACATTCTACAGTAGAATGAACTCAATGAGATCCATATTAAACTATATTGTAATCAAAATGTCTGTTACAGACTAAGTTTGTGTCACAGGGACACAAAATTCATACGTGGAAAACCTGTCCCCAATAGAATGATATTAGGAAGTGGGACCTTTTAGCACTAATTAGGATTAGATGAAATTTTATAAGTGGGATTTTAAAAGTGATAAGAAATCTTGCTTTCTTTGCTCTCTTCCATGTGAGTATACAAGAAGTTGACAGTCTACAACCTGGAAGAAGTTACTTAGAACATCCCACCATACTAATACCTTCAACTCAGACATTCAGCCTCCAGAATTGTGAGAAATAAATCTTTGTTTTTTATCCACCCAATGTGTGGTCCTTTGCTATGGCAGCTCAAATTAAGACCAAAGACAAAGAGAAATTCTTGAAAACAGCAAAAGAAAGGTGGCTAATCACACACAAAGCTACATTTATTAAGATTATCAGCAGAAACATTATAGGGTTGAACTCCAATTTTAAAAAAAATTAAAAAAAGAAAAAAAGAAACATTATAGGGTATAAGAGAGTAGGATTATAACTTAAAAGTTCTGAAATTAAAAAGCAAAGAAACAAAAAATGTCTGCCAACCAGGAATACTACATCCAGCAAAACTATTAATAAATAATGAATAAGCTTATCTTTTCCAGATAAGCAAAAACTGAGGGAGTTCATCATTATTTTATCTGCTCAACACACACTGCTAAAGGGAATCTTTCAAGTTGAAATGAAAGGGGACCAGACAGTATCATGAAGGCATACAAAAATATAAAACTCTCCACGAAAGATAAATATATGGACAAATTCAGAATTTCATGATATGGTAATGTGTGTGTGAATTATTTTCACCATTGGTATAGAACTTAAAAGATAAAAACATGCATAAAGTTTAACTAAAAAATTTCACACGTTAGTGTGAAAAATATTTTATTTATTTATTTTTTTATTGAAGTTAGATTTGCCAACATATGGTATAATTATAATATCCAGCGCTTATCCCATCAAGTGCCCTTCTCAGTGCCCACCACCCAGTCACCCCATTCCCCTGCCCACCTCCTCTTCCACTACCCCTTGTTCATTTCCCAGAGTTAGGAGTCTCTTATGTTTTGTCATCCTCTTTAACTTTTTCCTCTCATTTTTCCCTATAATCCCTTTCACTATTTCATATATTCCCCATATGAGTGAAACCATATAATGATTGTCCTTCTCCGACTGACTTACTGCACTCAAATATTTTAAAAGATAACATTGATAACGTAAGTGGAGTGGAGATAGATGTAAATTGTAGTGGATTTGGTATGCAATTGAAACTAAGCTGTTGTCAATCTAAAATTATATTGTAATAGCTATAAGATGTTTTATATAACCCTCACGGTAAAAAATAAATTAATAAGTATAGAAGACACACAAAAATATGAGAAAATAATCAAAGAATGTCATAAAAAGACTCATGAAGGCCAGAGGAAGACAGCAAAAGAGGAAAAGAGGTAAAGTGGGTCAAAATAACTATAAAACATATAGTAGACAATTAACTAAATGGCAATAGAATGTCCTACCCTTCCAGTAATTACTTTAAATACAAACAAATGAAGCTCATCAATCAAAATATAGAGAGTGATTGAATAGATGAAAAACAGCCAACTATGTGCTAGCTACCAAAGAGTCTCTTTAGATGTAAAGACACACATAGGCTAAAAGTGAAAGGGTAGAAAGATGTATTTCATGAAATACTTATCAGAGAGCAGCATTGTACATACTTATATCAGACAAAATACACTTTAAGTCAAAAACTGTCACAAAAGACAAGGAAGATATTATAAGATGATAAAAGTATCAATTCACCAGAAAGAGATCGCAATTATAAATATATGTGGACATTATAGCAAAGGACCCAAATATATAAAGCAAACATTAAAAGAATTAGAGGAAGAAATAGACAGTATACAAAAATAGTAGATTTCTGTATCACACTTCCAATAACAGAACAATCGAACAAAAGATCAATAAGGAGAGAGAGAACCAGAACAGCACTTAGACTAAGTGGACATAACATATATATATATAAAGAACACTTCATCCAATAACAACAACGTACTCATTCCTTTTAAGGAACATGAAACATTCTTCAGGATAGATTACACATTAAACCACACACAACACTTAACACATTTAAGAAGATTGAAATTATAACAATATCTTTTATAACCACAATAGAATGAAACTAGAAATCAATAGCACAACAAAAATTAGAAAATATGTGAAAATTAAACAACATACTCTTGACAATCAATAAGTCAAAGAAGAAATCACAGGGGAAATTAAAATAACTTGAGACAAATGAAAGTGACAATATAGTATGCAAAAATATATGGGATAAAGCAAAAGCATTGCTAAGAAGGAAGTTTATAGCAGAAAACATGTACATTAAAAAGATACATCTGAGATCAACAACCTAACCTTATACTTCAGAGAACTAGAAAAAGAACAAACTAAGCCCAAAGTTAGTAAAATGTTACCTGATCTAATAAAGATTAAAGTAAAAATAAGTTAAATGGAGAACAGAAAAACAGTTAAAAACAAAAACAAAAACAATGAAACAAAGAATTGTTTTTTTAAGATTCACACACTTGACAAGTCTTAAGAAGACTAAGAAAAATGCCAAAAAGAGACAAAAAATTCAGAAATGAAATCAGAGACATTCCAATGGTCAAAAATAAGAAGGTCACAAGAAACTACTATGAACAATTACACACCAACAATTTGGTTAATCTAGAAAAATGGATAAATTCCTAGAAACATACACTCTCCCAAGACTGAATCATGAAAAATTAGAAAACCTGAACAGATTGAAAACAAATCAGGAGATTGAATCAATCAAAACCTCCTAACAGAGATAAGACCAGGACCAGATGACTTCACTGCAGAATTCTACCAAACATTTTTTAAGAATTAACACCAACCCTTCTCAAACTATTCCAAAAAAACTGAAAAAGAAAGAATACTTCCAAATTCATTTCATGAAGCCAGAGTTACACTGATACCAAAACTAGAAAAAAATATTAGAAGAAAACTACAGACCAGTATCTCTAATGAATATTGACCTAAAATTGAGGAAACTGACATCTACAGCACATTAAGAGGATTATATACCATCACCAAGGGTGATTTATTCCTGAAATGTAAAGATGATCCAATATATGAAAATTGATCAGTATAACACACAGAAGAGAGGGCAAAAAGTGCACAGTCATCCCATTGATGCAGAAAATGCACTTGACAAAACCCAATGTCTTTCAGAATAAAAATACTCAAAAAAACTAAGAACAAATGGAAATTACTTCAACATAATAAAGATCATCTATCAATAATCCACAGGTAACATCACATTTAATTGTGGAAAACAGAAAACTTTCTCTCAGGACTACAAGAATGCTCACTCTCTCAACCTCTATTCAACATAGTACTGGAAATCTTAGCCATAAGAGTAAGGTAAGAAAAAGAGAAAAAAAGAAGGCATCCAAGTAGAAAAGTAAGTAATAAAATCACATTTTTTTGAAGATGACATGATCTTATATGAAAATTCTACAAAATAAAAAATAGTTAAATCTAATAAACACATCAAATTTGCATGTTACAAATCAGCACACAAAAATCAATTGTTTCTGTACATTAACAATGAACAATCTGAAAGACTAGAAACTTAAAAGCGTTGCTGAAAGAAATAAACACAAATACATGGAATGACAGTCTGCTAATGGATTAGAAGAATTAATATTGTTAAAATATAAATATTACTCAAATCAGTCTAGAGATTCAATGTATCAATCATTACCCCAGTGGAATTTCTTTACAAACATTTTTTTTTAATTCTAAAATTCATATGGAATCTCAAAAGACCTCGAAAAGCTAAAAGAATCTTGAGAAAGCAAAAGAAAGCTGGTGGCCTCACACTTTCTGATTTCAAAGCATATTACAGCTAATATTTGAATATTGAAAAGGAAATCAAGGACACTGCATGGACAAAAGACAGTCTCTCCAAAAAATGGTGCTGGGTCAGCAAAGAAAACAGTCAAGAAAACTAAAAGGCAACCTACAGAATAGAAGAGATTTGCAAACTCTCATCAGATAAAGGGCTAGTATCCAAGTTCTACAAAGAACTTATCAAACTCAGCACCTAAAAAACAAATAATCCAGTCAAGAAGTGGACAGAAGATAAGAACAGACATTTTTCCAAAGAAGACATAGAAATGGCCAACAGACACATGAAAAAAATGCTCAAAGTCATTTGGCATCAGGGAAATACATATCAAAACCACAATGAAATAACAACACCATTTACAATGGCTAAAAGTAATAAATCAAGAAACAACAAATATTGGCAAGGCTGTGGAGAAAGGGGAAACTTCTACACTGTTGGTGGGAATGCAAGCTGGTGCAGCCACTCTGGAAAACAATATGGAGGTTCCTCAAGAAGTTAAAAACAGATCTACCCTATGACCCAGCAATTGCACTACTGGGGATTTACCCCACAGATAAAAATGTAGTGTAACGGTGGGACATCTGCATCCCAATGTTTATAGTAGCAATTTTCACAATAGCTTAACTATGGTAAGTGTCAAAATGTCCATCGATGAATGAATGGAGATTATATATATAATGGAATATTATTCAGCCATCAGAAAGGATGAAATTTTACCATTACCTTGATGTGGATAGAACTGGAGGGTATTATGCTGAGTGAAATAAGTCAATCAGAGAAAAAGGATTATATTATTTCATGCATATGAGGAATATAAGAAACATTGCAGAAGATTATAGGGGAAAGGAGGGAAATCGAAATGGGAAGAAATCAAAGAGGGAGACAAACCATGAGAGGCTCTTTACTATGGGAAAGAAATAGGATTGCTGGAGGAGAGGTGGGTGAGAGGATGGAGTAATTGGGTGATGGGCATTAAGGAGGGCACGAGATGTGATGATAACTGGATGTTATATGCAACTGATGAATTACTGAACTAATGTTCTATATATTGATTAATTGAATTTATTTTTTTAAAGAAAAAATGGTGCTTGGAAAATTAGATACTCACTAATTTTCATTCATTTAAAAGAATGAAACTGGACCCTTCTCTTATGTCACTCAGAAAAATTAACCAAAAATGGATTCAAGATTTAAATGTAAGATCTGAGACAATAACACTGAAAATAGGTGGTAAACTCTGCAAACAATTAAAAATAGACTTATGATATAATCTATAATCTGGCAATTCTACTTCTGGATAAATATCCAAAAGGATTGGAAACAAGAATTCAAAGATATATTTTCATATTCATGTTTATTACAATATTAATATCAAGAATTGGGAAAGGATAACAACCTAAATGTGTATTCATGGGTGAATGGATGGAGAAAAATTAGTATATACTTACAATGGAGTATTATGTAGCCTTAAAAAAGAAGGAAATTCTGTCACATGTTACAACATGGATGAAACTTAAGGACATTATGCTAAGTGAAATGACCCAAATCCAAAGAGGAAATACTGCATTATTGTACATATATGAAGTATCTAAATTAGTCAAACTATTAGAAACAGAAAGTAGAATGAAAGCGGCCTGAAGATTGGGGAAGGTACAAATAGAAGCTTCAGTTTTACAAGATGAAAAGTTCCAGAGATCTTTTGCACAATAATATCTTATATAGTTAACACTACTATACTATACACTTAAAATGGTTAAGATGGTAAATTTATTTCACTTTTTACCACAATTGTAAAAAATAAAAGGTAGTTATTGCAGCTTCACTTATATGCTCTTTCAGATTATTAAGAATGACTCTTGTCAGGCACATAACTTCAGTTTTATAAAACTATGTTTATTAAGTTATGCTTTGATGCTTATAAATTATGAGGATCCTCTACTAAACTCATAACAAGGCATGTTCTTTTTTTTAAAGATTTTATTTATTTACTTGTGAGAGACACAGAGAGAGAGAGAGAGAGAGGCAGACACAGGCAGAGGGAGAATCAGGCCCCATGCAGGGAGCCCAAAGTGGGACTCAATCCCAGGTCTCCAGGATCACGAGTCACCCAGGCTGCCCCCAAGGCATGTTCTTTTTTTTTTTTTTTTTTTTTTTCCCAAGGCATGTTCTTGATGCCTGCCTGTTACCACTCAGCTGGGGGATGGAATATATCTTTGTGAATACCAAATGCTTAATAATAATAATAATAATAATAATAGTAATAGCAAAGCAATTAATAAAACATTTTTTAACATTTACTTAGTGCCACGTACAAAATACTTTATGTATATTTTCCCATTTAGTCCTTGGAGCTTCCTTTATCCCTCTAACAAGCAGAACCATTATAACTTCTCACTAACAAATAATATGTTTATGTTCAGAGTAAAATATGTGGCAGCAGGTTGTGATACACATCACTTGTAATTCTTTATTTGCAATATCTTTCCAATCACATCACACCTAGACTTGTCCTTACTTAAAAACAAGCCTTCTAATTAAAATATATTTTATTCCTTTAGGCATAATCAATGTGACACCTTCTGAATATCCAACTATTGTATTTATGTATTTGTTAGGACAAACTTACTGTGTGAGCCTGAAAAGAGCTTACATACAGGGGTAAGGTTCTGTTTATTTCCAAATCCCTAACACACTTGGTAAGAGAGCAGAGCATATTATTAACATTATTAATGTTTTCATTATGAATGAATATATTACATGAAGAATGGCTTCTAGTTTTAATGGCTTTAGAGAAAGCAGTGTATGGCCATAAATGATGAAATGATAAAACACACAATACTAAGGGCCAGATACACCTAACTGATACAGTGTCCATGGATACTACCACCAGAATAGAAATAAGCTTCTAGTTTCACAAGAGTGGGGGTTGTGGCAATAAAAGTGTTGGAAATAATGAAAGAGCAAAAGCCTATGAATTGGCTTTTAAAAGGAGGGTAAGTGATCTGGAAAAGAGAATGACAGGATTTCAATTAGAGGAAAGCAGTGTGAGTAGAGGTACTGGAGAGGTATACAATTGTTATAGGTTGGGGACAGTGGATGAATATTTTTGCTAGCTTGCAATGTCCGTATGGAGGGCTAGGGATAGTACAGTGTAAGGTTGGAGATGTATAACTCATTTATACCCAGATTCTAACTTCAAATTGCCCCTCCAAAACACTCCACTACCAAGCTATTTTCTTTTTTATATCTAAGATAAGTGCATTTCATTATGTGCTTTTGACTGGGCATAACTAGCCCAGTTGGGTGCCAGAGACAGTCTTTAAGATCAAATCAGGATTACACAGTTAACAGGCTATTTGTTTTTTAGGAATTACTTATAATTACAAAACTTCCATTTCTTCAGCCACAAGAGTGATAAAAATACACTTTTATAATGATTGCTGTGAAAATTACATAAAATAAGGTGTGTAAAACTTTTGGTACTGTAACATATATTAGATACACAATAAATGTTACTTGCTTATGTTTTTCACATTTATAACTTAATAGACTTAGGAGTAATTATGGATGAACCTTTATCTAATTCTCTGAAATTACGTAGATCTGCACCTATAGTATGATTCAGAAAAGGGTTGCAGATAATATTAACATTTTAAGAAATTAGTTCTAAAATGGCTGATGATTTTATGTCTAGTAGTATCCTCACTCCCAAAAATCTCTAGCAGCCATGAAAAGAAAGAGTGATCCATCTGTGTGGATAACTGAATGAAAGAAGGCTAGATACCAAGAGTGTGGCTAATGACAATCTAGCAGCGTACAGAATGAGGCATTTGGTTTTCTCTCTTCTAAACTCTGAGCAGAAGTCTTAGATATATGGCATTCGCTACATTGTTCTGTGACCCTTATAATTTTGAGAGTAGTAATGTAGGCTAAAAATAGAATGGCTAAAATAGAAGAGGGTATAATTGTTGATTACTACTAATATTCAGGAATAAAAGTTGTAAGACTCTTGTAAGATTCATTTTTGTTTAACTGTTTATTCCAAAATATTTTACTGCAACTATATACTTGTCCTTCCCTTCCTTTTTCTTTTTTATCAGATACTGTTCTGGTGCTATTCTGATTGCCAGACATTTTATTATACCATTATAAACATTTTAGGGATGCCTGGGTGGCTCAGTGGTCGAGCGCCTGCCTTTGACTCAGGGTGTGATCCTGGAGTCCCAAGATCAAGTCCCACATCAGGCTCCTTGCATCGAGCCTGCTTCTGCCTCTGCCTATGTCTCTGCCTCTCTCTCTCTCTCTCTCTATCTGTCTCTCATGAATAAATAAATAAAATCTTTAAAAAAATTATATGTATTTGTTAAAGATTTAAATCAGGTTAATGTTTACACAAAGCAAATATAATGAGCAAATAAATCAACTAAATTTGAATTAATATGCCTATTACAAGGCATAGTTCTGTGTTAAAGAAAGCATTAATTGTGGCTGTTTTCAATGGCTGCCTGGGTCCACCAAAACAAGTGTGCATTACAGAATGCAAGATATTTGGAAATGCAAATATAGTTTTTCATGTTTTTGTTAAATTAAAGCTTTGATCAAAATTGAACAAATTAAAAGTAACACATGCTAAGCCTTGTAAAGTAAGGCAGAAACCAAATTTACTTATTTAGTGTTAGTTATTGTATCCTTTTTTTTTTTTTTTTTGTATCCTCTTCAGATATTAGCCAAGGTTTATTTTTGAAACCAGGAAACTAAACAGGTTGACCCATTTGCAGATATATAGCAATAGCATAAATCTGAAATAAAATAAAAGCTCACCAAAGGAATTCTTACAGTCTTTTCTGGTGGTATGTTTAGCAAGCTCTGATTGTTTTCTAGGAGTGGATTTCCAGACACATTATCTTTGTTTCAATATCTGTAATAGCTACTATGTGGGTTTCTCAGAATTTGCTTCGTAGGATCTTAAAGTGAGGGAGACTATCTCCTGCACTTCTAAAAGGAGATTATAATATATATATAATATATATCATAAATATATATGGCTTCCCATCTCATAAAATGTTTTATATAAAATTTAAAATGAATACTCATCATCTCATGTGCAGGATTTATTATATATGGCCTATTTATTTGACAGGACCAGAATTTATGGACAGGTATTTGCATGAGCGGTGAAACAGTCTGGCACAATTTTTGCTATTTTACAGCAAGTGTTTTTTTGTTTTGTTTTGTTTTGTTTTTGTTTTTGTTTTTGTTTTTGTTTTAACTACAGGGGATTGAATGAGAAGACAGTGATTTTTTTTTTTAATTTGCAATTGATTGTTGGGTAGTTCATCCAATTATCTATCAAATTTAGTACCACTCAGATATCCTATATAACAAATATGTTTTGTATTTCTGACAGATACTGCAAGCAGCATCAAGATCAAGAATATATTGATTTTGAGAGTTTACACACAACTTTACACTGCAAGCCAAGAGACCTGAGCTCTGCTTCATCTTGTTTACTCACTTGCCATGTGATGGGTTGAAGGTGTACCCCAATAAGATATTTAGGAGTCCTGGGATCCCTGGGTAGCGCAGCGGTTTGGCACCTGCCTTTGGCCCAGGGCGCGATCCTGGAGACCCCGGATCGAATCCCACGTCGGGCTGCCGGTGTGCATGGAGCCTGCTCCTCCCTCTGCCTGTGTCTCTGCCTCTCTCTCTCTCTCTGTGTGTGTAACTATCATAAATAAATAAAAATTAAAAAAAAACACAAAGATATTTAGAAGTCCTAACTCCTAGTACATTTAAAGAATCTGACTTTATTTGGAGACAGAGTTTTTATAGAGTTAATCAAGTTAAAATGAAGTCATTAGTGTGGACCTTAATCCAATATGATTGTTGTCCTTATAAAAAAAGGAAATTTAGATACAGATACACACAAGGGGGAGGAGGCCATGTTAAATGAAGACCAAGGATGGAGTGATGCATGTATAAGCCGAGGTAAACAAACAATTGACAGCAAACCAGCTGAAACTGGGAAAACACAAAGAATACTTCCCCTCCAGGTATCCAAGAGAGCATGGCCCTGCTGACATCTTGATTTTAGATTTCTTTTCCCCAGACTGAGAGAATAAATTCTGTTGTTTAAAGCCACTCAGGTTTTTGGTATCATGCCATGGCAGCCTCAAGAAACTCAGATACCATGTGAACTTAAATAACATTTCATCTTTGAGGGGTTTTTAATCTATAAAATGGAAATAAGATGATGATAGCTATAATCATTTTTTAAAGAGTTCTTTGGAGAATTAAATGAGACATTATGTGTCAAAGTGATCATGTGTGTATGTACATTCTAAGCATATGTATTTGACAATATGTGTCAAAGTTACTGGATAAGATAGATACATATTTCAGGTTTAACTGTATGTATATATGTGTAGATATATCATATTTTAATATACAATACCTGAAGAAATTTTCCTTATGAGTTCCTAGAAGGGAAAGATAGAAACCTTTTCATTTTTATATCACCGTTACACACCATTTGGGTCATTTACCTGAGTGAAAATTGGGTGCAAATTCAATACATTATGGTTGAATTATATCTGCAATATTACCTACCTACAAATAGATAAATATTACAAAACTTATTTTTCCCCAGAATTAATGCTAAAGGTATAAAAGATTTAGAGCTATCATTAGAGAAGAGCATATATGAAATTAACATGAGTATGACAATCCTTAAATAGAAATATTTTATTTACATCAGGGTTGGAATTAGATTTTCACTACTTTTTCACTACTGATGTAGTAGAAATTAATTAATTTGCAGATAAAATTGTCAATGACCTCACCGAAATAAATTTCCTATCTTTGGTTGCATGGTTATCAAAAAAACTCCACAAATAATTAGAATTACAACTTAAATGATCATGTGTTCTTTAATATTAGTTGCACTGTTAGTTATTAAACGTTTGGAACTTTTAAACTATGTGAAAATTATTATGATTATATTTGTTATTGTTTATTTTGGCTTTGGTGCATTCTTCATCAAACTGGAATTTAAGTAGACTGTAATTTATAAAAGTATGATGATACTAGCAATATAGAATCTACTTCATGGCAAGAAAATGTAATAAGATGAGATGTAATTTTATTATTAATATTTTAGGTCTTTGTGTAGAATTTAGTGAGAACAAAAACAGAGTGAGTGATCTTTATCTCATAAATAAATATTATTTTTTAACATAGTTGTAAAAGAAATTATTTTCAGGCTATCATAATTAAAGTTGCCCTTAACTGTAGTAAAGGTATAATCAAGAAACATATGTATGTAATATAATATCATTTTAAGTATCCTATTTTCTTTGATTTTTTTTAGTTTTAATTCCTCTATGAATGGAAATAAGGTTTAAAAAAATCAGAAAAATAGAAGTACAGTGGAAACATGTTAATGATGTCCATCTTTATCATACGATTCCATTTCAGTATACACAACAGCAACTAAAGCCATAAATTATAAATAATATAATATATATTTGACAGACATAATACATTCCTCTCTTCTTAAATGAAATATCTTTACTGTTTTGTAAGATAGAAGGTGTCCTTCTTTTTGTAAATAAATTTAAAAAAAAAAGAAGAAAGAAAAGGAAATTGTTGATTACTATTTAATGTCAATTTGAGAAAACATATAAAAATGAGAAAACAACTACAAAAGTGTAGCTGCACTGTCAGAATGAGTATTTTACACCTTTTTTTTTTCCATGTATGGTAGTGAATTACTTCTCTGGCTTTCTAAAAGTGAATCCAGGGCAGCCTGGGTGGCTCAGCAGTTTAGTGCCTGCCTTCAGCCCGGATGTGATCCCGGAGTTCCAGGATCAAGTCCCACATCAGGCTCCCTGCATGGAGCCTGCTTCTCCCTCTGCCTGTGTCTCTGCCTCTCTCTTTCTCTCTCTCTCTCTCTCTCTCTCTGTGTGTGTGTGTCTCTCATGAATAAATAAAATCTTAAAAAAAAAAGAAAGTTAAAAAAAAACTAAAAGTGAATCCAATAAATTATTACATTGAAAAATGCCTCAAATAATTAATTATGAACTGCACAGTGTCAATAATTTTCCTTTCTTTGCATTTTATTTTATTTAGGTATAATTGGCCTATATCTTATTAGTTTCACATGTACAACAAAATGATTTGGTATTTATACATATTAGAAGATGAACATCACAGTCAGTCCAGTTACCATTTGTCACCCTACATTGTTATAAATTTTTGCATGTGTGATAACTTTTAAGATTTACTCTCTTAGCAACTTCCAAATATGCAATACAACTATAGTCACTACTATCTATAGTCATTAAGTTGTATAGTATATCCCCAGGACGTATTTACTTTGTACTTGGTAGCCTGTATCTTTTGAACTCCTTCACCCATTTCACCCAGCTTCCATTCCCTATCCCTTCTAGCAGCCCCCAGTCCATTCCTTGTATCTATGAGCTTGAGTTTTGTTTTTTTGTTTTACTTTGATTTCATTTGTTCATATGTTTTGTTCTGTTTTTAGATTTCACTTATATGTGAAATCATACAGTGTTTATTGTCCTCTAACTTGAATGAAAGATCTAAAACCATAAAACTCCTAGAAAATAACATGGGCAGTAAACTCTTTGGCATCAGTCTTGGTGATGACATTTTGGATCTGACTCCAAAAACAAAGGCAACAAAAGCAAAAATAAGTGAAACTACATCAAACTATAAAGCTTTTGCACAGCAAAGGAAACAACAAAATGAACAGGCAATCTACTAAACTTAATATCCAAAATATATATAGGACTCATACAACTCAATAATAACAGCAACAAATACAATTTAATTAAAAAATGAGTAGAGGACCTGAATAATCATTTTTCCATAAGACATACAAGCACAAGAAAAGATTCTCAACATCACTAATTATCAGGGAAATGCAGATCAAAACCACAATGAGATATCATCTCACATTAGTAAGAATGTCTAAAATAAAAAGCACAAGAAATAACAAGTGTTGGCAAAGACGTGAAGAAAAAGTTATCCTGGTGCCCTGTTGGAGACATAAATTGGTGCAGCCACTGTGCAAAGCAGTATAGAAGTTACTCAAAACACTAAAAATAGAAGTATCATATGATCTAGTAATACCATAGCTGGATAAATATTCCCAATAAATATCCTAAAGAAAATGAAAACACTAATCCAAAAAGATATATGCATCTCTGTGTTTATTGCATTATTTGCAATAGCCAAGATATGGAAGCAACTAAGTGTCCATTAGTAGATGAATGGTTAAAGAAGTGTAGTATATATGTACAATGGAATACTATTCAACCTTAAAAAATATTGTAATCTTGCCTTTTGCGACAATATAAACAGAACTCGAGGGCATTATGCTAAGTGAAATAAGTCAGATGTAGAAAAGCAAATACTTCACTCATTTCTGTTTGGAAAAACCTTACAGTCTTGCTCTATAAATCTTGGAACCAGAAATTTTCCTTTAAAAGCAGAAATCAATATTAGGAAAGTCATTATGTGGATAAACATAGGTGGATAAAGTAATAAGTGACTTCTATATTGAATATCTTTGGCACTGACCAAGCTTTCTTTGAAATTACACTAAATACAGTTAAATCATGCATAACATCTTGACTTATAAGACATTTTTGAATCTTAAAACGTTATTTGAAAACTTCAAGTGGATTTTAATATCTCAGGCCAAATATATAATACGACTATCTAAAACTATAAGTGATAGTGTTAATTTAATTGAGCTCATACAATTTGAGCCTGATTATCCCTTTTAGCAATCTATGTATATATCAATTTAATAAATGTTAAATGCCAATGTCATGATGTATTTATAAAACATCAAGTAATATTTTCCCTTTAGATTTTTTTCCTGCCCTCCTTCACTCTTCAGATTCATTTAAATTTTTTTTGCTTTTAAATTAGTATTTTGTATTCTATGGGTAAATACCTACTAATGCAATTATTGGACCATAGGGTAGTTCTGTTTTTACTTTTTTGAGGAGACTCCATACTGTTTTCCAGAGTGGCTGCACCAGTTTTCATTCCTACCAACAGTGCAAGACAATTCCTCTTTCTCCATATCCTCATCAACACATGTTGTCTCTTGTGTTGTTGATTTTAGCCACTCTGACAAGTGTGAGGTGATATCTCACTGTTGTTTTGTGTTTTCCTGAGGATCGGTAATATTGAACATCTTTTCATGTCTCTGTTGGTCATCAGTATGTCTTCTTCAGAAAAATATGTATTCATGTCTTCTGCTCATTTTTAAATTGAGTTGTTTTTTTTTTTGGGTGTTGAGTTTCGTAAGTTCTTTATATTTGGGGATACTAACCCTTTATCAAGTGTGTCATTTGCAAATATCTTCTCCCATTCCATAGGTTGCCTTTTAGTTTTGTTGATTGTTTCCCTCACCATTCAGAAGGTTTTTATTTTGATTAAGTCCCAAGAGCTTATATTTGCTGCTGTTTCCCTTGCCTTATGATACATATCTAGAAAGAAGTTGCTATGGCTGATGTCAAAGAGGTTACTGCCTATGTTCTCTTCCAGGATTTTTATGGTTTCAGGTATTGTATTTGGGTCTTTAATCCACATTGAATTTATTTTTATGTTTGGTAAAAGAAAATAATCCAGTTTCATTCTTTTGCATGTTGCTGTCCAGTTTTCTGAACACCATTTGCAGCATTATCTACAATAGTCAAATTATGGAAGCAGCCTAAATGTCCCACCACTGATGAATGGATAAAGAAGATATGGTATATATAGTATGGAATATTACTCAGCTATAAAAAGAATGAAAGCTTGCAACATGGACGGACTTAGTATAATACTAAGCAAAATACGCCAATCATAGAAAGGCAAGTACCATATGATTTCACTCATATATGGAATTTAGGAAACAAAACAAATGAAAGATAAAATAAGAGGGGGTGGCAAACCGAGATACAGAGAACAAACTGATAGTTACCAGAGGGGAGATGAGTGAGGGCATGGGTTAAACAGGTGATAGGGATTAAGGCGTGCACTTGTTATGATGAACTCCAGGTGTATGGAAGTGTTGAATCACCATATTGTACTCCTGAAACTAATATCACACTGTATGTTAACTAAACAGAATTAAAATGAAGACTTTTTAATTTTTTTGCAAATAAAAAAAAAAGCTTTCTTGTGAGTATTGGGATTCAAAGTGTCAGAGAAGGTGGTCAACACCAAGCAAGTGAAAGGAGATTATACGTAATATTACAAAAAGTCTAAAGATATTCTGTTTCTCATAATAAAGCTGTTGCCCTTAAAAATATAATATTCATGTTAGTGTAATGAATCAATAGCATTCTCATTTTAATGTTGCTTATCCTTAGCACATTTTCTTAGTTTTCATTAGTTGTGCACCATTTGAATTGCATGTCACCAGTCCATTATTAACATTTTCTCAGAAAAAGTAGGCTTTCCCACTTTACCACCTCCAGTTTCAGTGGTCATGGTAGCAAACTAACTTCTTAAGCCCACAATGCCAATTGTAACTGCATTGAAATTACAAAATAAAAAAGGCTGTTTTTGCATATTCATTAAAATAATTTAAGTCTGAGTTATTAAATATAAATTGTAATCATGGTCATAGAGTATAAGATCGCAAAAAATAGTTTGATCTTCTGATCATAGTTGCTCTGTCCACTGGATTCTTTCTCGGGATATATTAGCTTCTCTCATTTTTTATGAAGCATTGAATCCTTCTTTTGCATATATGATAATATATGCAATTTGTATAGTTAGCTAACTGATTAGCATTTGTATTCCAACTTGTGTTCATTTATATGGAAAATTTGAACTTTCTGGAACAATAATGCTTAATAGTTCTTGCTTCTTCATGTATAGACAGTCACCTGTCTGTCAGTATTTCTAAACTCCTTGTATGTGTGTGAGGTTATAACTAGATACATAAACGCATACATGATGAATATTCCTAGGCCTCACCCATTTGTGGGTATAATTACTTTCCTATTTCAAGTAACTTGAATTCCACTGGATTTTGCTCCAGCACGAGTCCAAGACTTGCAAAAAGTTTTTCTAACTTCCCAGAAACACCAGCACATATAGAGCGAACTTCTCCAGAGGACCTGAGGCCAGCTGGAATTGGACTCTCATTCCCCAAGGCCCATATGCAGAGCAGCCACTTCCCCCAGGTGACCCTCATTTCATAGTGATGGCATTCCCAAGGAGCTCTGCACCTCTGATCATCTCTCTGTTCCATGCCCATTCCCTGTGTCAGATACTCCTGACAAATCCTGCAGAGCAAGGATGTCTCCACTCTCATCTTCAGTGAACACTCACAGCAGCAGTCCCAGGGAAGTGAGAGACATAACATTTCTTTTCTGCTGTGAAGTATACCTAAAAGTGCTCTTTGTATCTTAATAAAATAGTCCTGCATTATTTTCCTCTAGTGCCTCCCATCACAGCACCCACAGATCACAGCCTGAGTAGAGTACCAGTTGTGAAAGCTGATCCCCTTTCTCTCTGGCCTTAGTCTCTTGTTGAACATGAGTTTTTGTGGGTCTTCCCAGTTTCCCAGACTGTCCATACATTTATAAGCCTGAGTTTAAGTATGTTAGGAACTTATAGCAGACCTATTTGTATATATTTTAAAACAGACTCACTTGGAGTCTCCTGGGTGGCTCATTCGATTAAGCCTCTGATTCTTGATTTTGGCTCAGGTCATGATCTCAGAGTCCTGAGAGAGAGAGCCCAGCCTTCTGCTTCTTCCTAAGAGGGGAGTCTGCTGGAGATTCTCTCCCTTTCCCTCCCCCTCTGCTTCTCTCTCCTGGTGTGTACACGTGCTGTTTCTCTTACTCTCTCAAATAAATATTTTTTTTTTAAATAGTTTCACTGGGTTTTCTTCTTCTCTCTTCATCATAGTACTTAGTCCCTTTTGTTTTCTGCTTTAAAAAAGAGAAGAGCAATGAAGGAAGAAAGGAGGGAGAGAAGGAGGAAGGGAGGGAGGAAGATATCATTTGATATACAGCCAATCCCCAAAATTCATCTGTATTTTAGCATTCCTCATGTCCCTTATCTTCTTTTTTAAAAATTGTACTTTTATTTAGCCCTTTAGCAGCTTAAACTTACAAAGTAATTCGTTCAGATACTGATCCTTTCTTGTTTGCTATGCAGCAACAGATAAATAGAAATAGAAAGGCTTTTCCTGGAAAAACAAAAATTAGAGTTTTAAGGTTATTTGCCCCAGTGTATTTCCCAAAATTAGTATATACTCCTTATTTAAATTCTTCCTGAATGTAGCCACCTTGGAGGATTTGGTAGGGCAAGCCTAACATTTCACATCAATCTGGTGGATGGAGATAAAGCCAAATTTAATTAATTTAAAAATATGATGGTCCCTGTCCTTGGATAACAAAGAAAAAATCTATATCCAATATCCTATATGACCAATTAGCTTCTTAAATCCTCTGGCCTCTAACAATTATGCACATTATATAACTAACAGAATAACCAGTTACTTGGCTTTTCCAAGACAGAAAGGCCACACCTACTCTGGACAGGAATTTGTAGTTCATGGGAAGAGTGAGATTGAGAAGGTCTGAGAAGCCCACAGACTAGATCTGACACACTTTACCACTTCAATTTCATCATCCTTAAAATGGAATAAATGTCATTTATTTCATATGATGATTATGATAATGTAATTAGTATATGAAAAGCATTTAGAAAGTGTTTGTTAAATATTAGTTATTAACTTAATTTAGAATTCTTGATTTTCCATATTTGACTCTAGCCATGTTTACTTTAAACTTTCCCTAATTACACAACACTGATCTATTTCTCTTGTTTTATTATTATTCATTATAGTACATCATTTTCCACTTTAAATAGTAATCACTGGGGATCCCTGCGTGGCTCAGCGGTTTAGCGCCTTCCTTCCGCCCAGGGTGTGCTCCTGGAGTCCTGGGATCAAGTCCCACATCAGGCTCCTTTCATGGAGCCTGCTTCTCCTTCTGCCTATGTCTCTGCCTTTCTTTCTCTATGTCTCTCATGAATAAATAAACAAAATCTTTAAAAAATAAATAGTAATCATTATTATTATTATGGTAATGTGCTAATTATGTTAATAATGAGTCATTGTTTTCTATGAGTTCCCTAAAGTCTTTTCATTAAACAAGTCAAAATGTCAATTATGTCTGTTGATTACAGCTTGCATTTATTATTAATCGTATCCCTTGATCAGTGTTCACAGTAAACTCAGGAGCCTTTTAAAACTCTAGCTAAAAAAAATAAAAATTAAAAAATTAAAAAATTAAAAAAATAAAACTCTAGCTAAGAATGCTATCCCATCCGTTTGGGCTCATTTACCATCATGAGCTCACCAGTGCTAAGGAATTGGCTATCTTATGAGTTTGTACTTCCAAATAGGATGACCATTTATCAATAAATTAAAAGTTAACCAAAGGGGACGCCTGGGTGGCTTAGTGGTTGGGAATCTGCCTTTGGCTCAGGGCATGGTCCCCAAGTCCCAGGATTGAGTCCTACATTGGGCTCCCCTTGAGGATACTGCTTCCCCTTCTACCTATGTCTTTGCCTCTCTCGCTCTTTGTGTTTCTCATAAATAAATAAATGTTTAAAAATCTAAAAGAAAGTTAACCAAAGGATAAATAAGGAATAAGATCTTCCAGATGAACGTTAATTTGCTGAGATACATATGGCATACAAAATAGTATTAGAATTATTTTAGACTATATCAGCACATATTTTAAACTATTGTGTATGTGTGTAAATTGTGCAATATTTCTTTTTTTAAGATTACATTTATTTACTTATTTATTTGAGAGACAGAGGGAAAGACAGCTCCCACAAGTGTGAGATCAGAGGGAGGGGTACAGGGGGAGAGAGAGAGAGAGAGAATCTCCAGCAGACCCCCCCCCACTAAGTGCACAACCACCTGGGGGTGACCCAGGTGCCCCAGTTGTGCAATTTTTCTATAAAATCTATTTTTTTTTCAGCGTCATTAGGTATCTACACATAGTCACTTACAGGACCTTTAGAAAGAGACTTCTGACAGATTTAGAAGAGTATTTATGGACTTAAAGGTTTGCCCTCCAACTTTTTGGAGTATATATGGACCCAGATGAGCTAACACTTTCTTATAGGCAAAATCACTTTCTAACCCACTACACACAGTTTGAAATTGTAATTTTTCTAACAGACACATCTTTTTTTAAAATTTTTTTCAGACACATCTTTTAAAGTATGATCTCACTTACTAATCCTAATCATAATACATACAACTACAATTTCTGTCTGGTTTTCATTTTCCTAAATTATTTTGAAATATTTCATTTTTAAAACTTAAAATCCTATTCCAAAGTAGGTCTACTTTTATTTCTTTTCCTTCCTTTCTTTTTCTTTTTTCAAATTAGTGAAGTGGAAAGAATAGAGATAGTGTCATCAGAATTCCAATATCAGCACTCATTCAATATGTGAAATTAGGTAATCTACCTGGCTTCTTGTCACTCATTTTTATTCTCTATACACGGGGAATAATTCTTTCTACCTTCCAAAAGTATTACAGCTGGGCTCTAAAAAATGTATGTCATGAAACTTTCATTATTCTTATTTTTACTGTCAACTGTCAGTATTTAGAGGGATGACAATAAATACTTGATAATCATGCAGTCACTACTGCTAAGTAATACTGAATATTATTGAAATATGTCTAATGATTCTTTGAAATTTTGTTATTTGTCCATCCTTTTTGGGGTATCTGGCTCATTTAGTTGGTAGGGCATGCAACTCTTGATCTCGGGTTTATAAGTTTGAGCCTCACCTTGAGTATAGAGATTACTTAAAAATAAAATTAAAAAAAAACTGCTTTATAGTGTATGCTTTTTTATGTTAGTAAACTGTCCTAAGTTAATGCTGTCATCACATATATTATTATCAGAACATCTCTGACTTTTACTAGTGTTTCCATTTGTTCAACATTTATTCACTGAGCAACATCTATGTTCTTACACTCCTCTAGTTACACAAGTGAGCCAGACAGGTCTTTGCCCTTGAGGATGTTAAATAAACTTTTTGAAAATAAAAGGAAGGTAAGAAAAGAGAATTTCCTTTTGATTCCATATGACAGATACAATGATGAGGTAAATAAAGGATAGTAAGGAGCTATAGAGAAACAACATTAGGATTAGCCAGGTTGGGGAGGAGCAAAGGAACCCTGAAGGGTGGATGTAGATGATGAGAATTTTCCAGGAATTTACATCAGCACACCTTACTTGGGGAGAGTGGGACTAGGCATGACTTATGGGAGGTCATACAATAGAACTGAGCACTCTAAAAAGTCCACTTTCACACAAAGAAAATGATGATCCTAATGTTGCACTGCACGATAGCTTAATTTTCTTATTAAACAATTACAGTATAGACAGGCATTGCTTCCAGAGAGCCACCATTAATTAGGAATGAACGACATGGAAAGTAAGAATTATCTCTGGTTGATGGTAAGCTCTTTTTTTTTAGTTAGCATTGTGATCAATTTTTAGATCAGCTTCATGGAATTCAGAGAACACTCAAAGTTAAACTCATGGCAAATCAACATCCATGTATCAAAGAACAGATTGGCACAGGAAGCCTGGGGTAATTGGTGCATCATTTGACAATGTAAGCACAGTACAGATGCTTGAAGAATCTAGGGAAGTAGGGGAGAGGAGAGGATAAATAAAGGACAAAACCCCTAAAATGCACAATACTATTGCTGCAAGCTATTTGAAAATTACACCGTCTGTCCTTGAAATCAATTTGATTTTTATCATTCTATCAATTTCTCCTCATACCTATTATAACATCCAGATTTCAAATGTTTGTGGACAGGAAAAATCTTGTGTGGTGGTGAAACTAATAAACCAAATTCACTAATTTCTATGACCAGTTCCACTTTTCTTGTAGATAAGCTTATCATGTGGGATATTAATACCTATTGAAAGGAATGGCAATTGCATTGATTGCTAACCGGAAAAAAATGTACTCATATATCTCTTTTCTCTGCAATACACAACTAGACAATATAATCAGTTTGAAATTGTGTGAAAGGTAACAAAAAGAAAACTCATGAATGATGTTCAGTATAGAATGAGAACAATGGAGTGCCTCAGTTAATCTCAGTTCAAACTGAAGAGTTCCACAGTACCATAAAGAATGACCTATATCAGGATGAAGCAAATGGAGAAGTCCATTTTCTTAAATAGCCTTTAAACAAGGTTTTTGTTCTCTTTATTTTTTCAAATAGAAGCCTTTTACAAAAAAGGCAGGGGGAGAAAAAAGTGATACATAACAGTCAGTGATTTTAATTTTCAAGCAAGTCTAAAGATGAGATGTAACCTTTTTTTCTTCTTTCACAAAAATGGCATAATTTTCAAGCAAGTCTAAAGATGAGATGTAACATTTTTTTTTCTTTCACAAAAATGGCATGCTGGAATCCCCAAGATTTATGAAATTCTAAGAATGATTTGTGTTCTATCAAAATAAAATATATATACTTACTTTAAAGAAAAGAACCTTTACCAAGATTATAATGATTTTCCAAAGCAGGAATTTAACAGACTGCTTTTAGAAGGAATCTATATCTATCATGGAGCAGAGTTCAGTTTTCAATATTTTAAAATCTTATTTACATAAGTGCTCTTTTCTGTAATGGCTGGTATCGGCATCTAACATTACCACTTAAGTGATAGTCCATACAGGAAGCCTTCGTTGCACACCTTCTGTGTCCAAAAGCTTGAGTGGTCACTCTTTAACATAAAGCTGGTGTGTGTATCTGTACTGTGTATTTGACAATCATCTGGCATATGTGACCAATCCTGTTGGTATGAGGACAAACAGGAGGTTTTTGAATGTAATTTGTATGTAAGAAGCACTCAATTTCACATACATTAAATTCAGGTTTTCTCCAGTGGAAATGAGGCACACTCCTATTTCAGGAAAAAATGGAATTTTATTAAAATATAAGCAGAAAGGGCAATTTATCAATTTTTATAAAGAGGAGTTGATATTTCGAGTTGATTATTGAGTTAATTTTTATGCATGGATGGCTATTAAAGCAAAGTGAAGGAATAGGCTTCATATTCAAAGTGAGTTTTGCTACTATTCAGTTTTCCATATTACTGAAGAAAGACTGTTGTTAACAAGAGAAGCAGACTCTGTGTCCAAAATAATGATAAAAACAAAAACATTTAATGTTCTATTTCAACTTACTTCTCTATTTTCTATATTCTATATATTTTCTTTATTATTATTTATAAATAAATATTTATTATTATTTTAGAATCTCATGTACTATTAAAGGTAACTTTGTGGTTTTTGTAGGAAGGAATGGCTTTTAAAGGTTAAAATTTTTCAAATAACTCACTTGAACATTTTTCCTTCTGACTGTCCAAACAGAATGTTAAAGAGTTCTCCACTCTCAATGGGCTGGGGGAATAATGAGTGTCACCCATGATATTTCCCAAAACATTACGTGTTCCTTTAAAGCATCACTTGTCACGTACCCAGTATTATAAAGACAACACAAAAATCCCTCCATTATTATTTTTAAGTCATGTCTTGCATTATGATTTTCATAGAATTGAATGGACTCACTTTAAGTGTACACTAAAATTTAACAAAATCATTCTGTGTCACCACTCACGCAAATCATGATGTGAAATATTTCTATTGCTCAGAAAGTACTCCCGTGTTCCTTAGCAGTCAATACCCCACCCTTGGCCCCAGGTAACCACTCACTTACTCCCTATCACCACGGCCAGGTAACCACTGAACTACCACCTGTCACTATGATTTGCCTTTCTAGAATATCAGATAAATGGAATCACCTTTTGGCTTGATTTTTTCCTCTCCTCATATTTTATGGTCCATCCAGATCATTGCAAGTATCAGCAATCATTACTCCTATTGCTCAGGAATACTTTGTTCTTCCTACTGTTTAAGTATTCCACAGTTTGTTTATCCATTCACCTGTTGAAACATTTGCATTATTTCCAGCTTTTGGCTTTTTTTAAAGTGTAATTATTTTTAGTAATCTGTATACCCTACATAGGGCTCAAACTCACAACCCTGAGATCAAGAGTGACATGCTCTCCCTACTGAACCAGTCAGGCACCCACAGCTTTTAGCTTTTTTGAATAAAGCTGCTACAAACTCTCTTATACAAGCATTTGTATGGATTGTTTTCACTTCCTTTGGGTATATATTTAAGAGTAAATTTGCTAGATTATATGATAAATGTATGTTTAAACTAAAGAAAGGGATCAGCTGTTTACCAAAGTTGTATCATTTTATAGTCCCATCAGTAATGCATTAGAATATCAATTACTACACATTCATTTATTTCATTTCTTTTCTTTTTTAAAAAATATTCTATTTATTTATTTGAGAGAGAGCATGAGTTGAGGGAGGAACAAAGGGAGAAGGGCAAGCAGACTCCATGCTGAGAGCAAGCCCAGCATAGAGCTCAATCCTGTGACCCCACGAACATGACCTGAGATGAAACCAAGAGTTGGACACCCGACTGACTGAGCAGCCAGGCACACTTACTTCTTTTCTAATGTCTTTGGTGAGTTTTTAACTTTGATGATGTTCATTTTATCATACTGCTAGATTTTCATTTTTTTTTCCTAAGAAATCTTTGCATACTTTATTGTCATGAAATGTTTCTCCTGTTTCCTTTTGGAATGTTACAATTTCAGAGTTAGTTTTGCCTTAAGGTGTGAAACAAGCAGGGTTGTACTTTGTTTTTTCTTACTAATATGAAGTTATTTCAGCACCATTTGTTGAAAAGGCCATTCATTTCCCCATTGTTAACTTTGTCTATTAACTTTGTGAACACTTCATTCCCTATTGACACTTTCATTAGAAAGAAGGTTCTAAAGTAGATAATATATGTCTTTTGTAAATTTGAAAGATCAAATTACATTCAAGAAGTTTTGGCTATTCTACATTTCTCCCATACAAATTTAAGAATCTGCCTCTCTATTCCTACCAAAAAAAGCATCTAATAGGATTGTGTTTGAGATACCTCTAACTCTATTAATGAATTTGAAGACATTTGCCATTTTAAATTATTGAGAGGTATATGAAGATCTCATAAACTTGTCATTCTAGTTTTATTTCATTCGTCTTTAATATTTTGCTCTATGTGTAGTATAAAGATTTTGCACTTTATTATTTTTTCCTAAAAATGATATTTAAAAAATAAATGTTATTTTTGCTGCTTATATGTATTTTGGGTTTTATTTATAATATTTATACTGCTAGCTTATAAAATATAATTATTTTTATATTAGTCATTCATTCTGTGACATCCCTAGATTTCCTTAGTATTTCTACTAGTTACTTGGCATATTTATTAGGATTTCTATAAAAATGACTATAACAGCTCAAAAATCAAAGCAATTTTATTTCTTTCTTTTGTATTTTATGAAATTTTTTTCTTGGCCTACTTCACATGATAAGTGAATTGCAATTATTAATAAAACTGGTGAGAATAGATGTCTTTTCCTTGGTCCTAACCTTAGTGGAAAGGCACACAGTTATTTCATTAGCTTTATTTTGCTTATTTTTAAAAGTCCTTAAATCTGTCACTGTAATAAATTATATTGATCAAATATTAAATTAACCTTAAATTTCTTGAATAAAGGCAACTCGGTCATATTGCATTTTAATAAAAATGCATCATAATGCATTAGCAAATATATACATATAAATACAAATATACATATACGTATATATAATAAACATATATATAATTAACAATATATAATATTGTTATATATAATATATATAATATAATAAACATACATATATATATATAATTAACAATCGCCAAATCATGGAAAAAACCCAAACATTCATCAACTGATGAATTGATAAAGAAGTGGGATACAAACACACACACACACACACACATACACACACACTGGAATATTACTCAGCCATCAAAAAAGAATGAAATCTTCCCATTTGCAATGATATGGATAAAGCTATAGTGTATTATGCTAAATGAAATAAATCCATCAGAGAAAGACAAATACCATATGATTTCAGTCATGTGTGGAATATACGAAAAAAAAACAGATGAACACAGGGGAAGGAAAGAGAGAGAGAGAGAGAGAGAGAGAGGCAAACCATAAGAGACTCTTAACTATAGAACTATAGAGAACAAACTTAGAGATGCTAGAGGAGAGTTAGGTGGGAGATGGGCTAGATGGTGATGTGGGTTAATGAGGGCACTTGTGATGAGCATTGGGTGTTATATATAAGTGATGAATCACTATATTCTACTCCTGAAACCAATATTCCACCATATGTTAGATAACTAGATTTTAAATAAAAGCAATATATATTTTTTTATTTTAAATACATATATATATATTTGCTAATACATTGTGAAGGATTTTTTTCATATAACCTGAATGATAATATTCTATAGTTTTTTTTTTTTTTTTTTTTTTTTTTTTTTTTTTATCCTGCAGTGCCTTTGATTTTAATGTGAGATGATGCTGGTCTCAAAAGAGACTTACGAGATATCTTCTACTGTACATTCTGAAAACATTTGCAGTCAATTGACGATACGTCTTCTTAAGTGTTTGACAGAATTTATCATTCATTAATTCTGGGCCTGGAATTGTTATTTGGGAGTGATATATGTGTGCACATATGTGTATTCAGGCTTACTATGTTTCATAATTTTTGTCTTTCAAAGAGTATGTCCATTTCAGAAGTTATCAAATTCAATCACATAAAATGTCTTTTAATATTCACTTATTATTTTTCTGTGCTTGTAAGATCTGAATTAACACTCTTTCATTCCTAATGTGGGTAAATAGTCTTAATTTTTATATAGATTTAATAAAATTCAAATCAGAACTGCATTTTTATTTAATTTTTTCCTATTTGGGGATGCCTGGGTGGCTCAGCAGTTGAGTTGAGCCTTTGGCTCAGGGTATGATCCCAGTTCCGGGATCGAGTCCCACATCAGGCTCCCTGTGAGGAGTCTGCTTCTCCCTCTGCCTGTGTCTCTGCCTCTCTCTGTGTGTCTCTCATGAATAAATAAAAGCTTATTTTTTCCCATTTTTATTGAATAAATTTGACATATACTTTGTGTAAGCTTAAGGTGTATGGTGTTTTGCTTTGATAGACTTATATGTTGTAATATCATTGCTGATGCAGTGCTAGTTATCACTTAACTATAATAAAATATTATTGTCTGTATTCATTATACTGGTCGTTATGTCTTATTTACTACTTGTTACAAACTTGTATCCTTAAACACCATCACTTGTATCCCCTGCCCTATCCAACCATAGCCATCATTTTACTTTCTGTTTTTTACAGGTTTAGCTTTTTTTAAATTCCATGCATAAGTGATATTATATAGTACTTGTTTTACTCTGTCTGATTTATCTCACTTAGCAAAATGAGCTTAGGCCCATCCATACTGCAAATGGAAGGAGATCTCCCTTCATCTTGGCTGAATAATATTACATTGTGTTTGTGTATTGTGTATATGTAACACACTTTTTTTTAATCCAACAGTTTTCATATCTTGGATATTATAAATAATGGTGTGATGAACATGGGAGTACATATATCTCTTCAATATCCTGTGAAATAACCAGAAGTGCCGTTGGATTGTAGGGTAGATTTATTTTTAATTTTTTGACAAACCCTCACATTGTTTTCATAGTGGTTGGAAAAATTTACATTCACATCAGCAATATACAATTCATTGATTTTCATATATTGAAGCATCCTTGCATCCCAGGAATAAATCCCACTTGATTATGGTGTTTAATCCTTTGAATAAATTCTTGAGTTTGGTTTGTTAATATTTTGCTGAACTTTTTGGCATCTATATTTATCGGAGATATCTGTCTCTAGTTTTATTTTCTTAGAGCATTCTTATCAGATTTTGGTGTCAAAGTAATGCTGGCTTCATAGAAAGAGTTTGGAAGTGTTCTTTTTTCCTCTATATTTTGGAACATTTTGAAGAGTGTTGGTGTTGATTCTTCTTTAAAGATTTGGTAGAATTTTCCAGTGAAGCCATTTGGGGAGTTTTGTTGTTGTTGTTGTTGAGATTTTTTTTTTTTTGATTATTGATTCAATCTTATTACTCCTGTTTGTTCAGATTTTCTATTTCTTTATCATTCAATCTTAGTAGGTTGTGTGCTCACGATGTGTATTTATTTCTTCTAGGATATGTCATTTGTTGTCATATAATTGTTCATAGTAGTCTCTTGATCCTAAGTATTTCTGTATTTTTGTAGTATCAGTTGTAATGTCTCCTCTTTCATCTCTAGTTTTATTTGAGTCTTCCCCCTTTTCTTTTCTTAGTATTAGCAAAAGTTTTGTGAAGTCTTTTTGTTTTCAAATAACCAACTCTGAGTCTTGATCCTTCTTATTGTATTTCTGATCTCTATTTAATTTACTTCGACTCTGATTCTTACTTTCCTTCTTTCTTTTACATTTGGGCTTCATTTATTTGTTTGTTTGTTTGTTTGTTTTCCTAGTTCCTTGTGTTATAAATTTAGGGTATTTGAGATCTTTCTAGTTACTTAATATATGCATTTATTGCTATAACATTTTCTCTCAGTACTACTTTTGCTGCATCCCACAATATTTGACATTTTATGTTTCCATTTTCATTAGTTTCAAGAAAATTTTTTATTTCCCTTTTGATTTCTTGTTTGAATCAAGAAATCTCTTGTTTGAATCCTTTTTGAATGGTTAATTAGAACTGTGCTGTTTAATTTCCACATATTTGTAGATCTTTTTACTTTCCTCATTATTGGTTTCTAGTTTCATACCATTGTGGTCAGAAAAGATAGTTAGTATGATTTCAATCTTTTAAAATTTGCTAATTTTTGTGACCTATTATATATGATCCATTATGGAGAATGTTCCATGTGCACTTGAGAATATTTATTCTGCTGTTATAGGATAAATGGTCCATGTTGGCCTATTAAGTCTATTTGTTCTAAAGTATGAGTCATTCTTTGTTGGTGCTTTGTCTGGGGCTTTTAAAGTTCCCTATAATCACTATATTGTGATTGTTATATCTTCTTAGTGTACTGGTCCCTTTATCATTACATAATGACTTTCTTTGACTTTTATTTCCTTTTTTGGCTTGAAATCTTTTTTGCCTGTTGTAAGCATGGCTAAACTTGCCTTCTTTCATTTTTCCACATATATGGAACGCCATCCATTCTTTCACTTTGAGCCTATATAAGTTTTTAGAGCTGAGATGAGTCTCCTTCAGAGCCTATAATTGGGTCTTTTTTCTAGCCACTCAGCTTCTCTAAGCCTTTTTTTTTTTTTTTTTTTTTTTTGCACCTTTATATATATTTATTTATTTATTTATTTATTTATTTTTTTTAATTTTTTTTTTTTATTGGTGTTCAATTTACTAACATACAGAATAACACCCAGTGCCCGTCACCCATTCACTCCCACCCCCCGCCCTCCTCCCCTTCTACCACCCCTAGTTCGTTTCCCAGAGTTAGCAGTCTTTATGTTCTGTCTCCCTTTCTGATATTTCCCACACATTTCTTCTCCCTTCCCTTATTTTCCCTTTCACTATTATTTATATTCCCCAAATGAATGAGAACATATAATGTTTGTCCTTCTCCGATTGACTTACTTCACTCAGCATAATACCCTCCAGTTCCATCCACGTTGAAGCAAATGGTGGGTATTTGTCGTTTCTAATGGCTGAGTAATATTCCATTGTATACATAAACCACATCTTCTTTATCCATTCATCTTTCGTTGGACACCGAGGCTCCTTCCACAGTTTGGCTATCGTGGCCATTGCTGCTAGAAACATCGGGGTGCAGGTGTCCCAGCGTTTCATTGCATTTGTATCTTTGGGGTAAATCCCCAACAGTGCAATTGCTGGGTCGTAGGGCAGGTATATTTTTAACTGTTTGAGGAACCTCCACACAGTTTTCCACAGTGGCTGCACCAGTTCACATTCCCACCAACAGTGTAAGAGGGTTCCCTTTTCTCCACATCCTCTCCAACATTTGTTGTTTCCTGCCTTGTTAATTTTTCCCATTCTCACTGGTGTGAGGTGGTATCTCATTGTGGTTTTGATTTGTATTTCCCTGATGGCAAGTGATGCAGAGCATTTTCTCATGTGCATGTTGGCCATGTCTATGTCTTCTTCTGTGAGATTTCTGTTCATGTCTTTTGCCCATTTCATGATTGGATTGTTTGTTTCTTTGGTGTTGAGTTTAATAAGTTCTTTATAGATCTTGGAAACTAGCCCTTTATCTGATATGTCATTTGCAAATATCTTCTCCCATTCTGTAGGTTGTCTTTGAGTTTTGTTGACTGTATCCTTTGCTGTGCAAAAGCTTCTTATCTTGATGAAGTCCCAATAGTTCATTTTTGCTTTTGTTTCTTCTGCCTTCGTGGATGTATCTTGCAAGAAGTTACTATGGCCGAGTTCAAAAAGGGTGTTGCCTGTGTTCTTCTCTAGGATTTTGATGGAATCTTGTCTCACATTTAGATCTTTCATCCATTTTGAGTTTATCTTTGTGTATGGTGAAAGAGAGTGGTCTAGTTTCATTCTTCTGCATGTGGATGTCCAATTTTCCCAGCACCATTTATTGAAGAGACTGTCTTTCTTCCAATGGATAGTCTTTCCTCCTTTATCGAATATTAGTTGCCCATAAAGTTCAGGGTCCACTTCTGGATTCTCTATTCTGTTCCACTGATCTATGTGTCTGTTTTTGTGCCAGTACCACACTGTCTTGATGACCACAGCTTTGTAGTACAACCTGAAATCTGGCATTGTGATGCCCCCAGATATGGTTTTCTTTTTTAAAATTCCCCTGGCTATTCGGGGTCTTTTCTGATTCCACACAAATCTTAAAATAATTTGTTCTAACTCTCTGAAGAAAGTCCATGGTATTTTGATAGGGATTGCATTAAACGTGTATATTGCCCTGGGTAACATTGACATTTTCACAATATTAATTCTGCCAATCCATGAGCATGGAATATTTTTCCATCTCTTTGTGTCTTCCTCAATTTCTTTCAGAAGTGTTCTATAGTTTTGAGGGTATAGATCCTTTACATCTTTGGTGAGGTTTATTCCTAGGTATCTTATGCTTTTGGGTGCAATTGTAAATGGGATTGACTCCTTAATTTCTCTTTCTTCAGTCTCATTGTTAGTGTATAGAAATGCCACTGACTTCTGGGCATTGATTTTGTATCCTGCCACGCTACCGAATTGCTGTATGAGTTCTAGCAATCTTGGGGTGGAGACTTTTCTAAGCCTTTTAATTAGTGAGTACATCCATTATATTTAGGGTAATAATTGATATGTAAAGTTTTTTTTTTGTTGTTTTGTTTTTTTCATTTATTTATGATAGTCACATACAGAGAGAGAGGCAGAGACATAGGCAGAGGGAGAAGCAGGCTCCATGCACCGGGAGCCTGACGTGGGATTCGATCCCGGGTCTCCAGGATCGCGCCCTGGGCCAAAGGCAGGCGCTAAACTGCTGCGCCACCCAGGGATCCCTGATATGTAAAGTTTTAAACTGCCACTTTATCTTTTCCTTCTGGTTATTTTGTTTTTCCATTTTTCCCCCTTCTGCTTCTGTTTATCTTTGTTAGTTGCTGGTTTTTCATCGTGAACTGCTCAGTATCTTCTTTTTATATGTTTTGTGCCACTGCTCTAGATTTTGCTTTGTAGTTACCACGGAGTTTACATAACATTACACAGATAAAATAATCCTTTTTCTGATGATAAGAATTTATCTTAATTTACCTATTAATCTTCCATCCTTTTATATATTTTTTTTAAATTTTTATTTATTCATGATAGGCACACAGTGAGAGAGAGAGAGGCAGAGACACAGGCAGAGGGAGAAGCAGGCTTCATGCACCGGGAGCCTGACGTGGGATTCGATCCCGGATCCCCAGGATTGCGCCCTGGGCCAAAGGCAGGCGCCAAACCACTGCGCCACCCAGGGATCCCTCCTTTTATATTTTTGATATCACAAATTACCTTTTTATGTTGTGATTTTATTAATAAGTTGTAGTAGCTATAGTTATCTTTAATGATTTTTCTTTAAGTTTTATAAAATAATTAAGGGTTTAATAAACTATTCTGAAATAGAGGTAAAGTTTTCTAGTTCTATTTATCACCTTAATCAGTATTTTGTGTGATTTTGCCTTTTCACCTCAGCTTGAAGAATTCCTTTCAACATTTCCTGTAAGGCAAGTTTAGTGGTGGTGAATTCCCTAGCTTTTGTTTGCCTAGGAAATCTTTTATTTCTTTTTTATAACTGAAGAATAACTTTGTCAGATAGTATATTCTTGGCTGGTAGTTTTTAATCTTATTATATTTTGAATATGTCATTCCACTATCTCTTGGCATGTCTCAGTTTCTGCTGAGAAATCTACTGGTAGCCTCATGGGACATCCTTTGTAGGTTACTTTTCTTTTTCCTTGACTGCCTTTAATATTGAAGTTGACAGTCTTAATATAGTATGTCTTAGTGAAGGTCTTTTTGCACTGAGATAATATTATATTAGCTTTGTGGACTTGAACATATAGTGCCTCCTCCATGTTTGGGAAGTTCTCTGCTATTATTTTTTTTTTAAGATTTTATTAATTTATTCATGAGAGACACAGAAAGAGAGAGGCAGAGACACAGGGAGAAGGAGAAGCAGGCTCCATGCAGGGAGATAGATGGGAACTCAATACCGGGTCTCCAGGATCACACCCTGGGCTGAAGGTGGCGCTAAACCGCTGAGCCACCCGGGCAGCCCTGCTATTATTTTTCTAAATCATCTCTCTGCCTTCTTCTCCTTATTTTTCTCTGCTGGTATACCCATTATTCTTATGTTGGTTTTTCTATGGAGTCTGATAGCTCTCATAAAGTTTCTTCACTTTTTAAAAATCTTATTGTCTCTCCTATTTCGCCTGAATTTCTAGATTCTTATTTTAGAGATTGCTAACTCTCTCTTCCATTTGATCTGCTGTATCACCAGTACATTCTAATGACTACTCATCTCATTTATTGAGTTCTTCCACTCCAGAATTTTTGTTTAACTCTTTAATAGAATTTCATTCTCTTTGTTAATATATTCCTCTTGTTCATGATTTTATCCCTGAGATCACTGTATTTCCTGAGTTCTTTTGTAGCAGGTTGAATTTTTTCATAGCAGCTATTTTAAATTCTTTATTACAATATTCCATATATTTGACTTAAGTTGCTAAAAGTTGTCATTTTCTTTTTATGATACCATATTACTGTGATTTCTTTCATAGTTTCGATGAAAAATGTTTCTGCTACTTCTTTTTGAAGTAGCCATCACTTTTCTCACTTAAGGCAAGGTTTTGTGTACTTTGATTCTGACAGTTGAATAGATTGCTAATTAGGAGCCTTCCTCTTTTTCCAGAAGGTGGCGGAAGAGCACAAGTTTTTGGTTTCTCTTACCAGCGGACTCCCCATTAAGGTTAGGAGTGCACATTTCAAAAAAATGGCAGAGGATAAAGATGGCAGGAGAGTGGGGCGAGATTTGTATTTACCACTTGGGGCTTTGAGTGTGCCCACCTCCAGCTACAGAGGTTCTGCAGTGGGGATCCCAGAGGTCTGTTGGCGGTTCTATTGCCAGAACCCAAGTACAGAAGACAGGAGACACTTTTCTGAGGTGCCCTTTGTCTGCCTACTTTCCTTTCATTTCCCTCCCCCAGTCACTGTGGTTTCTTTTCAGAGAGAGCAACAGGTCCCTCCAGCTGCAGAACATATGCCCAGCAGAACTCACTGCCTTCATGCACCACTTTCTCTGCCTCACCACCTGTGCCACCACCAGCTTGCCACCACTCCCCTTGGCACTGCCCCGCAGGCCCATCCACCCAGTATGGGGGACACAGAAGACTGGATCTTCAGTGTTCTGGCAAGCCCTGCATGGTCACTTTTCTCAGTTATGAACGTCCCATTAGTTGTAAGTGAAAAGGGAAAGAGAAAAAGGAATGACTCAGGCTGACTCAGCTGCCATGATGTCATGATGTCACTCTCCAAATTTACTTTTTTATAAATGAATCTAACCAGAGTTACATCAAGTGCTATATCTTTTCAAAAGATTAAAATTTTATTTCATTGATTTCTTCCACATTTTGTCATTTTAAATTTCATTGATTTCACCTTTATTTGAATCATGTACTTCATCGTACTTACTCTGGATCACTTCACTTTTCCTTACTTAATTTCTTTAGATAGTATAATAGAGCATTTAATTGATTTTAAACCCCTTCCTTTTCTATTATAAATGTTTAAAGATCTAAAATTTTGTCTCAACACATTTAGCTACACTCTTCCACCTAATGTCATTTCATTTTATTGGTTTTCCCTGTGATCTCTTCTGTGAGTCATAGTGGGAATGTGCATGTGTGTTTGTTTAGTAGTGTGTATAATTTACAAATATGTGGAGATTTTCAGATATCTTACTGTTTGAATTTATATCTTATTTCAATTTTGGTCAGATAATACTCTGTATGATCCTCGTTCAATTATTATCGAGTCTGCTACATGGCCCAATATAGTCTATGTTGTTAAGTATTCCATGACCCTGGAGCATATGAACTCCACTTTGTATAGAGGTCTCCAATACTGTCAATTAGCTCAAGATTATGTAATACTGTTCTAGTTTCATATTTTCATTCTAATTTTATGTCCACTTTTTAGTCAATAACTGAGAGAAGAGTTTTGAAATCTCAAATTAAAATTGTAAATTAGCCTATTTATTCTTTTGCTTTTGATACTTTTTGCTTTATTTATGTTTAATTCTGATTCTGTTTTTTTTTTTTTTAAGATTTTATTTATTTATTTATTTATGAGAGACACAGAGAGAGGCAGAGTCATTGGCAGAGGGAGAAGCAGGCTCCTTGTGAGGAGCCTGATGTGGGACTTGATCCCAAGACCCCAGTATCATGACCTGAGCCAAAAATGCTCAACCACTGAGCCACCCAGGTGCCCCTAGTTTCTGTTATAGATAAATTAATAAGTGTGATGTGATGTTATATATTCTTTTTAAAAATATATTTATTTATTTGACAGAGAGAGGGCACAAGCCGGAAGAGCAGAAGGCAGTGGGAGAGGGAGAAGCAGGCTCCCCACTGAGCATGGAGGCCAGTATTGGACTCAATCCCAGTACCCTAGGACCATGACCTGAGCTGAAGGCAGACACTTACCTAAGCCACCCAGGCTCCCCAAGATGATGTTATATATTCTTTTTTTTTTTTTAAGATTTTATTTCATTATTCATGAGAGATACAGAGAGGCAGAGACATAGGCAGAGGGAGAGGCAGGGTCCTCACAGGGAACCGGATTCAGAACTCAATGCCTGAGCCAAAGGCAGACACTCAACTGCTGAGCCACCCAGGCATCCCATTGTTATATATTCTTAATAAACTTTTCTTTCATCATTACAAAATATTCCTCTGTGGTTTTTTTTACATTTCTTGTTTGGAAGTGTGCTTTATGGATATTAATGTAGCCACTTGAGCTTATGATTATTATTTTTGTAGTATATCATTTTCCCTTTTTGTTTTGACCTATTGTGACATTATATTGAAAGAGCATTTCTTTTAGACATGATATATTTGAGTCTTGATTTTTTTTATATCAAGTCTAATAATTTTTGCCTTTTATTTTTTTTTAAGATTTTATTTGTTCATGAGAGACACAGAGGGAGAGAGAGAGGCAGAGACACAGGCAGAGGGAGAAGCAGGCTCCATGTGGGAGCCCGATGCGGGACTCGATCTTGGGTCACGCCCTGGGCCGAAGGCAGGTGCCAAACCGCTGAGCCACCCAGGGATCCCTTAGTTTTTGCCTTTTAATTGGAGTCTTTAGATGGTGTACATATGTCATTAATAATAGTTGGGTTTAAGTTTGCCAATTGTAATTTGTTTTCTATCCAGTCTTTGTTTCTTCTTTTTTTTTCTTTTATAAGTGTTTTGATTAATTATGTTTTTAGTATGACATTTGATCTCCGCTTTAAATTGCCAGATAGATATTTCTGTTTTATTGCTGGTTTTTCTGGGGTTTATAGAATGAACCTATAACATCATAGTAACATTTAAATTATATTATACCATTTCACATATAAGAACTTAATCACAATATATTGTCATGTCTCCTCTCTTCTTTATTATTTTCATATATTTTACTTTAATATATTTTATTAACCAGATGATATAGTTACTAATTTTTTCTTTAATCATTTGTTTTTTAAGTAAAACTTTGAAAGTGAGAAAGCAATATTTACTCATGTTTCCATTTCCAGCGTTTTTCATTCTTCTTGTAAATCAAAGTACCCATCTGGCATCATTTAATTCAGTCTGATGAACTTCCTTTACATTTTTTTTTTTAACTCATGTTGCTGACAAACATTTTTCTTAGCTTTTACTCAGTTGAAAAGTCTTTATTTTGACTATATCTCTTCTCAGTCAGAAGTAGAATTCTCAGTTGACAACTGAAATAAGCAAGAAATGACATTTTTACCTAGAATTACAGCTCCCCAACTTTTCTATTTTAGGGTTTACATTTTCTCCTTAACAGTGAAAGATGTACAAGTTTATGAAAACACTAAATCAGACACTTCTTAGCCAAAGGGATACATTTCCCAGGTTTTTCAAGTTCTTTTGAAAGGTCTCCATATATTGATAAGCCTTTTTCTTAATTGTGTGAGAGTTTGACGTTTTCCACTTCAAAATTGCAGCACACTCTGAAAAACTATATGAGCAAACATTATTTTCCTCCATACTGCGATAACTTCTGTACCTACCCCTCCCTAATTAATTCCCACTGTAACAGAACAAATTCTAGTATACAAAATACAGAGCATAAAAACATTTTCAAGAAAAATGAAAGCTATAAAGGCCATAGAACATATCTTACTCACATATTCTTTGTTCTTAAAAGGGAAAGAGTCAGTTAAACCAGATGTGCCATACACTCCTAGTAACTGGGTACCTAGTCCCTATGTTCATGGTGAAGAAACCATTATCAGATAGCAAATTGCCACCCAGTGTCCTTGGCCTGCAGTGTAACAAAGGATCCTCTTATAACTAACCCGGTTTTCAGTAATTCCAGAAAAGTTTTCTACTTTTCCTCCTTCATTCAATATTTCCCACATCTATCCATCCTCTTCCTTCCCTTTTATTTTCCTTTTATATTTAATTCCTTTCTATTTAGACTGGAACTGAAACAGGAAAATAAACAAATATCCAAAACAAAAGATTTAAAGCAAAGGTACAGAGCTTTTATTCAATGACTCAAATCATCCAAAATTTTTGCAAATATAATTTTTTAAAAAAATACAATAAGTCCCTTAAATTACAATGTATATTCCAGTAGGATACCTAGTATAAACACACACCCACCCACCCACCCACACACACATATACACATTTCTAAGGACTATATGCCATCATTATGGTAGTGCATACTGTGTAATTTCTGTCCCTCTTTTTACAACTAAAAATTGGCAGCCATGCAAAAACAGAAACAACTCTGTGGGAGTTGTGGAATCTAGCACTATATGTCAAGGAACCTGAGAAGAATCTTGTCCATCTGTGTATTGAGTAGTGAGCAGATGGAACTTGGTGTGTGCTGTGGAATCGGCTGACACTGGCAAACTGGTTCCATCCTTCATGACTACAGTTGGAGAAAACATGGCAAGTGCTGGCTTGGGCAGAAACCCATAGATAAGAAAGACTATAGAAGTGTAGCTTTCCTGGGAAGAGACTCCAGCACTCTGTTAGAGAACATAAATAAATAAATTTATACACATTGTTTATATATGTGTATATACACAATAAATATATACAAATAAAATAAATTTATACGCACTTACACACATTGGAGAAGGGAAGAGGAACTTTGCCAACACTGCTCTATTCCCTAGGGGCACAGTGTGGGACTGAACTAGCCAGTGGTAGACTCTATCATAAGGGAATGGGACAGTAGTGAGAAAATATTTGGTTTCCACTATTTGGAATGCTGATAGAAACATATAGACTGGAGGAAGAGAGGTGGGCATGAAAGAGACAGATATGAATATCAAAGTGCACTAAAGGAACATGGTCCCTGATGACTGTGTTAAGCAATCCAGCAGGAACCCTGCCAATGAGCCACTGATATAATATCACTTGAAGATTCCCTCCACTTGGCTCAGAGGTACCCCCACACCCCAAATGCTAGACCCACACTACCCGAAATTCTGAGGCAAGGTCCTTGTGCACACTCACAAGTGTGACAACAAGAATGAGCTCTCTTGAGATGTACTCAAAATTCAGTCCAGGGTCTGTGGGTAAGGGAGCAATTATCTTCTAGAAAACAAAAAAAAAATGTTACTAGCTGTAAGAATAAGGGGAACAAACAAGTTTAATAATTTGTCCACAAGAGAGAGCAAGAAATGGAGAGCAGGTGAAATCATAAAAGGTTGGAGAAAATGTCAGAAATAAACAGGAACATCAAAAAATATCCCCAACTTAAAGACAACTAGTTAAGATCTGCAGAAATATCCACCACTTCACATGTGAAAACAGCAATGCAAAATTCAAACGTAAAGACTCAAGGAAACATGTGGTCACCAAAAGACAATTATCATTCAGTAACAGAACTCAAAGACACAGAATCTTATGATTTAGTTGATAAAGAATTCACAATTGTTCGGAGGAAACTTGGCAAGCTATAAGAAAACATAGAATAGAAATATACTTCAATGAAATCAGGAAAACCATGCATGAACAAAATGAGAAAAATAATAAAAAAGAAAGGTGAGAATTTAATAAATAAAATTTAAAATTCAATAAAGATAATATACAACATAATAGAACAAATGGAAGATAAAATGAGTGAGCTATAGAATAGGACTTAGAAATAATCCAGTTAGGTCCAAAGTGCTTCCCCTGGAGGGGAGGAGCAAGATGGCGGAAGAGTAGGGTCCCCAAATCACCTGTCTCCACCAAACTACCTAGAAAACCTTCAAATTATCCTGAAAATCTATGAATTCGGCCTGAGATTTAAAGAGAGACCAGCTGGAATGCTACAGTGAGAAGAGTTCGCGCATCTATCAAGGTAGGAAGACGGGGGGAAAAGAAATAAAGGAACAAAGGCCTCCAAGGGGGAGGGGCCCCGCGAGGAGCCGGGCTGAGGCCGGGGCGAGTGTCCCCAGGACAGGAGAGCCCCGTCCCGGAGACGCAGGAGCTGCACCGACCTTCCCGGGCAGAAAGGGGCTCGCAGGGAGGTGGAGCAGGACCCAGGAGGGCGGGGATGCCCTCGGGCTCCCGGGGACACTAACAGACACCTGCGCCCCGGGAGAGTGCGCCGAGCTCCCTAAGGGCTGCAGCGCGCACGGCGGGACCCGGCGGGACCCGGAGCAGCTGAAGGGGCTCGGGCGGCGGCTCCGCGGAGGGGGCTGCGCGGTTCCAGGAGCAGCTCGGAGGGGCTCGGGCGGCGGCTCCGCGGAGGGGGCTGCGCGGCCAGGGAGCGCGAATCCAACAGCGCAGGCCCCGGAGCACAGGGCGCCGGGACACAGCCCAGGATCCCGCCTCCCCCGGGACAGGCAGAGGCCGGGAGGGCCCAGGACAGCGAGGACGCTCCTGCCCCAGCTGAGCAGATCAGCGGCCCCGCCCGGAGCCTCCAGGCCCTGCAGACGGAGAGCTCCGTGGTGACTGCAGGAGCTGACTCCAGGGCTCCAGAGCTGGCCCCGCCACTGGGGCTGTTCCTCCAGCGGCCTCACGGGGTAAACAACCCCCACTGAGCCCTGCACCAGGCAGGGGCACAGCAGCTCCCCCAACTGCTAACACCTGAAAATCAGCACAACAGGCCCCTCCCCCAGAACACCAGCTAGACGGACAACTTCCAGGAGAAGCCAAGGGACTTAAAGTACACAGAATCAGAAGATACTCCCCGGTGGTTCTTTTTTTTGTTTGTTTGTTTTTGTTTTTGTTTTTGTTTTGTTTTGCTTTTTGATTTGTTTCCTTCCCCCACCCCCTTTTTTTCTCCTTTGTTTTTCTTTCTCTTTTTCTTCTTTTTTTTTTTTTCTTTTTCTTCCCTTTTTTTTTTCTCTTTCTCTTTTCTTTCCTTCTTTCTCTCCTCTCTTTTTCTCTTTTTCCCAATACAACTTGCTTTTGGCCACTCTGCACTGAGCAAAATGACTAGAAGGAAAACCTCACCTCAAAAGAAAGAATCAGAAACAGTCCTCTCTCCCACAGAGTTACAAAATCTGGATTACAATTCAATGTCAGAAAGCCAATTCAGAAGCACTATTATACAGCTACTGGTGGCTCTAGAAAAAAGTATAAAGGACTCAAGAGACTTCATGACTGCAAAATTTAGAGCTAATCAGGCAGAAATTAAAAATCAATTGAATGAGATGCAATCCAAACTAGAAGTCCTAACGACGAGGGTTAACGAGGTGGAAGAACGAGTGAGTGACCTAGAAGACAAGTTGATAGCAAAGAGGGAAACTGAGGAAAAAAGAGACAAACAATTAAAAGACCATGAAGATAGATTAAGGGAAATAAACGACAGCCTGAGGAAGAAAAACCTACGTTTAATTGGGGTTCCCGAGGGCGCCGAAAGGGACAGAGGGCCAGAATATGTATTTGAACAAATTCTAGCTGAAAACTTTCCTAATCTGGGAAGGGAAACAGGCATTCAGATCCAGGAAATAGAGAGATCCCCCCCTAAAATCAATAAAAACCGTTCAACACCTCGACATTTAATTGTGAAGCTTGCAAATTCCAAAGATAAAGAGAAGATCCTTAAAGCAGCAAGAGACAAGAAATCCCTGACTTTTATGGGGAGGAGTATTAGGGTAACAGCAGACCTCTCCACAGAGACCTGGCAGGCCAGAAAGGGCTGGCAGGATATATTCAGGGTCCTAAATGAGAAGAACATGCAACCAAGAATACTTTATCCAGCAAGGCTCTCATTCAAAATGGAAGGAGAGATAAAGAGCTTCCAAGACAGGCAGCAACTAAAAGAATATGTGACCTCCAAACCAGCTCTGCAAGAAATTTTAAGGGGGACTCTTAAAATTCCCCTTTAAGAAGAAGTTCAGTGGAACAGTCCACAAAAACAAAGACTGAATAGATATCATGATGACACTAAACTCATATCTCTCAATAGTAACTCTGAATGTGAACGGGCTTAATGACCCCATCAAAAGGCGCAGGGTTTCAGACTGGATAAAAAAGCAGGACCCATCTATTTGCTGTCTACAAGAGACTCATTTTAGACAGAAGGACACCTACAGCCTGAAAATAAAAGGTTGGAGAACCATTTACCATTCGAATGGTCCTCAAAAGAAAGCAGGGGTAGCCATCCTTATATCAGATAAACTAAAATTTACCCCAAAGACTGTAGTGAGAGATGAAGAGGGACACTATATCATACATAAAGGATCTATTCAACAAGAGGACTTAACAATCCTCAATATATTTGCTCCGAATGTGGGAGCTGCCAAATATATAAATCAATTATTAACCAAAGTGAAGAAATACTTAGATAATAATACACTTATACTTGGTGACTTCAATCTAGCTCTTTCTATACTCGATAGGTCTTCTAAGCAAAACATCTCCAAAGAAACGAGAGCTTTAAATGATACACTGGACCAGATGGATTTCACAGATATCTACAGAACTTTACATCCAAACTCAACTGAATACACATTCTTCTCAAGCGCACATGGAACTTTCTCCAGAATAGACCACATATTGGGTCACAAATCGGGTCTGAACCGATACCAAAAGATTGGGATTGTCCCCTGCATATTCTCGGACCATAATGCCTTGAAATTAGAACTAAATCACAACAAGAAGTTTGGAAGGACCTCAAACACATGGAGGTTAAGGACCATCCTGCTAAAAGATAAAAGGGTCAACCAGGAAATTAAGGAAGAATTAAAAAGATTCATGGAAACTAATGAGAATGAAGATACAACCGTTCAAAATCTTTGGGATGCAGCAAAAGCAGTCCTAAGGGGGAAATACATCGCAATACAAGCATCCATTCAAAAACTGGAAAGAACTCAAATACAAAAGCTAACCTTACACATAAAGGAGCTAGAGAAAAAACAGCAAATAGATCCTACACCCAAGAGAAGAAGGGAGTTAATAAAGATTCGAGCAGAACTCAACGAAATCGAGACCAGAACTGTGGAACAGATCAACAGAACCAGGAGTTGGTTCTTTGAAAGAATTAATAAGATAGATAAACCATTAGCCAGCCTTATTAAAAAGAAGAGAGAGAAGACTCAAATTAATAAAATCATGAATGAGAAAGGAGAGATCACTACCAACACCAAGGAAATACAAACGATTTTAAAAACATATTATGAACAGCTATACGCCAATAAATTAGGCAGTCTAGAAGAAATGGACGCATTCCTGGAAAGCCACAAACTACCAAAACTGGAACAGGAAGAAATAGAAAACCTGAACAGGCCAATAACCAGGGAGGAAATTGAAGCAGTCATCAAAAACCTCCCAAGACACAAGAGTCCAGGGCCAGATGGCTTCCCAGGAGAATTTTATCAAACGTTTAAAGAAGAAATCATACCTATTCTCCTAAAGCTGTTTGGAAAGATAGAAAGAGATGGAGTACTTCCAAATTCGTTCTATGAAGCCAGCATCACCTTAATTCCAAAGCCAGACAAAGACCCCGCCAAAAAGGAGAATTACAGACCAATATCCCTGATGAACATGGATGCAAAAATTCTCAACAAGATACTGGCCAATAGGATCCAACAGTACATTAAGAAAATTATTCACCATGACCAAGTAGGATTTATCCCCGGGACACAAGGCTGGTTCAACACCCGTAAAACAATCAATGTGATTCATCATATCAGCAAGAGAAAAACCAAGAACCATATGATCCTCTCATTAGATGCAGAGAAAGCATGTGACAAAATACAGCATCCATTCCTGATCAAAACTCTTCAGAGTGTAGGGATAGAGGGAACATTCTTCAGCATCTTAAAAGCCATCTACGAAAAGCCCACAGCAAGTATAATTGTCAATGGGGAAGCCCTGGGAGCCTTTCCTCTAAGATATGAACAAGACAGGGATGTCCACTCTCACCACTGCTATTCGACATAGTACTGGAAGTCCTAGCCTCAGCAATCAGACAACAAAAAGACATTAAAGGCATTCAAATTGGCAAAAAAGAAGTCAAACCCTCCCTCTTTGCGATGACATGATACTCTACGTAGAAAACCCAAAAGCCTCCATCCCAAGATTGCTAGAACTCCTACAGCAATTTGGTAGCGTGGCAGGATACAAAATCAATGCCCAGAAATCAGTGGCATTTCTATACACTAACAATGAGACTGAAGAAAGAGAAATGAAGGAGTCAATCCCATTTACAATTGCGCCCAAAAGCATAAGATACCTAGGAATAAACCTCACCAAAGAGGTAAAGGATCTATACCCTAAAAACTATAGAACACTTCTGAAAGAAATTGAGGAAGACACAAAGAGATGGAAAAATATTCCATGCTCATGGATTGGCAGAATTAATATTGTGAAAATGTCAATGTTACCCAGGGCAATGTACACGTTTAATGCAATCCCTATCAAGATACCATGGACTTTCTTCAGAGTGTTGGAAGTAACTATTTTAAGATTTGTGTGGAATCAGAAAAGACCCCGAATAGCCAGGGGAATTTTAAAAAAGAAAACCATATCTGGGGGCATCTGGCACAATGCCAGATTTCAGGTTGTACTACAAAGCTGTGGTCATCAAGACAGTGTGGTCCTGGCACAAACACAGACACATAGATCAATGGAACAGAATAGAGAACCCAGAAGTGGACCCTGAACTTTATGGGCAACTAATATTCGATAAAGGAGTTAAGACTATCCACTGGAAGAAAGACAGTCTCTTCAATAAATGGTGCTAGGAACATTGGACATCCACATGCAGAAGAATGAAACAAGACCACTCTCTTGCACCAGACACAAAGATAAACTCAAAATGGATGAAAGATCTAAATGTGAGACAAGAGTCCATCAAAATCCTAGAGGAGAACACAGGCAACACCCTTTTGAACTCGGCCACAGTAACTTCTTCCAAGATACATCCACGAAGGCAAAAGAACAAAAGCAAGAATGAACTATTGGGACTTCATCCAGATAAGAAGCTTTTGCACAGCAAAGGATACAGTCAACAAAACTAAAAGAAAACCTACAGAATGGGAGAAGATATTTGCAAATGACGTATCAGATAAAGGGCTAGTTTCCAAGATCTATAAAGAACTTCTTAAACTCAACACCAAAGAAACAAACAATTCAATCATGAAATGGGTAACTTTTGTTTTTCAAAAATATCTGATAACTTTTTCCCATTTAGGTGTGCATATACTACTATTTCATTTTGATCTTGATTTGCATTTTTAGTCATTTGTGTTTGCTTTTCCATGAAAAGTCTGCTTGTTTCCTTTGGTCATTTTTCTAATAGGTTGCCATTATTATTTATTAATGGTCTCACTATAAAATGGATCCTAATCTTGTGTCAGTTATATCATTTCCAAATATCTCCAAATTTTGTGGTTTATCATTTCATTTTCTTTATGATATTTCTAAGAACAGTAATTATTAAAACTGTCTAATATTTCAAATATTTCCTTTATTATTTGAAATTAAGTGGGGAAGGCTGTCTTGATTTATAACTTAAGAGCTAAGTAACCCCTTACAACTGGCAATAGGGGTGTTTCCAGAAAGCAGTGAGGGACAGTTCAGCTCATCTACTTGTCTTCACATCCCTCCCTTTACCTGTCTGTTTGGTTTCTCTTCTTCCCGTTACAGTATTAGAATAATAATAGTAATATTTAATTACTGACTTCCCTTTACTTCTTTCATATCCTTATTTTGTTAATTTCACCTCCTGCCCATTCCATGGCATCTTCTGAAATCATAACTGGATGAACAGCATTAATTTTGTTTTTGCCTTTGTTTTTATAGAGTGGGGATTTTAATCTGGTATTTCCTAAGGAATTTATTTTTTTTCTGTGTTACACTGTTATTTATCTCAAGCTCAGTGCAAGTGTATATGCATGTGTGCATGTGGACAAAGAAGGTCGGGATCAGTTCCTTCCCTCTCCATAGCTCAATGTTCATAATAACTCACTCATAACAGGGGAAGATTACAACTGGGGTCAACCACATCTTTAAGCTTGCTCATGAGCACATACTTAGAATGGCAATTTTTGCTGAAAGGAAATATAAATGGGAGTAAGAAAAGATAAACTACATGTACTTAGAATATTGATAAAACTAATTATTAGGGAATCCCTGGGTGGCTCAGTGGTTTAGCGCCTGCCTTTCGCCAGGGCCCGATCCTGGAGTCCCCGGATAGAGTCCTGCATCGGGCCCTCGGCATGGAGCCTGCTTCTTCCTCTGCCTGTGTCTCTGCCTCTCTCTGTCTCTGAATCACCAAGTGATTCAAAACCTCAAATGTGGGGCACCTGGGTGGCTCAGCTGTTGAGTATCTGCCTTTGGCTCAGGACATGATCCCAGGATCCATGATTGAGTCCCACATTGGGCTCCCTGTGAGGAGCCTGTTTCTCCCTCTGCTTGTGTCTCTGCCTCTCTCTCTCCCTCTGAGTCTCTCATGAATAAATAAATCAATCTTGAAAAAAAAAAAAACAACAAAACTCAAATGTATTTATCCTAATCCAATCTAATTTTAAAAATTAATCTTTTTGCCTAAATTCTGGTTTATCGTGTCACCATGAAAATATCTGAATTACTTTTTTCCAATTGTAACATGAGAAGTTCTAATCAGTACATTTGATGCTATTGGAGTCCAAAGATTTTTATTTTAAAAGAAGTGTGAATGAAAAAAAAAAAGAAAAAAGGTCAGGGGGATCCCTGGGTGACTCAGTAGTTTAGCGCCTACCTTCAGCTCAGGGAATGATCCTGTCCCACATCAGGCCCCATGCATGGAGCCTGCTTCCTCCTCTGCCCGTGTCTCTCCCTTTCTCTCTCTGTGTCTCTCATGAATCAATAAATAAAATGGTTAAAAAAAACAAACAAAAAGCAAAGTTCATATGGCCCTTGTTCAGAGGCCCTTCAGTGAAACCTCAGAGTGTCGTGTTTTCCTAGTTAGATTCTTCATTGACATTCTCTCAACACATTGGATTTCAATTCACCTTTTCCCGTTATGACCTGATCTCCATCCTGATGCCCCTTGCAGGCCCAAGTTATCACCTGAGTTCCTTGTAGCCCTCTGGCTAACATATCACCTTTCCTCCCATTAGGGTCTTGTCAGCCACACTGAAACTGAGCAACCCTTAGGCCCAAGCAATATCTTGGTAATTGCCATTCCTTCTGGAACTGCTTTTTTTGGAGGTAGTAGATGTCCAGTTTCCATGCTTTCTAGGAAAAAAAATGTTTCAGAAATTTGCATTCTGTTTTTTATTGTTTTTACTGAAGTTCAATTTACCAACATATATTTAACACCCAGTGCTCATCCCATCAAGTGCCCCCCTCAGTGAACATCACCCAGTTACCCCATCCCCCTGCCCACCTCCCCTTCCACAACCCTTAGTTCATTTCCCAGAGTTAGGAGTCTCTCACGGTTTGTCTCCCTCTCTAATTTTTCCCACTTATTTTCTCTCCTTTCCCATTTATTCCCTTTCACTATTTTTTATATTTCCCAAGTGAATGAGACCATATAATGTTTGTCCTTCTCCGATTGACTTACTTCACTCAGCATAATACCCTCCAGTTCCATCCACGTTGAAGCAAATTGTGGGTATTTGTTGTTTCTGATGGCTGAGGAATATTCCATTGTATACATAGACCACATCTTCTTTATCCATTCATCTGCCAAAGGACATCAAAGCTCCTTCCACAGTTTAGCTATTGTGGACATTGTTACTATGAACACTGGGGTGCAGGAGTCCCACCATTTCACTGCATCTGTATCCTTGGGGTAAATCCCCAGCAGTGCAATTGCTAGGTCCAAGGGTAGCTCTATTTTTAACTCTTTGAGGAACCTCCACACAGTTTTCCAGAGTGGCTGCGCCAGTTCACATTCCCACCAACAGTGCAAGAGGGTTTCCCCTTTCTCCACATCCTCTCCAACATTTGTTGTTTCCTGTCTTGTTAATTTTCCCCATTCTCACTGGTGTGAGGTGGTATCTCATTGCGGTTTTAATTTGTATTTCCCTGATGGCAAGTGATGCGGAGCATGTTCTCATGTGCTTGTTGGCCATGTATAGGTCTTCCTTGGTGAAATTTCTGTTCATGGCTTTTGCCCATTTCATGATTGGATTGTTTGTTTCTTTGGTGTTGAGTTTAATAAATCCTTTATAGATCCTGGATACTAGCCCCAGCCCTTTATCTGATATGACATTTGCAAATATCTCCTCTCATTCTGTAGGCTGTCTTTTAGTTTTGTTGTTTGTTTCCTTTGCTGCGTGGAAGCTTTCTATCTTGATTGAGTCCCAATAGTTCATTTTTACTTTTGTTTCCCTTGCCTTCATAGATGTATCTAGTAAGAAGTTACTGTGGCCAAGTTCATAAAGGGTGTTTCCTGTGTTCTCCTCTAGGATTTTGATGGGTTCTTGTCTTACACTTAAATATTTTAAGCATTTGTTTATTTTTGTGTATAGAGTAAGAGAATTGTCTAGTTCGATTTTTCTGCACATGGCTATTCAATTTTCCCGTCACCATTTATTGAAGAAACTGTCCTTTTTCCAATGGATAGGCTTTCCTGCTTTGTCAAAAATTAGTTGACCATAGAGTTGAGGGACCATTTCTGGGTTCTCTATTCTTCTTCTTTTTTTTAAGATTTTATTTATTTACTTATTCATGAGAGACACACACAGAGACAGAGAGAGGCAGAGACACAGGCAGAGGAAGAAGCAGGCTCCATGCAGGGAGCCTGACGAGGGACTCAATCCCAGGTCTCCAGGATCAGGCCCTGGGCTGAAGACGGTGCTAAACCGCTGAGCCACCCAGGCTGCCCTGGGTTCTGTTTTCTGTTCCACTGATCTGTGTATCTGTTTTTGTGCCAGTACCACACTGTCTTGGTGATCACAGCTTGAAATCCAGCATTGTGATGCCCCCAGCTCTGGTTTTCTTTTTCAATATTTCATGGCTATTCGGGGTCTTTTCTGATTCCATACAAATCTTTTTAATAATTTATTTTTTATAATTTTATTTATTTATTCATGAGAAACAGAGAGGAGAGATAGAGAGAGAGAGGCAGAGACACAGGCAGAGGGAGAAGCAGGCTCCAAACAGGGAGCCGGATGTGGGACTCCATCCCAGGTCTCCAGGATTACACCCTGGGCCAAAGACGGCACTAAGCCTCTGAGCCACCCAGGCTGCCCTGATTCCATACAAATCTTACGATTATTTGTTCCAACTCTCTGAAGAAAGTCCATGTTATTTTGATAAGGATTGCAGTGAAAGTGTAAATTGCCCTGTGTAGCATAGACATTTTCACAATATTAATTCTTCCAATCCATAAGCATGGAATATTTTTCCATCTCTTTGTCTTCCTCAATTTCTTTCAGAAGTGTTCTATAGTTATTAGGGTATAGATCCTTTACCTCTGTGGTTAGGTTTATTCCTAGGTATCTGATGGTTTTGGGTGCAATTGTAAATGGGATTGACACCTTGATTTCCTTTTCTTCAGTCTCATTGTTAGTGTATAGAAATGCCACTGATTTCTGGGCATTGATTTTGTATCCTGCCTCACTGCCAAATTGCTTTATGAATTCTAGCGATCTTGGGGTGGAGTCCATTGGGTTTTCTATATATAGTATCATGTCATCCATGAAGAGGGAGGGTTTGACTTCTTCTTTGCCAATTTGAATGCCTTTTATTTTGTTTGTTGTCTGATTGCTGAGGCTAGGACTTCTAGTACTATGTTGAGTAGCCATGGTGAGATCCTGTTGGCTGGTATCTTGGTGAGAATATTTGCATCTGTGTTCATCAGGGATATTGGTCTATAATTCTCCTTTTTGATGGGGTCTTTGTCTGGATTTTGAATTAAGGTGATGCTGGCCTCAAAATGAGTTTGGAAGTATTCTTTCCCTTTCTATCCTTTAAAACAGCTTTAGTATAATAGGTATCATTGCTTCTTTAAATGTTGGATAGAATTCCCCTGGGAAGCCATCTGGTTCTAGAATTTGTGTCTTAGGAGGTTTTTGATGACTGCTTCAATTTCCTCCCTGGTTATTGGCCTGTTCAGTTTTTCTATTTCTCCCTGTTCCAGTTTTTGTAATTTGTGCATCCATTTCTTCTAGATTGCCTAATGTGTTGGCGTATAGCTACTCATAATACGTTTTTAAAAATCATTTGTATTTCCATGTTATTGGTGTGATCTCTCCTCTTTCATTCATGATTTTATTAATTTGAGTCTTTTTTTCTTTTTAATAAGGCTGGCTAGAGGTTTATCTATCTTATTAATTCTTTCAAAGAACCATCTTCTTGTTTTGTTGATCTGTTCTACAGTTCTTCTGGTCTCTATTTCATTGAGTTCTTTTTGAATCTTTATTATCTCTCTTCTTCTACTTGGTGTAGTCTTTATTTGCTGTTCTTTCTCCAGTTCCTTTAGGTGGGAGGTTAGCTGGTGCATTTGAGTCCTTAGGTCTAAGACGTCTCTTGTAGATAGAATATAGATGGGTCTTGCTTTTTTTATCCAGTCTAATACCCTATGCCTTTTGATGGGATCATTTAGCCCATTCATGTTCAGAGTAACTATTGAAAGATATGAATTTAGTGTCATCATAATATCTATTCAATCCCTGTTTTTGTAGATCATGTCTTTGGACTTCCTCTTTCTTTTACAGGGTCCCTCTTAATATTTCTTGCAGAGTTGGTTTGGTGGTCACATATTCTTTCAGTTTCTGCCTATCTTGGAAGCTCTTTATTTCTCCTTCTATCTGAATGAGAGCCTTGCTGGATAAAGTATTCTTGGCTGCATGTTCTTCTCATTTAGTACCTGAATATATCCTGCCAGCCCTTCTGGCTTGCCAGGTCTCTGTGGAAACGTCTGCTGCTAATCTATTATTTCTCCCCATATAAGCTAAGGATCTCTTGTCTCGAGCTGCTTTAAGAATTTTCTCTTTACTTTTGAAATTTTCAAGTTTCACTATTAAATGGCAAGATGTTGAATGGTTTTTATTTATTTTGGGGGGGGTGTCCTCTCTATCTCTTGAATCTGAATGCCTGTTTCCTTTCCCACATTTGGGAAGTTCTCAGCTATGATTTGTTTAAATATACTTTGTGGTCCTCTCTCTCTCTCTCAGTCTCTTCTGGAATCCTAATTAGATGTATACTCTTCCTTCTCAATCTATCATTTATTTCCCTAAGCATTCCTCCTGGGCTTTTGATTGTTTTTTTTTTTCTCAACTTCCTTTCTTTCCATCAACTTGTCTTCTATGTCACTCACTTTCTCTTCCACCTCATTAATCCTAGCAGTTACAGCATCCAATTTGGATTGCATCTCTTTTAATCTATGGTTAATGTCAGTCTGATTAGCTCTGTTTCTGCAGTAACATAGTCTCTAGAGTCCCTTACACTTTTTTCCAGAGTCACAAATAGCTTTATAATTGTACTTCTGAATTGAATTTTGACCCAAATTCTGTAACTCTGTGGCAGAGTATTGTTTTCAGTTGTTTCTTTTATGATGAATTCTTCCTTCTAATCATTTTGTCCGGTGCAGAGTGACTGTATGAGTGGGCTGAGCCAAAAATATAAACTATGACCTAAATAAAATACAGCCTAGATGATTCTGAAAAGGTCAGAGACCAGAAAATAAAAGAAAAAGAAGAACAAAACAAAATAAAACAGAATGGACCACTAAAATGAAAAACAAATTTTAAAACAAAGCAGTAAAAATAAAAAGCCAAAAACAAAAAAAAAGAAGAAAAAAGAAGAAGAAGGAAAAGAAAGGAAAGAAAAGAAGAGAAAAAAGAGAAAAGAAAAGAAGAAAAGAAAAGGAGGAAGGAGGGATGGTTGTGGTGAGGAAATGGTAGTGGAGAGAGAATGTAGTCTGAGGGGTCCTAGAAGGTGATCCTCTTGGTTCTGAGTGTATTTTTTTCTGTATGTTAGAAATGCTCAATCCAAAATTTATATAAACTAATAATACTTGTATAAAGGCCCAACGTTGACCACAAGAACATAAACAAGATAAAAGAGGGGGGCAGAATGGGAAGGAAGAGAGATTATAATCTTAGAGAATGAACCAACACGGTATTCCAGTTGGTTCTGGGTGTATTTTGTCATGTGTTAGAGAGTACTAACTTCCACTATTGTAAAACAAAACGAGGAAGAAAAAAAAACAAAAAACAAATACCTATATATCTACCAAAGCTAAATTGAATGTGTTGAAGGGAATCCAGAAGTGAAAATTATATCTAAGACGTGTAATTGTAGAAATATGTTAGTCAAAAAAGGAAAAAAAAAAAAACTTAAAAATGAAGAGCTGGTACAATATTGTAGTTAAGTTGATAAAAGAGAAAAAAGTATTGGAAATTTTTAGTCTGATATAAAAATGAGTTGTAAAGGAAGAAGAAAAAAATTTTAAAAAATTAGAATAAAAAAAAAGCACCCTCTAGTTCTATATACTATTTTCCCTCAGCACTATAGCTTTCCAGTACTTCTTGTTCAGTAAACTTGCTCTTCCCTTGTACTTCCAGCAGTTCTTCTGGAGGAGGGGTCTCCTGCCCTGATTCTAAGGTGTGTGTGCCTGGGCAGAGATGCCCCACCCATGTGCTGGGCTCAGTATGAGCTGTTTACCCTGTGAAGCCTTTGTTCCCTAGAGACCCTGCCTCTCCCACGAAACAAAGAGAAAAATATGGCAGCGGCCAGCTCCCCAGCCCTGGAGTCAGCTACCCCTGGTACTACTGCAGTCTCCCAGTCTGCACTGGCCTAGGTGCTCCTGGGGTGGCACAGGTTCACTGATCTGCACAGCTTACGGGGTGCCCAGTGGCGGGAGAGTCCTCACTGTCCTGTGCCCTCCCTGCCTCCGCCTGTCCCAGGGGGAATGAAGGATCACCAGCTTTGTCTGCTCCGGTGCCCTGGGATCCAGGGCCCTGTGCCGCTGGACCCATGCTCCCAGGGGCCGCCTCTCTTGCAGGAAACAGGGTACAGCCACCTCTGCCCAGAGCCTGCCGCCTAAACAATTGGCTTTTCCCAAGTGTCCTTAGAGAGCTGTGGTGCTCCATCCCTTTATCAATATCTGCCCCGGTTTGCAGTGAGCTTTCCCCCAGGTGCACTTCTTCTTATAGTGACTTCAGGAATCTGGAGGCTTCCTTGCTCCACCTGCGATTCTGCTCGATTTCCCTGCTGAACGCTTTTCCAGTGTGGATTTTTAAAGTTCCCACTTCTCCAGAGCTGGGTTTTCCTGCCCTGGAGACTTTCACTTTCCACTTCACTTTAGCCCAGCTAGTCACGGTTCCCTCCCCCACTTCATTCTTTTTTATTTTATTTTTCACCTTCCTACCTTGTTAGAAGCGAGAACTTTTCTCTCGGTAGTGTTCTGGCTGTCTCTCTTTAAATTTCAGGTTGAATTCGTAGGTGTTGAGGATGTTTTGAGGCCAGGTGGGTTAAGGACTCCTACTCTTCTGCCATCTTGCCCCTCCCTCCTAGACATTTACATTCTTATCAAAATAAACTCTAAGTGTATGCTGCTATGGAAGTCGGGAAGACAGAAACCACATAGAAGCAGCAGCCCCAGGTCATCAGCAAGGACACAACTAGTCTATACATTCTGATCGTTGAAATGTTGCTTATGAGGGCTTTAATCATGAACAGGGGTGATGATGGCTACGTTTCTATCTAGAATCATCTTGGTGCTACATGCCTGGTTACTGTCCCAATCTTCACCTCAAACTAAAATTAAACACCATCTGCTATAGAATGAATTGTGCTTCTGCAAAATTCACATGTTGAACTGTAACTTTCAGTATCTTACACTGTGACTGAATTTGGAGATGGGATCTTTAAAGATGTAATGAAATTAAAATGAAGCCATTAGAGTGGGCCCTAATCTGCTATGACTGGTGTCCTGAGAAGAGAAAATGAGGACACAGACATGTACAGAGGAAAGACTATTTGAGGACACAGATAGGAGATACTATCCACAAGCCAAGTAGAAGAGCCTCAGAGAAAACAAGCCCTACTGACACCTTGGTCTTGGGCTTGTGATCTCCAGAACCATGAGAAAATAAATGTCTGTTGTTTAAGCAACCCAGTCATGGCAGTTCTAGCAAACTAAGATAGCATCTCAGTAGCTAAACAGGGCCCGGCTTACAGCTCAGATTTGCAGAGGTCTCCTGATACAATTCCCCTTACTTTCTCCTTAAGCATCTTGGGGCCATCTTACTGCAAACTGGTTCTGTTCTGTTTATTGATGTCTCTGCCTGAGATCTGCTGATGACCAGACAACAACACAAATGTTACAGAGAGTCTCGCATAGATCTGAATGTTCATATTTTCATATAGGATTTTTGTCTTCTAAATTTGTTTTCCTAGTTACATGATTCAATCAATATTTCTAAAAATTCACATTTTAAACTTCTAAGCACATTTTATAGACATAAACTTTCCCAGGCCAGTGTAAAATATTCCAAACAACTCTCTTTGCCCATAATATTTTCACTTCCATGTTAAACTTTACTTTTTCTAAAATCATATCAAGGCTTTTTTTTTTTTTTTCTTTTACAGCCAGACATTGCTTCTTCTTTGTGGTTACAAGTCAGTATCACATGCTTTGTTTTTTGCTGAGCCGGTCCTAGGTTTTCTTGATTCCCTTTAGGGTTTCCTTGGAATTTAATCTTTGAATTTTGGACTTTTATTACCACACTTTTCCTCATTATTATGAATAATGTTCCTTTCTACCTATGATCTTTCCTCAGTGACTGACTTCAATTCAGGGGAATTTGGTATAAGTTAATGTTATGCATTAATTTCTCAGAATCTCTTCACCTGCTCTCATCTTTCTACTATAGAATTCAGCCTAAAATATTTTTAATTTTCTTCTAACAAAATACCTAAGCATTTATTTGGCATTAGCAATGATTCAAACACTGTGATAAATGCTATGATATGTATTAATCTCTATGTTCCTGATGAGGAAACCAAGACTTAGAAATTGAATAATTTTTCAAAGTTCATACAAGTATTAAGGGTTGGAAATATTATATAGGTATAGGTCTGTCTGATTTTAAACTAAGCTTAAAGTGCTTATATAGAGATTACTTTTAAAGACTCTTAATCTTGGATTCTGTGTACTATAAAAATACGATCTATAATTCTCATTTTTTAAAAGATTTATTTATTTATTTTAGAGAGAGAGAACATATGCACAAGAGCTGGGGGGAGGGGCAAAGGGAGATGTAGAGAGAGTCTCAAGAAGACTCTCTGTTGAGCAGGGAAGCTGACACAGGTCTTGATCTCATGATCCCGAAGTCATGACCTGAGTCATAATTAAGAGTCAGATGCTTAACTGACAGAACCACCTAAGCATCCCAATATATATTTCTTTCTTAAAGAATTTGTTTCTTATAAGATCAATTCATAGTAATTTATGCAAAATATGAGTAAAAACATAAAAGAAAATTGATGTAAAAAGGCACCTTCATGCTCATAGACTAAAAATATTCAATTTAATATTTTATGTACACCCCATTAGGCATCTCTCTCTCTATCCCTCTCTCTCTTTTACTTAAGGAGGATCTGAGCTTCTTGTGGATACTTTATGTAAATGTATCATACTTCATATTGAAACTATTTCCATTTAACATTTTAACATAACTATTTCCCATTTTTATATGAACATTTTGAGTATATTCATAATGGCTGCATAATATTCAACTAAGGGGATAAACTCAAATATAATTTTAAATTCCCATATTCTGTGTGGGATATGATTCTTGTTTTTGTATTCAGAAACCTCTTGTTCTTATTCTTTGAATTCAGTAAGTATCTGAGGTAAATTTTCAATTTTTAATAGATTTTGATTTACAAGAAAGTTGAGAAGATACTATAGTTTTCATATATTCCTTATGCAGTTTCCCTTATATTCAAATCTTACACTAATAAATTACATTTTTCACAATCAGTGAACCAATATTGATACATTATTATTAACTAAAGTCCATACTTTATTGAGATTTTCTTAGTTTGCACACGATGTTTTTCTTTTCTTTTTGTTCTTTTCCCAAGATCTCATCTGACATCCTACATTACATGTAGTCATCATATCTTCTCATATTCCTTTTGATAGTAACAGTTCATCACACTTTACTTGTCTTTGACAGTTGTGAGGAGTGTTGGCCAGGTTTTTGCAGAATGCTCTTCAATTGAGATTTATCAACTTTTCCTATTATTAGGCTGGGGTTATAAATTTTGGGTTGAAGACCATTTTTATCACATCCTTCCGGAGAAAATACTATCAATATGACTCATCCCTGTTGATGTTGACCCATTCACCTGCCTGAGGTAGTGTCTGCCAGGCTTCTCCACTGGGAAGTTACTCTTTTTCTCTTTCCCATACTGGACACTTGGGAAGGAAGTCACTGTATGGAGCCCATACTTAAGGATGAGGAATTGTACTCAACCTTCTTGAGGACAGAGTATCTTTATAAATTATTTGGAATTATTCTGCACTGGAGATTTGTCTTTTCTCCCCCATTTATTTATTTATGCAATTATTATATAAATATGGGCTCATACTTGTAGTTATGATCTAAGCTATTTTATGTATGTTATTCATTCAAATTGGCCCAGTTGGGAGATCTTTCAATTGACTCTTTGTCCCTTTTACACACTCCTTCCGTGTGTGTGTGTGTGTGTGAACATTTTCTTTGTCGTGGCCTCTCCCCTCTCTTCTGATAGGTCAGAGAAGCATGAAAGATGTTCACTATCACTCTTGCATTTCCACATTATAAAGATTCTAGATCACTGACAATGCCTTGAAAGTCAAAGTCTTGTGGTGTGAAAATTAATAAAGGGAAACCTCACTAAGTGTTCTTAGGAGGTTAGAAGGGATTGTTGGTGGGGGGGTGAGCAGTAGTATTCAATGTCAGTTACAGAAGGAAGAGTCCGTTACAGACCCCCAACAGAAGAATCATCAACAGGAAATAATGACCCATTACAGGTTCCAACTGGAAAAGATGTACACTGCATCTCCTACAAGACATCCATCCCTGTAACTCAGCCAATGAGAAAGTCATCATCACTGAACTGTTGCTTTTTTTCCAGCAGATTTTCATTCAAAACAACCCCACACAACTTTCTCTTTCTCCATAAAATAACATTCCTCTCCTTTATTTGTTGGACTTACCTTTGGTTTTTGCCATAGCTTGTGTGTTCTGAATTGCAATTATCAATAATTCCTGAATAAATCCATTTTTCTTCTGGGAAAATAACTGATAATTGTATTTTTAAGCTTAAGTGGTGACAGAAGTATATTCAGGAGTGTTCTACTTTGGGGTGAATCAATACCTTCTTGTGTTAATATGCTGCAGCAGCATTTGCAAGTTTCACACAGTTCAGAGCCTGCAGAGTAAGGAAACCACACCTAAAAATAGGCCTTTACAGCATGTCGACAGGCCAAGCAAGCACTGTGCTTCCCATTTTCTCCACTGACCAACTTTTGGGCTGTTATGCATTTAATAGCAGGAAGTCTACCCTCAGTTTAGTACAAAATGAGCAGCAAATGTTAACTTTTAGTGCCACTCTGCCAGTTTCCTAATAGAAAAGGGAGACTTTTGCAAAACAGAGAAGCAGACAATTTTTCAAAGGGCCTAATAACCAGAGGATACATCTTCAGACAGAGTGACTTTGGGCTACCACTTTGGGTTTCTCTAACCCATGAAAGGGGTTTGAAAAATGAACTAACAGATTTTGAATTAAAGATTACTAAAGATAAAAAGGAGATGGAACGCCTGGGTAGCCTGTGGTTGAGCATCTGCCTTCGGCTCAGGGCGTGATCCCGGAGTATTGGGATCAAGTCCCACATTGGGCTTCCTACATGGTGCCTGCTTCTCCCTCTGCCTGTATCTCTGCCTCTTTCTGTGTCTCTCATGAATAAATAAAAAAAATCTTAAAAAAAAAGATAAAAAGAAGAACAACATAATTCCTGAAGCCAGAAATTTCTTATATTTACAGTGTAAAGTAGGAATTTGTTTTCCTCAACTCTCCACCTCTCCCCAATGTCCTAGAAAAGACAAGTTTTTGGAGAAGCCCCCTCCAATCAGTTGTGTCATCCTGAGAAATGATATATAAGGAAAGCTGTTTCACAAATGCTTTGGCTTCTTTCAAATTCATACTTTTTACCTGTGGGAAAGGGTCTTTCAATTGAAGAGTTGTTAGCAATCATTTCAAACTCTAAATTTGGAAGTGTCCTCTAAAATGCTTTATGTGGGCAGCCCAGGTGGCTCAGCGGTTTAGGGCCACCTTCGGTCCAGGGCATGATCCTGGAGACCCAGGATCGAGTCCCACATCCGGCTCCCTGCATGGAGCCTGCTCTTCCCCTCTGCCTGTGTCTCTGCCTCTCTCTCTCTCTCTCTCTCTCTCTGTGTGTGTGTTTCTATGAATAAATAAATAAAATCTTAAAAAATACTTTAAATGTAAAATAGCTATAGTAAAATATTACTTAAACTTTAAAAATACAAAATAATCCATTGGCTAAGGAGTTAAAATTTTAAAATTGTGGTATCTCTCCCACTTTAGTGGTCTGTTTCTTTTCTTCCTTTTCTGGTTCTTACTAGGGAGAGATGTGGTGTGGGGAGATAGGGTGTGTACATTGCAGCCAGACTAGCTGTGAACTTAACCCTGCTGAGGACCAGCAGGAAAGGGAAAGTACAAGTGTGTCCCCCTGAAACAGCCAGGAATGTCCTCCTTGTCATAGAGGATCAGAACATCAAGTAAGCCTTCTTCAGCTCGAAAGTGGCACTGAGCATTGTGTCTGCCTATGTCCTTAATAGTAAGCACATTGTTGATATTTCTAAGGAATCCAGAAACTTCATTCTTGAATTGTTTACAAATAGAATTTAAACTACTTGTCCCCAAAAGCTATTTGTTCTGAAACAATTGTCTTAACTTTGGAGATTACATGTAAAATGTATATTTTATTCTCAGGCTGACCACCGAAAAGGTACATCTCATAAGCCATTTGTGCAAGAACAACCAAATTATCAAATTATCAGATGTTTAAAGATTGCATTTTTCACCTGATATATAACAGATTTATTTTTACTTCACCTTAACTGTAAAATATGTTGACTGTCTTTTATAGCAGTACCTTGACAACCACTAAGGCCACTTAGTACAAGCTGTCACCTGGTGACACCCCAGAGCTGAGGCTGCTAATTCTCTGGGATGTTTTACTGATAGCACACACATTATTTATCAGTCAGTACAACTGCTGCACACTCAGAGTACTGGGGAAAGTTGATTGTGCCTTTGTTGACAAGATAGATTACCCATGCTAAGCTTGAAAGTTTTAATTATGTGTGATTAAATGCAGTTCCCTTCTTTATAATTTGTATGTTCATACCCTTTCAGAGTTAAAAGAATATGTATGTGTATATATAGCAACTGGAGAGAGAATTGTTAATGCAAGTAGGAAACCCAATGGAATACATATGAGTTACACATTTAATAGCAAATATTAGACTCTTCTCTTTAGGAAAAATTAATATACAAAGTATTTTATACTAAAAATGATACCTTCTGTTCCAAATGCTACAATGATTCATTTTTCAAATATTGTAGTAGAAAACTGGCTTATATCCACCATCTATAGTTTAGAATGTGGTTAGGTAGATGCTGCTTTCCTTATGATGCCATTTCATGATAGTTTATTCAATTTTTTCAGTTATAGAATTTTTCTGCAAAAATTCAACCTCTTTACAGATTCTGGAATTCTGAAATTAGACCAGAATCAAAACTTAGGTTTACATATTAAATAGCAATATGGTATGTATAATGGCATGAAAGGTAATCAAATGTTCAGAAAAATGAAATATGAAAGTCTGATTCTCCTTTAAACTAGGATTTTAAATCAAACAATTTTGCTAGTGCTTAATTCAATTCAGGATATGTCTCTGTTTAAAGATATTATGTAGACAAGGAAGTCAGAATACCAAAGAAAAATGAATATTAGTCTCACACTGAACAGAAAAATATATACATTCCCTAAGTTTAGTTTCTGCTTTAAAAATGCGTGCTATGTAGCATTTCTAGTAACTTATTGAGGAAGTCACCATTGTGCAAATTACTATCCTCCTCTGACTTCCCTGATTTGGGGAATTTTTGTAACTTGGTCACATGGCACTTCCTTTCTTACCCACTATCCACGGGGAGTATTTAATACTCAGTTTCTACTCAGCTCACAAGGATATGGAGAGGGTCAAAGTGATTTGGGCCTCCTTGTATTCACACATGTTTATTGTTTCTGAGGCTTTGAAAATTGGGTCAGGATGGAGAGATGGCTCACATTCTTGTGTATAAACTGAACTTGTCCTTAGGAACATTTTTATCATCAAATGAGAAGAAATGGTGGGTTTGCCATGACTGTGGTGGAGAACAATTTTGCTAGCTGGGTAATGAGGAGGAAAGTAGGGCTTTGTGGCAGCATGCACAGGACAGAAGACAGACCTGGACATGGAAGTTCTGCTCTAGTTTGGCAAAAACAGTGTCTTCAAAACCATATCATGACTTTTTTTACTGTGATAACCTATTTACCACAATGCAGATGCTTTGATTAGCATGTAGTAAATTAGGTTCTTAATGAGGGAGTTTGTGAACTTAAATAAGAAAAAATACATCTTTAGTTTCATTGACTTCTAATTGATATTTATCAGTTTCTTCAATTATGAATATAGATAAAAAGCAATGTGGCTTTGGACATACCAATATAAGTCATAGCCATGAGGTATCTGGGTGACTCAGTCAATTAAGCCACCAACTCATGATTTCAGCTCAGGTCACTATCTCAGGTGCCTGGGATGGAGCCCAGCATCAGTCTGCTTGTCCCACTCCCTCTGCTCCTCCTCTCGCTCATGCTCTCTCCTTCTCTCAAATAAATAAATAATTTTGTTTAAAAGAGAACTCATAGCTACTTTAAATATTTATTATTTATATACACCTGTTACAGATAACTCAAAAATACTTTTTCACTTATCACTATAATTGTGGTATTTATTAAATTGCATGGCCTTTATTAAGTCATGGTATTTATTAGTCCCACTGTCAGATCTCACTTAATGTGATTAATATAATTTATAATCGTATTTCGATATAATTTGTTTTGTGAATGTATGTATTTTATTTTATGTTTTTGTGTGATTCTTCTGAGAAGGGTTAATAGGCACACCTTGCCAAAGAAAAACAGGGCAAAGTAGAACTTTTATTGTGGCATGGTTTTCAGTGGCAGGGCAGAAAGTGAAGGCTGTTGAAGGGACTCTCCTCCCCATTTCAGTTCCCTGAAACTCTGACAGTCCTCAGGAGATAAATCTAAAGGACAGTAGTGGAGAAGGAGATAGGACTGGGAAAGAAGAGGCTTAATGACAGCAAGGACCATGTTTTCCTAGATGATGTCCTGCAGGAAGGTGGTAGGTCCTCTGCAGGTGCTGGTTTAATGCAAAGTTTGTCCAGAAAAGTTGTACCTGGGGCACTGGAGCTCCCGGGATATATAAAAATGGCCAATCCAGTTTGACTTGGGGTAATGGGGCCCCTAACTTCAAAGGAATATATGGATTTGGCCAGAAGAACAACCAGTGGTGACCGTGGTGAATTAGAGCCTGTACCTTTGTTTTCTGTACAACTGAAAAAAAAAACAAAAACAAAGAACAACTCTAATACCTGCTCAGATAATTGTTCAACCTTGAGGAAAGACATGTAGCTAAAAAAATTATTGTAATTGGATTTACTGCCATTTCAGCAAAATGCTGACATGGAATCAGATTTATTTTGATCTAAAGAAAAATAAATAGGTATTTTATCTTTATTCAGGCTTGTGAAGAATCAACCACATTGATTACATTATCATTATACTTATTATCACATTAACATTTTCATTATTACCATTTTGTGAGTATAGTGAATATTATTTCAAGTCCTGACATTTGGGAAAAATGATGAGGCTTAATTTTTAATAGTTTTTGAAATTTATACTCCAATTTGGAAGATAAGTTTGGGGGACTATTTCATTACAGAAAGAGGCATTTTGTAAGAAATGATCATGATAACATCCAAACATGATTTTATGAATATCAGCTTTAATTTTTCATTAACAAATAATTGTAATGTGTGTGATATAGAACACACTGGACATTATTTGAAGCAGCAAAACCATAGTCATGGACAAGAGGTAGTTCTAAATTCATTGTGTAACAGGAAGAGATAGCTGGCAGATCACAAAACTTTAGCTGATGGTAAGTGCTGGGAAGGGAGAAGATGCAGCATACAACAGACACTGGTGAGTGATTGGTGAGCTATTTTTGTTAGGTAGTGAGGAAAGGCTATCTGGAATTGGCATTTATTTCAGGACATGAACACTGAAAAAGAACTAATCACAAGGAAGATCTCCAAGCTCAGAAACAGGAACATGCAGAGGCTTCTGGGATTAGTGCAGAAGTGCAAGGATGGAGATGTGTCTCTTAATGTACTTAACAAGAACAAAGAGAATAAATATGCAAACAACCATAGCAGGGATTTTGGCTTTTCCATGTGATACTACCTGCTTCAAGGAATGTGGTCAACATTTGGTAAAGACCACTGTGGATGCTTTGAGATTGAATGCAGAGTGAACAGTAGGTGTTCAAGAAGACATGTTAATGACAAAAAAAAAAAAGGGAAAGGTGGACAACTAGAGATATGTTTTGTAGATTGTTCTAATGGCTTATTGAAGGAAGGAATTTAGGAGACAAGATAGAGTAATTGTGTTATTTACTATCCAAATTAGAATGTTCTTGAGAGTGAAAGGGAGTAGTTAGTAATAAGGCAGGACAGGAGATGTAAGCCAGGACTGTCCCAAATAAATCATGACATATATTTATCCTAGATTTAAGGAAGAAGAGTCACGAAGACTGGAACTGTGGTTTTGGCTTTGGTGACAACATAGAAAAGTGATGTGCTATTAGGAGGAGCAGCAAAGCCTGTAGCAAGACAAATTTTGGAGAAGAAATCAATTGGCCCTTACTATATGTTAAATCTTAGAAACCTATTTTTTTTTTTAATCATTAGACTCTAAGTAAGGAGTTAGGAGTTAAAATGACCCTTAAAATACCATGTAAAGTTTTGCTATAATTTTGTTACTTAATTTTCTAAGATATAATTTTGTTACTTAATTTTCTAAGACAAGTAGGCTGCACTTCATAATGTCACATTCCAAATTTGCTAGGAAAAAAAAAAATCAGTGAACCAATTTATTTCATAAGAGGTTTTGTTGAGAAACTGATGTTAGCATCAAATGTTATCATCAAATATGTCAACTTGTTTCCTTTATGCTATTCTACTCCTTTATAATTTGTTTACTTAGGCCTGGGCTCACCACTTCAGAATCAGAATAATGAGAGCAAAGTATAATGACTCTTAAGATTGAATTTTTTGGAGACTCCAAGATACTTGTAAACCCTTTCAAAGTAGCACTTCTCTTTTGAAGATAATTAAACACATCTACTCTTCAAGAGATAGGCACAGAATTGAGAAAAATGTACCTAATCAAGAAAAAATATGTTTTTTTTTTTTTTTTTGCTTAATACCGTACTATGAATTGTGCACATATATTCTAGATTAAGACTGCATTATGTCCTGTAACAATCATTTCCAAATCTAGGCTGGACACTCCAGGAATACACAAAATGATTATTTGTTACAGGAAATGGATGTATATTCTTTCTACTTAATCTGTAAGCATTTTATTATTAGCAAAATATACTGGCACAGTAGTACATTTATAAGATAGAAACACAAAATCAGTGCTCAGGAAGTATTTTATTGATATAACTATCAGAAATATATGGGGGAGGGGCGCCTGGGTGGCTCAGCGGTGGAACGGTTGAGCATCTGAGGGGCACTGTCACATAGTACCAATGATAACAGAACATAATTTCACCCATTTGGAATTTTTGCTTGATGGAATGGGCTCTGAACTTGGCCAGACGGTCACTTGACATTTGTCTGGGCTCACACCCACCCTGAAAATTTTTAGGTTGCTGAGTGTCTCCTGTTCTCACCTAAGGAAAAGTCACAATTCTGACTGGCCAAGAATTTATCACTTAACCTTAGGCAAATCACGTTTTCTATCTTAATCGCCTTATCTGTGAACCAAAATTTGGAATTAGTACCTTGTTGAATTAATGCATGAGTGAATAAATGATGACGGTTAGGATGAAAGTTGTACTTAGGTTCTGTCTAGGAGGAAAAATTTTTCCTCTATCTTGAAGGTCTTTCAGCTGGACTAAGAATTAGGTCAATACAAGATGCATTAACAGGAGAAAAACACCAGTTTTATTATGTGCAGACAGAGGCCCAATTGTGAAATTAAGACATAAAGAGATGACCAAGGAAGGCAGTTATTATTCATTTTAGACAAGAAGACAAATTTCTGAGGAACTGACAGGACAAAGAAAATAGGTATGCGGGAGCTTTAATTTGTGAAGATTGTAATTTAATTTGTAAAGAATTTTAAGCAGAATTTGGGCTGAGGTAGTAGATTAGAAAAAAAAGTAATGAGGTATGTTTCCAAAACTTTCTTGGCTTTTAGTCCCTATCTCTGGTGATAAAAGAGTGTCTTACTTTTTTTTTTTTTTTTTTTTTTAAAGATTTTATTTATTTATTCATGAGAGGCAGAGAGAGAGGCAGAGACACAGAGACACAGGCAGAGGGAGAAGCAGGCTCCATGCAGCAAGCCTGACGTGGGACTCGATCCCGGGTCTCCAGGATCACACCCTGGGCTGAAGGCGGCGCTAAACCGCTGAGCCACCCGGGCTGCCCGTGTCTTACTTCTAAGTATGGGAGGGCATTTCTCATATGGGAGGTTTGTTTCCTGCTTTCAGGAGGACAGAAGAAGGTCCTTGCACCAGCTGTTTCTTAAGTAACTTTCGTTTGAAATAATCAGTATGCCAAAGTGGCACATTTTGGGGCAGCCTGCCTTTGGTCCCTGCAGGGCCCTGGCATTCACTTCCTCTCAGATGCTCATCTTCAACACTCTGAAGTAGGAAGAAGAAATCTTAATCTCATCTTTAAAGTTACTGCAACATAACATTGGATGTTTCATACTTTGTTTGCAAATACATCTACACATTTCACATATTTTAAGAGTAAATCGTAAATGATGCTACTTAAATTGGGCAATATGTAAAAGTAAATCATCATGGACTACAATGTAAAGTTATTTTCTCTTTCTCGACTTATGGGAGGGGTGGCAAAGACAAATTTAACTAGTTCATTTTCATGGAGAGAATAATTTTTTTTAAAGCAGTGGAAATTTTACTCAATGGATTTTCAATTTAATGTTGGAGAAATGTCAGAAATTATATATTAGCGTATCTTCTGGCATTCCTCCTAAATTAAAGTATTTTGGAAAATATTTATAAAATATGCAACCTTATCTTGTCTTATGGCATCAAAACTAATAAATAAAGTAGATAAATAAAGCCCTGGAACCATAAATTTTAATAGAGTAAGCCTTCACATAAACAATAATGTCTACCAAAAATGTATTTACAAGAAATGGTTGCCACTATGTTTCCATAACATAATTTATAAAATAATAATGAAGTACATACTTCATAATATGATTATAAAACTAAAGAGGCATTTCTCTATTTTATAGAAAATAAAGTAATTTAGATGAACTTCAATTTTGATTTCAAATGTCATAACTCTTTCTATGATTTACCAAAAATGCCACATTCCTGTCTCTATGATTTGTTAAAAATGCCATCTTCCTGTCTCTAGTAAATTTGCACATCTATATTTCATCACCAAGATCATCAGTTGAAAAATATTTCTAAGGACTACTTTCCATTGAAAAACCTCTTCCTGACATTTACTGCATAATACTTGTAATACGTAACTAATACTTGATAAATCAGTGTGTCTCCATATGGCATCTCCACAACAACTAATCCAGGTAAAACTTGTAAAATCCAAGTCCAATCACTATGCTTTCCACTACATCACCATAAACAAACAGCAGCAGCAGGAACCCCAAAATTTCCCTAGAATTCCAGGAAGGAGGACACTAGATGCTGTAATAACGTTGTTGGAATGGGAAAAGCCAGAAACATAGGTTACAGCATACCACTTAATTTACAAATCATCTGGGAGAAAATGCTGAGAAAGCTTAAAACAAGTTCTTCCTGATAAGAAGTAGTTTTCATGTGGTGATCAGATAAGAAATCATTATATATAGAAAGGTGGTAAGAAATTGGTGGGCACAGTGTGCCAAGAAGGAGCCAAGCATCCCAAGTTCTGATCAGAGCTGTAGCCCATGCCCTGCCAGTCAGTCTGAGGGCTCCTGAAGACCTTCCAAATGCTTTCCCACTTATGTGTTAGTCTGGTGAAAGAGCAAGGATCCCAGGCTGGGAAGAACATAAGCCATAGGTGTGTTTTGGATCTGAGTTTGGTTGTCAATTCTAGACATTTCTCATTCTTTGCCGAGTGCTTGCAGCCAGTGAAACCAATTGGATAACGTCTGCAGTGTGGTTTGGGACTTCTTTACTAACAGTTTATCTCCTAAATTGGATTCTTGCTTTTTCACAGGTTGTCTGAGCTGCTTAATATCCTATAATAGGTTCCTTCACTGTTTAAACTACTTAATGTTTTACTCCTATTTGTGGAATAGCTGTGGCAGATAGAAGCCTATGGAGACTGGTGTAAAGAGGCTGAAAGCTTTCCTAAAGACAAGGGGAGCCCTGTCACCAAATGTGTTTGCTAGGGAGCCACAGGGTGAGTATTGTCAGAAGGCAGGCCAGGAGGTAATGTAGCTTACACACCCAGTGTGGAAGGAGCAGAGGCACCAAAGCATGACTAGGCTGGGCTATCGGTCACAGTTGACAAGCACACAGGCAGCAGAGGTTCCTACCCCACTGTGGTCATTCCTCTGGGCCTCTCTCCAGGACAAATCCAATCTCACATATTGAGATGTAAGAAAAAATAAATGCTTGGTCTCTGTGCCTGGTTCCTGTCACACATTTTCTAAAACTCTTGGAGCCTCCAGAGTAGAGTAGTAAGAGTGTCTTTTTTATGGTAATGAGATGACTAGTAGTTGGGGGCCCTACAAGTAGCTCCAGGATAGAGGCTGGTTACCAGAAAGACTCAGGCATGATTATAAGGGTGGGACTTTCAGCCCCATCCCCTGACCTTAAGGGAGGGGAGAAAAACTGGAGATTGAATTTATCACTAGTGACCAATGTTTTAATCAATCATGCCTATCCAGTGAAACCTCCATCAACACCCCCTACCAACAGAGTTCAGAGTTCAGAGTCAGTGAACACATCCACATGCCAGGAGGGTCGCACACCCCAGCTCCCGGGGGATGGAAGCTCTTGTGCTTAGGATCCTTCAGGACCTTCAGGATCTCTGTCATCTGGCGTTCATTTGTATTCTTTATAATAAACCAATGACATTAAGTATATTCCTGAGTTCTGTGAGTCATCCTAGAGAATTATCAAACCTAAGGAGGGGGGTCATGGAAACCTCTGATTTATAACTGATTGGTTAGAACCACAGTTGGCAGTTTAGGACTTGCAACTGGTGTTTGAAGTGAGGACAGTTTTGTGGGACTAAACCCTTCAACTCTGAGGTCTGTGTTAACTTGGGTGGTTAGTGTCAGAATTGAATTGAATTATAAGACATCCAGGGCTGCCTGGGTGGCTCGTTGGTTGAGCATCTGCCTTCGGCTCTGGGCATGATCCTGGAGTTCCAGGATCGAGTCCCACATGGGGCTCCCTGCAGGGAGCCTGTTTCTCCCTCTGCCTGTGTCTCTGCTTCTCTCTGTGTTTCTCATGAATAAATAAATAGAATGGTTTTGTTTGTTTGTTTGTTTTGTTTTGTTTTTTTTGTTTTTTTTTTTTTTTAAGAACTATTAGGACACCCAATTGGTGTCCGGAGAGTTAAAGAATTGACTGGTGTGGGAAACAATCCCTACACGATGGATGCCCAAAATTTCTTAGAGACATACACTATCCCTAGCCCTCTCTCAACTTGAAAGTATATAATCAGCCACTCTTAATGCCTCAGTGCAGTTCTTTCTACCCAAAGGTCTTGTCCCCATGCTTTACTAAAACCACCTTTTTGCACCAATGACATCTCAAGAATTCTTTCTTGGCCATAGGCTCTGAACCCCCACAATTTCCTACATCATATACCAGGCCAGAAGATAGCCTAACCAAATAAAGACAGTAAGTCAGTGGTAGAACTCCTGGTGCTGTTTTAAAAATAAGTATTGACCGAGTGCACACTCTTGAGTCAATTTTACAGGATTTAAATCACTTTGAGCACTCAAACACAGGACTAACTGGAGCCAGAGAACTGTTGATGCTGACCTTTGCTGGCCCTGTGACTTCAATCAACTAAGATCTGAACTTTCTTAACTCAGGATGTCTTTTGCCCCAATTCTACAATGAATTTTCCCTTGCCAAGTCTGTCCATGAATATGCATGCACCCTTAGCTTAAAACTATCCCCAATTTTGTGTTTGTTTTTGTTCTGTATTTGTGAAAGTGGGACATTGCCTTTGGAAATATCAGCAGTACTCTCCTTACCTGTTGAAAGTAAAATCTCTCTTTTTCCCACTCTTTGGTTTGGTTGTGTCTTTTGGTTCCATGCCCACTAATAAGTGAACCAGGTTTTGAGTTACACTGTGAATGAAAATAGCTCATACTTGATGTGAGAAACAAAGAAAGAAGGAAATGTAGATAAAATTAAATGTCGTTATAACCTGCAGCCTATTGACAGATAAGTGTGGCATGCAGAGTATTCATGACAGGCATTCCTCCATCTTAGTCCGACCCCCAGGATCCTGTAAATCTACTTTAACATATAAAAATTCCTTTTGAAATTTCTCTTTATCTCTAAACCCCCAAGATACATGTTGGCAGTCATCCCCCAAGCATATGGCCCACTGATACAAATCTGAAGGGTCTTATGACTCAGGTTTTATTAGATGGTAATAAGTGACCTTTCCTCAACAATAGCTAGCCCCCTCAAGGTCCTGGAAACTTTGCTTCCAAAATTCCTTAGAGAATATCTTAGAGAATATGCTATCTTCAAACCCCTCCCAACTCCCAGGTATATAATCAGTCACTCCTCACAGGCAGGGGGCAGAACCTCTTCCTACGCACAAGTCCTGTCCCTGTGTTTTAATAAAACCACCATTTTGCACAAAAGACATCTCAAGAATTCTTTCTTGGTCATCAGCTCTGGACCTCACCCCACCAAACTTCACCTGTATTCCAAAACTTCATCACCTTGAAACAGGCAGAGTGACATTCTCCTAGGGACTCAACTGCCTGGATGTTAACACTTTGTTAAGGGCAAAAGGCAATCTTAGCCTGACCCCCAGGATCTTGTAAGTCTACTTAAATATATAAAAGTTCCTTTGGAAACTTCCTTTATCTCTACCCCTCCTCCCATACATGATGGCAATCATCCCCCAAGTCTAAGAACCACTGATATTTGTCTGAAGGATCTCAAAGAGTAAAGGTCTCATTGATAGACAAGGCTAGGTAGGGAGAGATAGGTAGGGGGTTACCTGATTAGGCTCACAGAAATCCCAGAAATGCTGAGGCGTAATGAAACAAAAAATAAGGAAACTAACCAGATCACCCTGCCCTGAGGGTCAGAGGTGGGGTCTTTTTATGATAGTCACCTTGTTACCAACAGAGAATAACCAGACCCCAAAGAAGAAGTAAGCCATTAAATATATTATCACCAGTCCTTACACAAATCAAGACATCATAAGGATGTTAAGGCCACATGCAACCTGGTCAGTTCTAAAAAAAAAAAAAAAAAAAAAAGCTGTCAGTGGAGGCCGACATTGGCAACCCTGTCAGGACTCCTCTAACTCCTGAGAGCTTTTTCTGTGTCTCTGTGTAATGAAATTCTATTGCTTTATTCACTCTCCTTTGTCAGCAACATTCATTCTTCCACTCCATGAGACAAGAACCTCGCTTTGCTACTTCACTCTTATGTGAAAAGGTATCAATACCAAATAGAGTCCTTTATTTCCCACCCATGTGGGAAGTTTGCAGATGATTACTCTTCCTGGAATCAGAGATTGAAGGACTTTGCCTGAGGAGGTCAATTACTGGATCTACATCCTAAATCAGAATCCTTACTTATCCTGATGATATAATTTATGGATGGAAAATTAGGGTACCTGTTGATTCCCATACAGAATACAATTAGGTTAAATGTTACATTTCATCATGATTCAAATTCAAGGTGCCCTAAATTGGATTTCAATGATGCATTTAAATACAGAATATTATCAGATATCTGTGGCTAAAAAAGATAAGGGGAGATGTATAGGATTTTCTCCACAGTTTGAAAGACAACTTGGAATAATTCTAGGCCTCATCACCTTTCAGTGGGTAGTAATGATGATAATAAAAATAATAATGACAAATATTTTTGAGAACTTAATATGTGCTAAGCATAGTTCCAGGTTCCAAATATACATGACCTATTTTAGACATTATTTTCATCCATGAGTCCTATTTTTTTCTGCCTTTATTATATCTTTAAAGTCATTTCTTGAATTTTTTTGAATTGGTATATAGTATGAATTTTAAGTCTTTATCCAAATATTTTTGCAAAAAATTGAGGGAATATGTTGAAGGTAAGCAAAACAAAGGAAAGAATTAAACAAATTTATTTTATTTTTATTAAAGATTTTATTTATTTATTCATGAGAGAGACAGAGAGAGAGAGAGAGAGAGACGCAGAGACACAGACAGAGGGAGAAGCAGACTCCATGCAGGGAGCCTGACATGGGACTCAATCCTGGGTCTCCAGGATCAGGCCCTGGGCTAAAGGCAGTGCTAAACCGCTGAGCCACCCAGGCTGCCAAACAAATGAATTTAAAAGGTAAATACATGTAATCTATTTCAAAGTATTTTCTCTTTTCTGTTTCTAAAGTATTCTGCTTTGCCAATTGCTTATTTAAAATACCTCAAAGCCATGATTATATCTGAGATCCTAGATGCAGCTAATACTGAATTTTATGACGTGGACTACAAGATTTAGTTATATCTAGCCCAACTCTGGCTTGCTGTGGTGTCTTCATTTTTGGAAGCATGTGGGGAAAATATGCGTGTAGTCCTTGGCTTAGCTGCTCCTCAGTTGAATGGTTTGGCTACTTTTCAGTTCAATCCCCTAATCTTCTGGTTCTGGAAGAGGTTTGCTGATTCATTGCAGGGGGTCTAAATACTACTACTGCCTTCCCACATCCCTCCAATGGTGAGAATTGCAGGTCCCCAGAAACAATGCACAAGGTGAAATAACTCAAGGGACAAATTCACAAAGATTCACACATCTTGTTTTCACTCTCTCTGTAAGGCCTTTTGGAAAAGTAAGTATTCCTCTGGGTACTGGTTATGTATTTCATATATCACAAGGAAGATTATATTTTTAAAATAAATGTGTACTTATTCAAAGCTATTGTAGTTTAGTTTTATGAGATTATTAAATAAATTTAAACAAGTGATACAATTTTAGGTCTATTTATATCTTCTTGAATATAACATGCTATTTTGATTATATTATTATAAACATATTATAAGGACTTTCCATAAAGCAGGAGAATACTTATTGATTATCCCCTGTAAGAGTAATCAGTTTTACTTTGAAGTTACTGTTGACAAGCTTTCATTGTAACACGTATAATTTAAAAGATGTGTATAGATAATTCTCATAAAATAGGAAGTTGAGGAGGTAAGGAAAGATTTCCAAGTACTTTTTGGGGGGTTAGATAGATAGAATGTAAGTGAACACTTCTGTCTTGAGACTTAATGTGTCAGGTTCCTGTAGTTGCCACATCTCATACCTCAAACTCTCTTCTGGGTATAAGATATAAGTGGTTAGATTTGGGAAATCATGTGATATTAAGAATAAGAAGCAAGAAAACATGATTTCTCAAAAACTATCTACTGTCCAGGCCAAATTCCCATACAACCACACTTGGCTGGAAAATTCAGACAGGGTATAATCGTGAAGACTAATTCAAGCAAAGATATGTAATATGCTTTCTGTATAGGTGTTTGGAAAGTTAACAAGTCTGGGCACTCCCAGGAAAGGCTTTTACAGTCTAGGAATAAAAAGAACATCGTTTAGTGCCTGCCTTCTGCCTGGGTCATCATCCTGGAGTCCCGGTATCAAATCCCATGTCGGGCTCCCTGCATGGAGCCTGCTCCTCCCTCTGCCTGTGTTTCTGCCTCTCTCTCTCTCTCTCTCTGTGTGTGTGTGTGTGTCTCATGAATAAATAAATAAAATCTTAAATAAAATAAAATCTTAAAAAGAACATCATGGAAATCCTGGATGGCTCAATCCGGTTAAGCATCTGACTCTTGATTTCAGCTCAGGTCATGATCTCAGGGTCATGAGACTGGGCTCCACACTGGGTTTTTAAACCTGCTTAGGATTCTGTCTCTCCTTCTGTCCCTCTCATTTTCCCTCCTTCTCTGAAAGAGAGAGAGAGAGAGAGAGAGGAAGAAAGACGAAAGAAAGAAAGAAAGAAGAAAGAGAAAGAAAGAAAGAAAGAAAGAAAGAAAGAAAGAAAGAAAGAAAATGAATATTAGATTTTTCCAAAGCTATAAGACTTCTGAGTTCCTTTGTTTGAATTCAAAGGCTAGCAAGCACTTCCTAGCCCAAATCAAATAAGTAGCCTCTCCAGTGCAGCAACTCCTCCTACTACTATGAACAAGGGAATCTTGAGGCAACCCACAGCCTGGAAAGCACCTGCTGTTTGTTGAGCTGAGATGGAGGGAAACTTACAGTCTTTGAGGATGGCCTGGAGTATGATATAAGGTGATTTTGAGGCCTCAATGACCTGTGGTGGACATCTCAAATAAAATTTCTCTTCAGTTGTGTATATATTGAACTTAATTTGGGGGCTAGTTTAAGAAATTAGTGGGGGGTAGACATATTGGTGGGAATAAATACTATTTAATCCCTGAGGAATATTCTTCAACACCACCACCATTAGTAGAGAAGAAGATACTCTTAGGGAAGGAAAAGAAAGATATTTGGCAACAGACATTACAGTATTGCAAGGTTAGTGAGGTAAATGAAGGCACACTGGAAGGGTATGAAGGATTATTTGTAGGTTATTTCTTGTGAAATACAGAAGTTGGTGCTAAGCCAAAAAGCAACAGTTCAAGCAAAATAAGGTAGACTTATAGAATTTAGAAGACCTTCTACCTTTTTAATCTAAGGTTTTCATCCTCTAGGATAGGAAAGTGGAAGAAGTTATCTGGAGATAGTGAGCAGTTCAGAGTGATTCATAATCAGACATATCCCATCCCATCTATGACATCAAATGCTACTTGGTCTCTTACAGAGGTATACATATATATATATATATATATATATATATATATATATATATATATGTATGTATAGAACATTTCCAGGTAAACTAAATTTAAAAATGACGAGGCAGATAATATGGCACAGAGATGACGGACAAATAAGGAAGGGAGGAAGAGTGTTCCAGGACTGCCACATGCAAGCTGCCTTGAGAAAACTTTGATTATACTGCCTTACACCCAGTGGACAAAGAGGAAACTGCAGGAAGATCCTCAGAGGAATCAAATAAAAATCGAGGGGGGGAAATATGATATTCCAAAAAGTATAGAACCACTGGAGTTGTCTCTGCCAGGGACAAATGCCAGTCCATCAAACTGTTTGAAGCATGGAGAGATTTTTGTTGCTGTTGTTTTCTGTCTTTAAAAACAGCACCATAATTGTGCAACTAGCAAATCTGTATTGGAAGATACCATAACTTCTCCAAATAATTATTTTTCTGGTGGTAAATAAAAGCCTAGGAAAGAGAGAAATTGAAGACTTTTGATCCAAATGGCACTATATGTTCATCCTTCAACAAAAGAAACAAGGTTAAAATCAACTCCATTCAGGAGAAACTAAAGTGCCAAACTGAAGTGGGAATGCAGCTGTTAGCAGTCATACTAGAGTTGGATGTGGGAAGTAAGGAAATAGAAGAAACAAAAGGTACCTCTACAAGAAGGTAGAAAGAATCCATCAATTCTTTTGAACTGAGTTTTAGCTTCCCAGCTCCTGAACTGAGAACACAACTACTAGGAATTTGTCAATTAACACTTGTTAAGTGGAGCACAGGACACCAGATGGTGAGTCACTGTCAAACGATGGATCACAAGAGAAAGTGAAATGGAGTTTAGTACTCACAGGTCCTGGAGGAAGTACTCTTTATGCCTCCAGTGATCACACGGAAGGTAAGGCAGAGTGCAGAGACATAGGCCTTTATTAGGGTCTATGGGTGGTGTCCTTTGGGCTTCCCAGGCTAAGGCCAGATTGATCAAACAATTGGGGGTTTTTGGTAAGCCTTATGAGAGTCTTATATAAGGGGTCCAATAAGAGTAAAGCATTGGGAGGCAGAGGAAACTGTTGCTCACAATAGCTGTAGAGAAAGTCATATTAGGAACATAGTTACTGGTGACTCTGTGGGCTATGATCTAGTGTTAGTGCTCCCTGGAGGTCACTTGGCCTAATAAAATGAGTACCAAGGCAATACTACCATGGAGGAGCCTTGCTAAACTCTCAACATCATTTGTGTAAGACTAATACTGGGCACCAGAAAGGATGAATGCCCCCACCCCCCACCCTGCAGTCCTGATTCCAGAGGCTGGGCGAAGTATAATGACCAGATCATACATTCCCAAATCCCAAGGTAATATTGAAGTGCTTAAGAAGATAACCTCTTTTTTTTTTTAAGATTTTATTTATTCGTGAGAGACACAGAGAGAGGGAGGCAGAGACATAGGCAGAGGGAAAAGCAGGCTTCATGCAGGAAGCCTGATGTGGGACTCAATCCTGGGACTCCAGGATCACGCCCTGAGCCAAAGGCAGGTGCTCAACCACTGAGCCACCCAGGTGTCCCAGAAGATAACCTCTTGAGAAAGAGTGCCTAAGTTCAAATCTTGACTCAATATTTATATCCTATGACCTTTGGCAGGTTACTAAAACTTTCAGTATCTTATTTTTTTCATCTATGAAGTGGGAATAAAATTGATGCCTGTGTCAGGGAGCTGAATGTGATGTGTTAATATTAACAAATCATTTGGAAGAACACTTGCCCATTGCAAGTACTCAGTAAATGATAATTTTTGTCATTATTACTGTGGGACAGAAGACCAAAGCAATCACTATAGAAAATGAGTCTGTACCAGTAAAAGTCAAACAGGAAGGTAGGAGATAGGTATGAATAAGTTAACTTATGGACAGGGTAAGTCAGCAAAAGAAAAAAAAAATCCACTCAGTATGAGTCTAAAACCACCAATTCCAAAAACCAGAACAATAAAAACTATTTCTAAAAAGGCAGTTAAAAAATCAATATCAGGTATATGAAAACATTCTAGATAAAATTATTTAATGGATTCATCTGAAAAGGACTGAGGCATATTTAAGATGTCAAAAAGATTAATTGTGGAATTTTATCTATCAAAACAAAATGAGGAATTCTGACCTTTAAAAATGGGTAGAAATGAGGCACCAAAAAAGGTCTAGAAATAACTAGAAATCTTTGAAATTAAAAATATAGTCATGTAAATTAAAAAAAAATAAGATAAAAACCTGGAGTGATCACAGTTAAGGAAACAAATTGGAGTATTGGAACATAAACATGAAGCAGTTACCAGGATGCAACAAAGAAAGACAGACATAAAATGCACTAAAGGACATTACAAAACACAGAAATTAGATTGAAACACTCCAATTTGGGTTTTATTAGAGTGTTGGAAGAAGGATATGGAGAAAATATGAGAGATATCATATATGAAGGGATCATAGCAGAGATTTTCCTAGAAATAAGGATGTCTTCCAACCAAAAACAAACCAAAAATCTTCTGATTTCCAAGGAAGATAAGTAAATATTAGTTCAAACTTAGGAACATTATAGTAAAAATGGCGAATATAAAAAAATGAAGAGGAAAATAAAAGCTAGCAGAGAGAATATTTACATTATAAAAGACTGAACACAGTTTACTTGCCAGCCATGCAGATATTGGAAGACAAATAACTCCTGTCTTCCAAGGGGGCTGAGAAAAACAAATAATAATAGAAATTTATGCCAAAACAAACCATCATTCAAGAGTACAAAAGAGAAGATATTTACCCAAAAAAGGCAAAGATATTTTACCACCCTCAAGCACTAAATATATAACTCAAATGATCTACTCAAGAAAGGACAATAATCCAGAAGAAAGATATGAAAGGAAAGAAACCATGAAAAACACAAATATTAATAAAATGTCAAAATACTTTGCAACAACTATAGTAATTAATGTTAAAAAGGTAAGCTAAAAAAACATTTGTACATGATATTAAGATGGAGGGATTTGGAACTTGATACCATATATGTGGTTAAATTACTCTAAGTTCCTTATGCTCTGCAGGAAGAAGGAAGTCTATATCTGCAACTTTTTTAAGAAAAAAAAGATAGTTAAAATTCACGTAAAATCAAGTATACCTGTAAAAACCATAGAAATACATTCTGTAACCTAGCAGCATTGTGTGGTTGAGACATAGACATGGCACTAACCCCATGAGTCTGAATAATGGCTCTTTGATTCATTAGTTTCATGATGAAAGGAAGGCAAATTTCTGGATCCTTCTGTGCCTCAACTCCCTCATATTTATTTTATTATTTTTTTAAAGATTCATTTATTTATTATTTGAGGTGGGGAGGGGCAAGAAGAGAGGGAGAGACTCTCAAGCATCCTCCTTTCTGAGTGTGGAGCCCAACAAGGGTCTCAATCCCACAACTTGAGATCATGACCTGAGTGAAAATAGAGTCTGATGCTTAGCTGACTGAGCTAACCAGGCACCCCTCAACTCCCTCATCTTTAAAATGGGCATTGTATTAGTCCTTACCTCCTAAGCTTAATATGAGGATGAAATGAATTAATGCGAATGAAGCTTTCTTTACCACACTGTATTTCAGAGAAATTTCTTGTGCATTTCTTCCAGCTTGGTGATTCTCTCTGTAGATGTGTCTCTCCTGTGCTCTCCCACCCACTGAGGCTTCCTTTCAATGACTATACTTCTCAGAAAGTTATAGTTTGTTATTTTTAAAGTCGGCCTTTATATTCTAATGCCGAATCTTTTCCTTTTAATTTTTTTAAAAAATTATTTATTTATTCATGTGAGAAAAAGTAAAAGGGGCAGAGACATAGGCAGAGAGAGAGAAGTATGCTCCCAATGCGGGACTCTAATCCCAGAACTCCATCCAGATCACACCCTAAGCCAAAGACAAATGCTCAACCATTGAGCCTCCCTGGCATCCCTCCTTCTATAAATATTTATTTCATGTTTGTAACCACTTAGCCATGCATTTTTTAAAGATTTTATTTATTCACGAGACACACAGAGAGGCAGAGACACAGACAGAGGGAGAAACAAACTTCTCTCAGGGAGCCTGATGTGGAACTCGATCCCAGGACCCTGGGGTCACGTCTTGAGCTTAAGGCAAACACTCAACCACTGAGCCACCCAGGTGTCCCTTAACCATGTATTTCATACTCTGCTTCACAGTGTTATTTAAACAGCTTATGGGGATCCCTTGGTGGCTCAGTGGTTTAGCATCTGCCTTTGGCCCAGAGCGTGATTCTGGAGACCTGGGATTGAGTCCCACATCAGGCCCCCTGCATGGAGCCTGCTTCTCCCTTTGTCTCTGTCTCTGTCACTCTCTCTCTCACTCTCTTCCTGTGTCTCTCACAAAAAAGTAAGTATCCCAAATGCAATTTAAAAAAATCATCCAGGGGATCCCTGGGTGGTGCAGCGGTTTGGCGCCTGCCCTTGGCCCAGGGCGCGATCCTGGAGACCCGGGATCGAATCCCACGTCGGGCTCCCAGTGCATGGAGCCTGCTTCTCCCTCTGCCTATGTCTTTGCCTCTCTCTCTCTCTCTGTGTGACTATCATAAATTAAAAAAATAAAAAATAATAAAAAAAAATTAAAAAATCATCCAATTTTCCTAACCATTGCAAACTAATTATACGTTGCTCAAATCACACTTGCATACCAGAATAACACGTTTTCAAATGAGTATCTATATGTTGGATAGAGAATAGTGATAGATTGAATTATTGACCTGTTTCTTCACCACACTGAATTCACACCCTTTGCCTTTTACAGTTCTTCCCACTGGGGAAACAATATTCTTTTCACTGCAGAAAAGAATCTTTTTGGACAAAAAGATTTTGACTGAAGTAACACAGGTACAAGCTTGAAATATACCTGAAGTGTTTTGCCTTTGCCATGAGAACAACATTCTCCACTAGCCCACTGGTCCAGCAGGGCCATAGAGAGCAAATACACAGGAGCATCTCCAGCCAACCTGCAGCTTAGAGCCAGGCCCAGCTAGGCTCATCTCCAGACATATGGACCAGAATAAATAAATATCATTTCAAGTCATTAAGTTATAGGCTGGTTTGTTAGTCAGCATTACTCCTTCAATAGTTAAAATATATAATAAAATATGCCTAATAATTTTGATTTTGATACACAACTGAATTTATGCACATAACATATTTATTTATTTTCAGCAACAGGTTGACTTTTATGAGGTATTTCTATGATTCAATTAATATGAAACAGGGTATTGAAGCTAATATACCCTAAAATTAGACTATCCATTATCTATATTAAAAGTCACTGTAAATCTTAAAATAGCTGAGTAGAAAATTTATTCTAGTACTAGTAGGCTAAATAATTCAGACCAATTCCAAAATAAGACAATGGAAAAAGCTACAGGAAATTCACAGACAAAAATTTACCAAATGCTTCTCAAAGCTTTTCAAAAACTAATATGGAAAAATTATAAGGCCAAAAATTTGTGGTAAGAAGAGATCCCTAAGATTGAAGGCCAGCACTCAGGGCTGCTTTTTGCCTAAAGCATTTGCTAATGCAAAAGAAATGGCTAAAACTTTAATAAATAGGTATCCATATAGATGAAAAAGAAAACCCTTACTTTATATCATATGCATAAAAGCACTTGCATATAGATAAAAGATCCAATTATGTCAGTCAAAAAGTTAAAATTAATATTAAAGAATATCTTTGTACCCCAGTACATAAATGATCACAGGATTTGAAAAATTACTTACCAACAAAAGGAAATCAGATGGTATTTTATTTTATTTTATTTTATTTTATTTTATTTTTTTAAGAGATTTTATTTTTCATTCATGAGAGACTCAGAGAGAGGCAGAGACATAGGCAGAGGGAGAAGCAGGCTCCCTGTGGTGAGAGCCCCATGTGGGACTCAATCCCAGGACCCTGGGATCACACCTTGTGCCAAAGGCAGACACTCAACCACTGAGCCACCCAGGTATCCCCAGATGGTATTTTAATGATATTATTAAGTGTGCTATCTCATCAGTAACCAGGTAAGTGCACATTAAAACCTCACTGAAATACAATTACATTGCCACTACGTTGTTTATTTATCCATTTCTATTTTTCTTAAGGATTGTGTTTATTTGAGAGAAAGAGAAGTAGAATGAGCAGGGTGGGTGATAGGAAGGGGCAGATGGAGAAGAGGCAGACTCCTCCCTGAGCAGGGAGCCCAACATGGGTCCCAAGACCCTAACCAACTGAGCCACCTTGGCTCCCCACCACTACATTGTTCAAAGTTAAGAAGCCTAGCTGTGCTCAATAAAAGTAATGTTTTGGAGTAAAGGAGCTTCCATATAATCACTATACTATACTGGAAAATAACTGTTGCATTATCTAATACACTAAATATACATATATCCTATGGCTCAACAATTTAATCTTGAGTACATGTCTGAAAGAGATTGTTACATTAATCACATATTGTTGCATAACATTTATCCCTAAAAGTAGAAGCTTAAACCTACACACATTCATTATCTCACATTCTCTCACTGTCAGAAATTTGGGAGAAGTTCAGCAATTGTTCTGGCTTAAGATGTCCCACGATTTTATAGTCCACGTTTCAGGCCAGGGATGAAGTCATCTCAAGGCTCAAAGGGAGTATCTGTTTCTAAGGCCATTCACATATTTATTGAGGGAGCTTAGTTCCTCAGGAACTGCAAGTCAGAGGTCTCAGCTCCCTAACAGATAAGCCTTCTCATAGGTTTACTCACAGCATATTAGTTGTCTTCCTCCAGAGCAAGAAATCTGAGGAAGGGGGATGCCTGTGTGGCACAATTAGTTAAGCATCCAACTCTTAGTTTGGGCTCAAACCCTGATCTCAAGGTGGTGAGATAGAGACACGAATCTGGGCTGTGTGCTTAGTGTGGAGTCTGTTTAAGACTCTTTCTCCTCTGCTCCTCCCAACTTGCTCTCTCACTCTCTCTCTCAAATAAATAAATAAATCTTTAAAAATAAATACAAGAAATCTGAGGAAAAGGGAGATAGAGATCCTCACACACATACACATACAGAGGGAGAGAGAGTCATATAGAAAGACATAAAGACAGAGACAAAGGGAGCCAGAGAGAGCAGGGCAACAAGCGGCACTCAAGAAGGAGCTACAGACTTTTATAACCTAATCTCTCAAAGGCCATCCATCCCTTCACTCATGCCATCTGCTACCAACCACCAGAGCAACTATAATAGAAACTGAGAGGGAACTACAGAGTAAAACAAAGTGTGAAGATCAAAAGGCAGGGATCTTTAGAGACAATGTAATGAGCCCCTGGCAACACATACATGGATCTTCCCTAACCACATTGCTTATCATAGGTCCCAACTAGAAGGAATCCAAATGTTCACTGATGTTAGGAAAGATAAATAATCTTTGGTATAGTCTTAAATTGGAATGTTATATAGAAGTGAGAAAAAATGAACTATAGCAACAATATAGAGATAATTTATAATATGGAAACAAAGGAATATGGCATAATAGAATCATTATAATTTGATGGCAACTACATAAGTTCCTACACTGGCAAAACTAATTGAATTTTTATGAATGTATACATTGGAGGTAAGACTATGAAGAAAAACAAGTTGATTACAACGTAAGTCAAGATAAAGTTTATAACTAGTGGAGTGAAGGAGTATATATTTGGAAACACCACCGGAGGGTTTGGTAAAGAAACACTAGTAGTGTCTATTTCTTAATATGAAAAGTAGGTATGAGTGTTTTCTATGTATTCATTATAGTCTATATAGATTTATATGTTTACATTTTTATCCATGTGTAGTATAGTCATGTTTAATTGCCTAAATATTACATACATTTGAGTTACTTTCTTTTTTCAAGATTTTATGTATGTATGTATGTATTCATGAGAGACACAGAAAGAGAGGCAGAGACATAGGCAGAAGGAGAAGGCAGGCTCCATGCAGGGAGCCCAATGTGGGACTCGATCCCAGGACCCCAGGATCACTACCTGAGCCAAAGGCAGATGCTTAACAACTAAGCCACCAGGCGCCCCAACTTGAGTTAGCTTCTTAAGTGAAACCCATTCCATATGCATTGTTTCATTCGTAGATCTAATAATTGCTTACAAGCAAGTGTCTTAAACATTAGGGAAAATAAATTTGAACATTCCTAGATAAATACAAGTGTCTCATGGTCAAACTCAATAAAAATTGCTCCTGTTCCATTCCTTGTTCAAGGGCATTGTCATCTACTTCTTAAATGCCACAGAGAGGTCTCAGAATTGTCATAAATAATGTGGATATTCAGAAAATATTACAACAGACAAGAAGAGCAGAAGAAAAACCAGAAGAAAATGGAAGAGGAAAGGGCAGGATCTGGGATAACGGGAGGAAAAAAGACAGTAAGATAATAGAGGCTTTATCTATGGGGACAAGGAGATTTAGGAAGCATTTGGTGGTTCAACCAGTGTTGGTTACCCAAAATATGACTGAGATTTTCCAAAAACACATACTTTACGTCTTTATATTGGTTGATTAATTGTGTTAAATTAATTACTAGCTGTGAAATAGACTATCAGTTTCTGTTCTATTTTTTTAATTTATTTTTACTTATTTTTATTTTTTTCTGTTCTCTCTATTAAGGAAAGACATGAGAAAACAGGAAAGAGGTTACTAAATTATAAGTTTCTATCTGAACATTAGTTATTTTTGTGATCTAATATCTCCAGTAATGTATTTTGAATTAACAAATTCCAATGCATTTGAAAAAACTCATAATAATTTAAAAAAAAAAAACTAAGCTTATCATTTAAACATTTTAACATTTCCAGTATATTGTTTAGCCCTACACTGCAATTATAGATAATGTTACCGTACGGACATTTCAAAGAGCAGAAATGAACAACGGCACCCACTAATGCTTCTGAGTTCAGACTGGGTGAAGTCTGGGTCAGCGATGTGCCAGAGCCACCCTCCTACATTGCTCTCCTTAATTGACTTCGCAGCTCTGATGCTCACTGTGCAGATTCAAAATCTGAGCGTTAACACAGCACAAACCACTAAACTTCCTGGAAAAAACTTTGGAAAGTTCCCTTTCATGTCATGTCAATAGTGTTTAGAATAGCCACATGTATTTAAATTAAACACGAGTTATGATTTTTAGAATTAAAATCCAAATGCTATAAACGGTGTATCATATTGTCCTCACATGGCTCTTTATTGCTAGGTACCTTCCTTATTCTCTTCCCCTTCCCACACCAGCTCTATTAGGGACAGACTTCTTTATGGTCCTTGTCATTTGTGAGTAGATATACAAAAATATCATGTAGTGTTTTAAACGTAGCCAACTAATAAAAGCACTGCACAAAATACAATCATACAAACAGCATTTTAGGAGAAATATGTGCTATTGTATTATTAGATATAAAATTTAAGTAATAATCCCAATAATGTGGTAGCTAAAACAAAATAAGTCACTTCCATTGGCCTTCTGTGTGGACTGCTGATCTGTTTTCCCAAACAAATTCTTTTGAAGGAAAGTAATGTTTTATAACATCAATGTCTTGGGAATTCATATGCTAACATATCTGTTCTCTATGGCTTTTGATTAGTTTTTGAATCAACTTCTTTTTCCCTTCAATTCTAATATAAGCATAAAAGAAAAATATCTATTATAAATGCAACAAAAAATATACTGCTTTTTATGTCCTCATGACTCCTAAGTCTCTAGCTTTCTTATGTCTCTACAAGCTTAAGGATGCATTCCACTGTCTTCTAAGTAACTACTTGAAAATCCCAAAGTCCTCACCAGCTTGATGAATGAGAAATGTATACATGTATTTTGAAGCAGATTTTTTTATAATATCATTAATTTTACTTGAATTTCTACCCCCTGCTTAAAAGGACTTCACATGGCACAGAATAATGGCTATTGTCTGGACTCACATTGACAGATATCATAAAGGACTCTTGACAAAATATTCTTCTTCAGGATATTAATTTTACACTTCAGAGCATTATAGGAATAATATTTGTACATAACTGAAACTTCTCTTTCTTATACAGGTCTCGCAGCAGGTAGGTCTATAAAATTTTTGTCTATAAAAATTTGATCTCTGAAAATTATATAATCATTAAAATGCAGATGAAACAGTGTTATTCAACACATATTTAAATATAATTAAAATAACCTTTAACTTTTCTGGAAATTATGACCTACAGGGATCATTCACATAATTATTATATTCTTTTGGTTAAAGTCACTGTCAACTCTGATGTATTTTGGAAATTAAAATTAGATCTTGAGTGAACTGTGAAGTCCTAAAAGACTGCTGGAATTTCAGGATGCATCAAATCTTCAAGTTCACCCACCAGAAACGAGCAAGATGCTCCTATGCTGTATTTCCTCACCCTTACTTTGCTAAGCTTTCTGGGAGTGTTGAGGTGTTAAAATTGGATCTACAAGTAGGAAAAAATGTATATGAGCAGCTGAAAAAATAGAACACAGAGTCAGGCAGTGAGCTAGATGGAGCCGACGTTAGGGCCAGCACGCACGTGCAAAGCTAAACCTAAACTGGTGCCTCTTCCTACTACCGAAACAAAAAAACAACTTGTTGCAGTAATAACTTTGGCCAGACAGATTCTCCTGGGGAATATCATGGAAGCCTGCCTGGTGGGAAAGAAGGAATGACTTGGACAAGCCAAATCACACAGCAGAGGGCTCAGGTATACTAAGAATGTGGCTTTAAGTTGGGGTTTTTCAGCTGGTAAGCTTTTGCCACTTTACAGAATATTAACTTCTTAGAAGATATTCTAAATCCAACATCAAATTCTCACTGATTCAGTTTTTTAAGTGGTAGAGGCAGTTCAGGTCAGCAGGAGGTTGCATGCCTTTTAGGACAGGCAGTGTGGAGCACACAGACAGGACAAGATGTCAAAGGGGCACAAAACCCAGAGCTAGTTAAGAGGATGTAAGACAATTTTATTCAGTACTAGTGCAGTAGAGGAGAAATACTAGCCTAACTTGACCTCTACCACATGGAAAGAAAAGGTGAGAGGAGAGGCCTTCTAAACACTGGGATGTGCTAACATACAAGTCTCCAAAGATTTTAAGGGCTGTGATTAGGCCATCTCTTACTGTTAACTGCTTATAGAAAATAGACTCCTACCCTCTGTAGAGACAGGGAGACAAGGGCCCTATTCTTCATGAAGAATGGCTTCGGAATCATTGAGAGACACTCCTGGGTGGAAGAGAGCTGTACATCTCAAAAGGACAGAGAAAGGATCTAGGATGTCAAGTTTCCTAAAGTAAATGTTCTGAAAAATAAAGAGAAGTTATGGGCCTATGTCAGGTTTTTGGCTGAAACAAGGAGTAAATTCTTTGGTAGCTTTGAGTTTTCCCAGGCAGGGACTTAAAGGGAGCAGGGTCATCCCAGGAACATGGCCTTAAAGTACTAGAAGTTATGCTAAGTTTGGTCATGTTTCTTAGTGCGAGAGGCTGGACCGATGGTTTCAGCTCAGAGTGTTTGCAGTTCTCAAGGGCGCGTCTGAGACCTGACCCGTTTGACTGGTAAAAGTACAAAGAATCACTTAGATTTAGAGAGAAAAAAGTAGAATAAGCTAGAAGTGCCAGTTCCCTGTGATCCTGCACCACATACCAAAAAAAGGACAGTGAGGAAACAAAAGGGGTCAGCTGTGCAAGAAGAATTACCAGTTGCCCCCCGGGGCAGAGGCGCCAAAGGCTGACTGCAGTGATGTGGACTCCTATTCTGCAGCTCTATCCGCTCAGAACTCCTGGTGGCTGCCCAGGGCAGGGATAAGGCATCCAGACGCCACACAGAGGAGCCTTGTGCTGGCCTCCAGTGTGGCGTTCAGCAAACTGGTTCAGCTTTGCCTGGCTGTGGGTGCTGCAAGGGCTCCAGCACCGTGGGGGCCCACCCAGACATTGCGTCCTCAGGCTCCCCACAACCTTGCATGGCATCTGTGTAGAGTCGCACTGCAGCTTCATTGCCCTTATGGATGTTCAACATTAATAATTTTTCTCTTTCCTCTGCTCATAATTGGGTGTTACTTCAGTTTGGGACAGGCTCTTACTTTGATTTTTATATTATACACTAACTGCTGGTTATTGTAACATGATTTTCATGTCTATAGGCAGGGTAATTTAGATTGGTTTTGTTTCTCAGAGTTTCACTAATTCTGCAAAACTGAATCCATACTGGAAAGGTAGGTGAAAAAAAGGTGATGTCTTTCTAGTATTGAATCTTTAGATGCACCCTGTCACAGTCTTTAGTATGGAATTGCTTTTCTCCTTTGAACCACTGAAAATTGTAAATGTGTCAACAATTATGAAATTTCAACTGTTCATGGAGCTCCTAAGGATGACGCATGGATCTCTTAAAGGCAAGAAGCCATTTTTGACATCGTAGGGTTATTTAAATACATACTTTATATTAAATTCAGCATGATTAAATTAGAATCTATCTTTAAAAATGGTGGATAATTTTCATCTAAGACACTTCATTCAAGTAATAACCTGATAAACTCAGTTCATTCTCTGTTGTTTTTTTTCTTTTTAAGATTTTATTCATTTATTCATGGAGACATAGAGAGAGAGAGAGACAGAGACAGAGAGAGAGAAGAGAGGGAAAGAAAGAGGCAGAGACACAAGCAGGCTCCATGCAGGGAGCCTGACATGGGACTCAATTCCAGGTCTCCAGGATCAGACCCTGAGCTGAAGGCGGCGCTAAACTGCCAAGCCACTGGGGCTGCCCTGATTCTCTGTTTTTGTTTTTGTTTTTTTTAATTCACTCACTTTACTCTGCAGATGTGTCTAAAAGCTTATAGATAGACATAGCATTTGATCTAACACTTGAATTTCTAAAAATATATCATTAGAAAAGAATAAAATTTGACTAAGCAAAAATCTATATACAAGTGAATTATTTCTGATAGTGAAAACTTGGAAACAAAGTATATATCCAGAGAAATTGAATAATGATTATTTTCATAAACTGCAAAAAGAATGAACCCTATTTTTCCTCCTAAAACTTATAGAATAGTGGAAAAGAGGGCATTAGCCAGGAACTGAAGGCTTTGAATTAATTTAAGATTTCTTAGAATCATATGATAGCTGAATATAATGTACAAGTCAGGAAAGACTTTTCCAAGGAAGTAATGTTTAGGAGGAGATCTGATGTCTGATGATGAAACATAGGGCCAGTGGCGTTTGAAGCTTCATGAGCAGAGGGAATGGATCTCGTTGAATTTGTGATGTCTGACACTGCTAAAAACAAGCAGGCAAAACAAAATCAGAACAAAACAATAGCAAAAAAATTTCAACTTTTTAAAATCTTCTAATGCTCATAAACATGACATGAGATTTACCATTGTAATCATTTTTAAGTGTAAAGTCCACTGGCATTGAGTACATTCACATTGTTGTACAATAACTCTTACCATCCATCTCCAGAACTTTATTTAATCTTGCAAAACTAAAACTTTGTACCCATTAAACTAACTCTGTATCAAATGTCCCCAGCCCTAATCCACTTTCTGTCTCTGCAAATGTCCTTTATGTACTTCATATGAGTGAATCATAGAGTATTTGTCTCTTTGTGACTAACTTATTTCACTTAGCATAATGTCTTCAAGGTCATCCATGTGCAATGTGTCAGAATTTTCTTCCTTTTTGAGATCAAATGATATTTCATATATATTTTTTTTCATTATATATATATATATATATATATATATATATATATATATATATATATAGTTTATCCATTCATCCATCAATAGGCATTTGGGTTTCACCTTTTAGCTACTGTGAATATGTGAATAATGCTATAGTAAACACGAGTTTACAAATTTTTTTGGAGTTCCTGCTTTTACTACTTTTGGGTACATACCTGGTAGTGGAATTTCTGGATCATATAATCCTATTTTTAATTTTCTGAGGAACTGCCATACTGTTTTTCATAGCTGCTGTCCATTTTATGTTTCTCCCAGTAGTTCACAAGGGATCTAATTTCTCCATGTTATCAGCAACACTTCTTATGTTCTGTCTCATTGATAATAACCACTCTAGTCACTGTGAAGTGGTATGTTATGTGTTTTGATTTGCATTTCCCCAATGATTAATGATGTTCAGCATCATTTCATGTGATTATTGGCTTATTTGGAGAAGGGTTGACTTAAAATATTAGCAGATTTTTTTATTGGATTGTTTGTTTTTATTGTTGCTGGATTTTAGGAGCTCTTCTTATACTTTGAATATTAGTCCATTATCAGATACATTTTTCTCACTTTGTTGATAGTATCCTTTTTTCTTTTAAGATTTTATTTATTTATTTATGAGAGACACAGAGAAAGACAGAGAGGCAGAGAGGCAGAGGTGGGCTCCCTGCAGGGAGCCCAATGTGAGACTTGATCCCAGGTCTCCAGGATCACACCCTGGGCCGAAGGCAGCGCTAAACCTCTGAGCCATCCAGGCTGCCCTTGATAGCATCTTTTGATGCACAAATGATTTTAATATTAAGTAGTTCAGTTTATCTGTTTTTTTTTTTTTTTTATTTTGTTTCCTCTGATTTGGGTGTCAAATCCAAGAAATCATTGCCAAATCCAATATCATGAAGCTTTCCCCTGATATTTTCTTTTAGGGGTCTTATAATTCTACTTCTTATATTTAAGTATTTTATCTATTTTGAATTAATAATTTTACGTAGTATAAGCAAGAGTCTGATTTCATTCTTTTGCATTTGTACAGTTTCTATAACACCTTTTATTGAAAAGACTGTCTTTTCCCCAGTGGATGGTTTTTGTACCTCAACTCTGTTTTAATTTTTTTTTAAATTTTTATTTATTTATGATAGTCACACAGAGAGAGAGAGAGAGGCAGAGACACAGGCAGAGGGAGAAGCAGGCTCCATGCACCGGGAGCCTGATATGGGATTCGATCCTGGGTCTCCAGGATCGGGCCCTGGGCCAAAGGCAGGCGCCAAACTGCTGCGCTACCCAGGGATCCCTCAACTCTGTTTTAGAAGGAGGTAAGGATAGATTGTACCAACAAGAGCTCTAATAAGAAGTCAGTGGCTTGTATATGTTGTATTTCCATTTTACATAACTGTACAAGGTGAGCCTTCTGAGTCATCAGATCTGTATACTCTGTTTTATGGAGATCAAGATTCGCTCCATCTTGTCTTTGATCCTTAGCATAAGGCTTCAACTTCCTTTTGGAAGCTAGACTTTAGGTATTTCTCTGTGGTTTATACAAAGAAGTGAAAAGCACTCAGAGGCAAATTTGCTGGGACACCTGGGTGGCTCAGTCAGTTAAGCATTGGAGTTTTGTTCAAGACAAGATCTCATGGGTTGTGAAATCAAGCCCCGAGTGGAACCCCATATGGGGCTCCATACTCAGTGGGGAGTCTGCTTGAAGATTCTCTCCCTCTGCTCTTCCCTCTACTTGAATGCAAGTAAATAAAGAATTTTTTTTAAGAGAGAGTCATAG